>NW_027206180.1:3885000-4255000 GCF_024711535.1 Dipodomys merriami
TTCATAGAGGACTGAGGGTCATTTCATCATTTCTCCCTCATCCCGATCTTGGCAAGCTTAAGGAAAATGGAGTAAAATGGCTCATTTATTAGGAAGTTCATGACGGCAAATCAGGACCATTGGAACTGATTCAAAAGGATAGTACGGACTCCAAGCCAAAAGTTGGTCCTCTAGCAGAGAAAGTCCCCAAGAAAGCTAATGTTCTCCGGCCCAGCCTTAGGCAAAGAAGGCTGGTAATTTAATCAGAAGCTCTTTGGGCTGTGAAAAAGCGGTCATTTTTCACTGTGCCTTCAAGGACGTCATGTTTCCGGGAGCTCTCCGGCTGTTTTCATCAATGGTCAGAGAACCATCAGAAGCACGGGGCCTGGCATCATGGGAAGGGCACGGAGTATGTGATCGGTCGGAATGCTTTCCTGCAAACGTAGCATCTCACGCGCACATCAGTGAGAAGCCTGAGCCTTCCTTTCCTGGTTTGTGAAGCACAGAGTTCAGCGGGTGAGGTGGAGTAGGGCTGAGCACCGTACAGGTGATCTGACCTGAGATGTCTCTGGCCTGAAGAGGGTGCTCGGGAGAGAGCGGTGGTCAGAGGGCGTCATCCACTAACATCTGCTGAGGGACGTGCAGGCCGTATGCTAGGACGCTGCACACCGCCTTCTGCTCGCTTTACTCCAGCATGCCCCCTGTTCCAGGCACTCTTCTGGGCACTCTGGTGTTGCACTAGGTCGCTGACAAATTCCCCAACATCCTTAATAGGGCGTATCACCATCTCCATTTCACCTAGGAGGAAACCGAGGCTGTGGTCCAAGGCCACAGAGCCAGCGATACAAGAGCAAAAGGAAACGACACACACACAGAATGGTCTCAGCATCTGTGTGTTTTGTAGACACACGGTTGTATTTGTTTCCTCTGATTCAATTGCAGGAAGTCGGAGGATAGACGAATACGGAGAATGGCCATGCACGTGCCTCTTGAGGCCAACCAAACTCCCTGCAGCTCATCTCATTAGTCTAGCTGATAACCCATTAAGATGCGCTCTGTCACTGTCACCGTGTCTCCGATGAGAACACTGACGTACTGGATGACAGATTGTCTGGCTCTGGTTTTCCAGCAAGGTGGGGATGGGGGGGGGGACACTTGGATTCACATCTGCCTGAGTTTAGAAGCCATGTCCTCAACTGCTCTGCTTCCCCTTGCTGCCACGCAACTCGTCTGTGAGAATCACCAGGTGACGGGAAAAAATAAAACCTCAAGGGCAGAGCAATATCTCCTTCCATTTCACTCCCAACACCAGTGCACCAGGGAAGCAAGCACTCCGTAAACACTGGCCACATTCACGTACCAAGTAATGAGTTCGGAGGAGGTGGGGGGGGGGGGGAGGGGGAGGAAATAAACTGGGGCAGGCCTCCCCAATCCACACCTCCTATGCCACAAACGTCTCCCCTGAGGAAGCCTTTTGGTTTTCTTCCTGTGCTTTCTTCCTTTAGCACCTCCGGAACCTGGAATGCATGGAAATCAAGCAGCTTTTAAAAAAAAAAATTGTGCTTAAAAAAATTCAGATGCCCAGGTACCCACCACCAAATTGGGGTGGGTGGGGAGGAATGCCTGGGAATCTGCATTTGGAAAAATAGCCATGACAGAGACTTATAGATCTGTCTTGGAATACTAATTTTAAAAAATATATATATTACATAAAGCTCATGTCCTTGTTTGGCACAAAGTCGCCTCTAAAAATGCTAGCTAGACTCACTCACTCCTCAGCTGAGTACTTCCTAATCTGTCCAGGGCTCCGAATTTTCTTCTCCTTAAGTGACACATGAGAAGTAGACTCCAGAGGCCTTCTTGAGCATAGAAATGTAGGCCCGGCCCCACAGACTGAAGGCCCAACCACCCTTCTTGCTTATTAAGGATATTACAGAGGCAGCTGGCCGACTATGTTCGGATGACAGGTCTATTTTCATATGGAAAAGAAAATTATAGAGAGGCCTAAACATTTGCTAACGAGAGAGATGTTATTATGGCTTGCAAATTGCATTCAGATGTTCGGCAATACTGGAATTAATGGATTCCTGAGAGTTCTTGAGCAGTTCCGAGCCTGTATCAGAAAATCCTTGCTTTACTTAGAGTTTTCTTTAAAAAAAAAATTAAAAAGGGGGTTACCCAGCCTCCTTGATCTGGCAGGGAGGTCACAAGCTGTGGTGGGAAATCCTGTGTGTGCAGGAAATCCTGTGTGTCCTGTAGACCCAGCCCTCACTCTGCTTCTAGAGAAGCAGGGCTGCTGGGGAAGGCCTTGTTCTCAATCCTGCATCTCCATGGGGAAATGGAAGAACAGGAGGCAGCCCCCATGTGCTGGACGCGCTATATGCGATGTGTTGGATACGTGCTACTGTGCTGGGCACAGGGGTCATTCCTAGGCCCGGAACTTGATGTTTGCTTCAAGGGTTTTCCATGCCACAGGGATTCCCAGGAAGCTCAGTGATCAGGACCACTCTTTCCCTCCCCATGGTGTCTGTCCCTTCCCTTCAAGCTCAGCATCTCATGGAGGGAATTTGGTGGTGGGAAGTTCTGGATGGGGGTGCTAGAGTGTTCGTTGCTGGGACAAAGTCCCTGAAATTGTTTGGAGGAGGACATATGGATTTGACTCACAGTTTCACAGGATTCAGGTCCCTTGAGCCATTGCTAACACAAACCGTCACAGAGGAAAGACAAGGGGGAGCAAAGTTGCTCACTTTATGGTGGCCAGGAAGTAGAGAGAAGTAACAGGAAGACAACAGGGAAGCAACATCCTTCCTTCTAAAGATACATCTCTCTCTGAGACCCACCTCCTCCAACTAGAACCTGCACGGTTCTACCACCTCCCAGGAGTCTATTCAAATTTTGGTTCCACCCATGGATTGATTGATTCATTAATTACATTAGAGTCCTAAAAATCTAATAATCTCTAGAAATATCCTCACAGACACACCCAGGGGTGTGTTTTACTAATCTCCTATCTGTCTTTATCTGATCAAATGGACAGTCAGGATCCATAGGCACAGATTGTCTGAGCTCAGATTCTACCTCTATACTTAGTAACAGCGGGATTTTAAGCAAAACCCTTGAGTATTGTTTTTTGTTCCCCCTCTCTTTTCTTATCTCTTTTTCTTTTAATTCTCTTTTTTTGGTCAATTATGGGGATTGAATTCAGCCTGGGCTGTTTTGCTCAAGGCTAGCTCTCTAGCACTTTGAGTCTCAGCACCACTTCTGATTTTCTGGTGATTTATTGGAGATAAGAATCTGACAGATTTTCCTGCCTGGGCTGGCTTCAAACCACATCCCTGGATCTTAGGCTCCTGGTAGCTAGGATGACAGGAGTGAAACACCAGCACCTGGCTTTTTCTTTTCTTTTCTCCTCCTCCTGCTCCTCTTCATCCTCCTCCTCCTCTTCCTCTTCATTCTCCTCCTCCTCCTCTTCTTCATTGAAGCTGCAAATGGGCATCACTGGGATGTGTCCGGGCAGTCTGATTTTCCTTCTCTCCATCTGAGGTGTTTGTGCTCCTCCTTTCTAGAGCTTTCTGTGCCTTCATTTCATTTTTTGTAAAAAGCAGATACCGGGACCACTCCATAAGAGCGGGGAGGATGGAATGAAAGATGAGTGTTTTCCACAGTGCACGTCATGTAGTACGGGTCCAGCACATCTCATACCTCATGTCCAGCACATGGGGGCTGCCTCCTGCTCTTCATTTCCCCCCCCCCCCGTGGAGATGCAGGATTGACAATAAGGCCTCCAACAGCCCTGGCTTCTCCTGGAGCAGAGCAAGGGCTGTCTTCTTGTAGACCCAGCCCCCTGCACACACAGGATTTCCCACCACCTCCCTGCCAGATCAAGGAAGCTGGGTAACCCCCCCCAAGAACTCTGCATTAGAATGGACCCCCCAATCCCAGGGCAGCTGTTCCTAATCAGAAGCAAAATAGGAGAGAACTCAGCCAGAGGGGGAAAAACTGTGTGCCAACAGGGATGGAGATTGGAGCTGCATAGCCACAAGGAAGAAGTGCCCAGAATTGACTGCAGAACAAGGAGCCAGGACAGAAAAACGGACTATACTCCACCAGACAGCTTCCAGAATTCACCAGTTAATACCACCACCATCTTGGTTTGGGATATCCAGTCACCAGAACTGTGAGAGAAAAAGAAATTCCTGTTATATTGTTAAGCCACCCAATTAGTGATCTTTGGTCACAGTCACTCAAATGAATGGATGTCGCCTCATTCCAATATGTCTTTGTGGGGGTGATTATAACGTAAGATAAAATAAGTTGAAGGGAAAGACCGAGTAGTGCAGAAGTAAAGATGAAAGCGAGAGTTACTTTCTCAGGCAAAAGGTATCTGAGCAGCCCAGTGATAGATGCAAAAAGAGAATGCACGTCTTACACGCTCCATAAGGAACAAGACAGGGAGGGCCTATCAGAAGCAACTATACTGTGTTTAGAAAGACCCACAGAGAGCTGAAAGGGCGGCAAGAATTCCTTAAAGAGAGACAAGGTCCACTGTAACGTCTCAAACAGCGCTCTTAAGAAAAGTGCCTCATCAACATCTGCTGAGAGGAACAAGATGTTTTTTTCCCCTCACAGAGGCAGCTGTTTTCAGGAGCTGACAACCCCCTTAGGATTCAAATAACTGAGCTGGCGTGGAAAGAACCTGACCGCTCTTATCCTGCAGATGGATTTTAAAAACACACAACTATTCAAATATGAAGCCAACCTCCCGGGGAGGCGCTGTCTCCCGCTCCCTGGCTCACATCCTGAGCTCAGAGCCTGAGTTTGAGCACACACTCCGCTCTCCTCCAGGGCCAGCGGCAGAAAAGCCAACTGGCTGAGTTTTGCCTCCGGCAGCTCCCAGAGGAGTCTCTGCCCCTCAGGCTGAGCTTAGAGCTCAGGCCTCCTCTAGCCACTGGCTCTCTCTCTCGCTGCAGAGGCCCAAGCTCTCCGCTCACTCCTTTATTGTCACCTTCATTCAATCAAGAATTCACTCATCAGATGCAAACTGTGACCTAGGTGCTGGGAGCTAAGGATGGCGAAGCCCAGACCTAGTATGACTTAGTATGACCTAGTATGTGCACCTAGCACACAGTAGGACCTCTCTCCTCTCTTCTTCCTAAAACAAAGTCAGGGAGCAAACTTGCCACGTGGTCAGCACCAGGCTAACAGCAGATGAATATCTGGTCATGTCTTCGAAGCTGGGCGGGGAACCCTCAAATTTCAGCCCTCACCCTGTGCTCTGTTAAGTAGTGCTGTGGAGAGGCCTATCAATGAACTATGAAATGGATGTTGCTTTTAAATGAGATCTTTGTTTTTACGAACATTTTGGGGATGAAATGTATTTTCGGTTGTATTTATTACCTTTAAGTAGTGGTACAAAAGAGGGTGGGGGACCCCCCCCCCACATACACAAACCTGGTCCAAACGCAGCCTCTTCCTTACTCACAGCCTGATTGGTTCTGGCTGTCACAAGAGTGGAGCTGCTACTGGGAGCGATGACCACCTAATGAGCGTGCAGGAGATGGTGAGATTTTGCGGGTACTTGCTGGGGAAGGCCCCCCCCCCCGCACCATGCTCATCTGATTACTCTCTAGGTGCTACAGTGACATGAGGAATTTGCTGCAGAAGCACATTTGGCCTTCCACAGTGACAAAAGCTGTGCCAGCCGGTGACTGATTTACCACGAATGAAATAATCTCTTTCTATCTTTAGGATCCGTTGACAGGCTTCTACTATGATGAAGAGCCTTGGTTTTCTAGCCTTTTCCTCAGCCCTGCTCTTCCTCCTGCCCCAAGGCTCCAACTTACCCAGGAGGAGGAGGAGGAAGAGGAGAAGGAGGAGGGGGGGGGAAGAGGAGGAGGAGGGAGGAGGAGGGGGAGGAGGAGGGAGGAGGAAGAGAGGGGGAGGAGGAGGGGGAGGAGGAGGTGGTGGTGGTGGTGGTTAGAAAAAAGTTCATTAACTGTAATGCAATCTAGAAGAGGGGAAACAGAAGCTGCTTTGTGAGCACAGTACTCCTGATGTCTAACCCGTGGCCATTTGAGCAAGCTGCCTAGAGGCTCCTCAGATGGCTCTGCCACCAGGCAAAGTTGCCCAGGGAGAGAAATCACACGATGTGTTGATTCAGGCCATGGACTACTTGTGTTGCAGAGAACGGATGTGAAGTGAAGGCCTCAGTACCAGGAACCCATATATACCAACTAGGGTGAGTTTGGGGGCAAGGGGCATAAAGCCAACTGAAGCAAGACAGAAGACACGGCTATCTCTTCACTCCAAGAATGCACTGTGGTGTTTGTTTTCTATGGGTTTACAAGGTCTGGCTTTCCATCCTTTGGGGGGCTCCTTGTTTTCCCAACCTTCCCCTGATTTATCTTGTGATATAATTAGCCTAGCTATCACTTTACACCCGATCCTGTTTAAAACCAAAGGAAGGTGGTTAAGAAAAAGTAATACAGACAGGGTAAATCTGATCAGAGGACTTTGTATATATGTATGGTTATAAATATGACAGTGTATACAATTCACTTGTTTTCTTTCTTTCTATTATTACCTTTAGTTGTAGAAGGGAGTTGGCCCTTACCAAGGCAGGTCATCAATACAACATGCCTTGATTGGTGTCACCTCTGTCCACCTTCGCCCCTCTCCCCTCTCCCCTCCCCTCCCCACTCCCTCCCCTCACTCTTTTGAATTTGGTAGGATCTCCACTGCATTCTTGAACTTAACTTACACTGTTCAAATTTGGAGGAAAAGAAGAATTCAGCAGGCTGGAGTTCCATTATGCATGCGTGAAACCCACCCAAGGCTGTACGTCCCTGTTTGGAATATTTGAAGATCATGTGAGAAAATAACGCATACCAGTTCAGTAGCAAGATGGGAAATCACCGGGAGCATGGGACAAGAAAGAACACAGCCGCACTCCGTCTGGACCCCTGTGGCTTTTCAGGGACGGGGGGGGGGGGGGGAAATAGTCTGGCACGGACTTCCGTGAGAACGCACAGAAAGGGGGTTGAGAAGCTACACTCTCAGTGACACAAGCGGCAGAAAACAGGCCAGCCTTGATCGCACACCAAAGTGGTTTGGTTCACAACTCACCTGAATCCCCACTCACCCCCCACAAACCCTCCAGCATCCCCCTGCCCTGGGGTAAGGGTACATAGAAAAGATTTCCCCCAGAGAGGCCATCTTGCTCCATCCTCTTCTTCCTACCCACAAAGGTAGTCCTGTGTTCATCGCGTCAACTTGGGGAAGCTTAGGAAATTAAAAAGGAATGGGCAAAGGTGCTGTCCACCCATCAGGCATCTGGAGCTCCCTTATCCTCCAGTAGGACTGTCTGCACAGCACCCCAGAAATCTCTCTTGGGTCCTTTCCTGTGGAGATCAAAAACCCGTGGCAAGGCTGGACAGCCATGGAAATATACCCAGCCTCTGCCCGAGGACTCAGCTGGAGGATCTGTGAATGGCATGAGCCAGACGTGAGTCTTCCTCGTGATAACTACAAGGCTTAGATTCATACGGCCCGGGAGGGTGCTCCTGCCATCAGCGGATGCCGAGGGGACCTGTCCTCGCCGGATGGATGGGCTTTATTTCCAGTGAAATCCATGCTTTGAAGACAAACCGTTTATAGGACAAATGGGGGCAGATCACAGTCATCTTGAACCCACTGGCCATCCTCAGATCCCTTCTGTCAGATTAGCCTGTGAGAAAGCACGAAGGGACATAACTCAAAAACCATCCTTCAGCCGTCACCCAAAGCATCAGACATTCAGACATTCACACGCCACTTTCAACAATTCAGCCAGCTTTGTTGGGGCATAATATACATATCACGCATTGTTTTTATAGTAGAGTGATAAAGTTCTAAGATTGTAACAACCCCCCCCCTTTTTTTCTTTTTTCTTTTGGTTGCTGTTCCTGAGTCTTGAACTCAGGGCTTAGGTGCTGTCTCTAAGTTTTTTTGGTTTGGTTTGGTTTGGTTTGTTTTTTTGTCGGCTGTGGAGCTTGAACTCTGGGCCTGGGCACTATCCCTGAGCTCTTCAGCTCAAGGTAAGCGCTCTACCACTTGAGCCACAGCGCTAGTTCCAGATTTCTGGTGGTTCATTGGAGATAAGACTCTCATGGACCTTCCTGCCCAGGCTGCCTTCTAACCACAGTCCTCAGATCTCAGCCTTCTGAGTAGCTAGGATTACAGGGGTGAGCCACCGGCACCCGGCTAAGCTTTTTTTCTTTCTCAAGGCTAACAACTCCACTTCTAGCATTTTACTTCTAGAACTTAATTGAAGATCAGAGTCTCACAGACTTCTCTGCCCAGGCTGGTTTTGAACCACAAACCTCAGAACTCAACTACCTGAGTAGCTAGGATGACAAGTGTAACCCACCGGTGTCCAGGTAACAAGTTCTTGACTCTTTACTTGGGCCCGTGATTCAACTAAAAGCAGAATAAAAGCTAGGCATTACACATTTTGCAGCTCTTTTTCCCTGAGTCATTCTTTCCAGTAGGCACTTTGCAGCCCTTTTGGAACTGAGGAAGGTTGGACAGAAGACCCAAACACCTGCAAGGTGTCAATGACCCTTACTGTAACCAGGTCCTAGCTGACCAGTCCTGAGACAATGCGCTGTGGGGCCACCACCGGTGCCTCCCTGACCACCAGACCCCACCTGTGATGGGAACTGCCCTCTTCCTCCGGCTCCTTGTCTATTTGAACTTCTAGTGATGTCTGTACCCTGAAGATGGCTGAAGATGGACGGAAGTGCTGTCTTCCTATGACTGCCCTGTTGGAATCTTCCTGTGCTGCCCTCTATGGTGCTTTCTTGGGCATGTAAGGGAGAGTGTCCAGAACTGACCTGAACTTCTAGAGCTTGGGTCTGGAGTTTGGTGATTCTAGTTTCAGAGTCACCCCACGCATGCACATGTGAGCATGCGCACATGCACACACACACACACACACACACACACACACACACACACACACACAATTTAGAAAGCTCTGGTCACCCCTAAAAAAAATTGTAATGTCTGATTCGGTCCTTTCCCCTCCAGCTAGACCTAGGCAATAGCTAACTTATTTCCTTAGATTTGTCTTTTGGGGGCATTTCCCATGCTCTTACAATGGTGTGGGGGAGCATATTTTTTTCAGGTGGCTTTCTGTGACAATATGTTCCAATTTGAGGCAAAGGAAGGAGGTAGACCTTTCAAAACATGCCCTCAGCTGGGCACCGGTGGCTCACGCCTGTAATTTTAGCTACTCAGGAGGCTGAGATCTGAGGATCGTGGTTAGAAGCCAGCCTAGGCAGGAAAGACCGTGAGAATCGTATCTCCAGAAAACTGGAAGTGGCGCTGTGGCTCAAGTGGTAGAGCACTCACCTTGAGCTGAAGAGCTGAGGGACAGTGCCCAGGCCCAGAGTTCAAGCTCCATGACCGACAAAAGAAAAAAAGTATCCTCAGTAACTTCCCTCCTCCAACCAGGCCCAATTCCCAATAGCCCAGAACCATCAAGATTCCTCCATTTGAGTTAACAAGCCGTGATCCAGCCGCCTGTCGGCATCGCACACAGCCAGAGACTGAGTCTTCTATCCTTGACCTTTTGGGGGGAAATACCTCCAGTCTCAGCCATAACAGCTCAAATCCTTGATAAGAGGAATGTATCCACAAATCCAGGTATAAACACTTGATGAGAATACATAGAAATAAACTAAAATGACATCATGGGAATTGATCAACAGCCAAGTATGTAGTTACAGATTCTGTGTGATCCTATCTGCTTAGGAATCACAGAACAGTCCCTCAAATGCCAAACAGGCAGTCAGAATCTATACCAAGAAACAGACCAGTATGGGTGGGGTTGGCAAAGATGAAGGAGAATGATGAGGAATGACATTGGCCAAGATGCATTGCGTTCACAAACTGACATGTTGTGAGACTCCTTTGTACAACTATTTAAAGATAATATCCTTTGAAAAGAAGCAGACCAACAATTTTTTTAAAAACTTCTATTTTCTTTTACCTACTCTCATAGCTTTCACCCTATCTCAGTACCACTTATACTATTTTTCACTTAGAACCATTGTTTAAAAAAAAAAACAGCTGTGTTAAAAATTGGCATTGATACTACCCAGGGAAGACTCAATACCGCTCATAATATTGAAAGTAACTATAAAGCCATGAGGAACCACGATAAAATGTTTTGTGAGTTATGTGTTAATAAAAAAAAAAGGATAAATGAACACATCATTGTTATTTATTTCTAGTTGGATACTTCTGTGAGCCTGAGGCTGGCTTTTGATGTATTAAAGTGGAGAGAGTCATGTTAAAAAGGTGTCAGAGATTCATTAGCACCAAAACCCCAGTACTTCTCCTCTGTGCATTCAAACTGATTGAAAGACGGTTTGAGAAAGCGATAACATTTACACGCAGTGATTCTATTGCTCTGTATTTACCTGTGGGGTACTTAAAACAAATTTAGATGCCATCCAGGGAAGCTACTCACATTTCTAAAGGGGTATTCTGCTCACCCCTATAAGTTAAGTACGTAAATGCGTGTCACTGTCATTAGAGCTGTGTGCCTAGAAAACTTTTAGCTCTCAAGTCTGAGTCTTCAAGCACCAGTTTATAATTATGCACAAGATTCTCACTCACTACCCAGGTAAGTCACCGAAACCTCTTCTTCCCCCTCTTATACCTGCCTCTTGAACCCCATATTCCAGGTTCCCAAACTCCAGAGAAGACTAGAATTGGACAGCCCTGTGGGGTGGTCAGGCTACGGAATTCACTTGTGGAGGGAATGCCTGGGAACCTGGCAGGTTCTAAATGTTTCTTTGGTGCTTTTGTTAGAAAGGACTCTGGATGGCAAAGACTACTTCTGCAGAAAGGAATGCTTCTTGCAGGGATCCAGGGTAAGCAGGGCAGGAAGTCAGCTCAGGGTTGATCCCTAACACAGCTCTGCCCCACATTCCCATTGGTTAGAACTTAGGTTTACAGTCTTGGGAGATTGGCTAGTTCAAAGACAGTCAAAAAGCTTAACAGAGCCAGGTGCTGGTGGTTCACACCTGTAAATCTTAGCTACTCAAGAGGTGGAGATCTGAGGACTGTGGTTCAAAGCCAGCCTGGGCAGGAAAGTCTGTGAGACTCATCTCCAGTTAACCACTAGAAAAAAGAAAAACCCAGAAGTGGCGCTGTGGCTCAAAGTGGTAGAGTTGCTAGCCTTGAGCAAAAAAGAACTCACAGACAGCACCCAGGTGCTGAGTTTGCTGCATAATCAACAACAACAAAAAAAAAACTTTAACAGCAGAGAATGAGACAAGAATGAATACAAGACACATTGTATTCATAAAACTGCTTTGTTGAATGGCAACTTCTTTGTACAACTACTTACAGATAATAAATATACTTTCTTTTTTAAGAAAGGGAGAGGAAAAAAAAGTTTAACAGGCTGTGTCTTAATTAAAATATAACAGGAACGGGATGTAACTAAAACTTCAATGGGCTTGTAACAGGCTGCCTTAATTAAAATGTAACAGGAATAGGATGTGATTAAAATACAATCAATGAGACCAAGACACCTGGCCAAAGCAGGAACTTGTCAGAAAAACAGTCCTCACAATTGGATGGAAACAGAGCCTTGGAAAAAGAGCAACTACTTTGACAGAAAAGATGTTTAATTCTTACAAAGTGACAAAGCTGAGTGTCACTTCTTTTGCTTAGATCACGTCCTTACTCTGACTTTAGTTGGTGTTGGTTCATTTTGTCCCAACTTCTTTCTGAAGAAGAAAAAAACAAAAACCCAACCTTGAAAACACCCGAGCAAGGTGATTTCCGGCACACTCACCATTCACACACCTAAATTCGGCAGCTCAGACAAAGTCCTCCGTCACCTCCTGTTTCTCTCTTTAATTCATGGTTATCATGGCTGAAAATAGCAAGTGTCGTACCCTAGGCTTTGTTCTCTCCAACGGCAGCCTTCTTCGGGAAGATTGGAGCAGCTCAAAGGAGAGGAGAAGGTCTCACACTGGGTGGGGGAGACCACCAGTCACAGTGCGGTGAACATGGACTTGGAGTTGGATGCCAGATGCCCGGGCTGTCCCAATGACTCCAGACCCTCCAGCCAGCTCAGAGACACGCTCTTACCTCCGCCCTGTCCCGTGCTCCTATCCTAAGTCTCCCTTTGCTCTGTACCTCTCCTCCCAGCACACAGACGTGCTGTCCCGTTACTCTGCTTCAGAAAGATCTCCCGTGGTCAGCTCGGTGGCAGTTCTGCACCGCGCACACGTAGAGATAAATATTGCCTCCGCTTTTTGCTCTGCCCTGTTGTCCTCTTCTGCTCTCTCCCACACAGGCCTGGAGAGGTCCTCTGTCAAGGTAAACGGGATCTCAGTGCGAAGACCCATGGCGGATTCTCGGTCTTCCTCTACAGCTGTTGGGCAGTGGCATTGGCTTCCATCCGAGGCCCCCCTTCTTCCGGGAAACCCATCTTTACCAGCATGTTGTGGCCAAACCCTGGGTTATCATCCGGCCCCCACCCTGCACTGCCTCTGATTTCTTGTCCAGGTTGTGTCTCCCTGTCCTCTACCTTGCAGTGACTCCAGGGTGGCCCTTAACTTCTTCTCTCCTCACCTGCCAGACCCCTCCAGGGTTTGAACCGTCCCCTGACATCTTACTGCGTTGCTACGGTGACCGCTCCTACATTTTCAGCTCCATCTTCTCCGTTCCATGCCCAGGCTGCCCTTACTATCTTTCCTCCAGCCTCTGACCAGCTTTAGCTTTCACGGGCATGCGTGTTCACAGGCATACAAAACCCAACTTTTGAATCCGCTCTGCTAAAATCTCCTCTGGCCGAAGTCCCGCCATCTTGGTCCACGTCATCTTGCACTCACTCGGGGGAAATAAAAACGCTGGAGTTGGGTTGTTGGCCAATCCCTTTCCCTCCACACACAGAGCTAAACCACCAGCACATCCTGCACCCTTTGAAATCACTCCACATCTCCCAGCTCAGTCTCAGACTTGATTCCTTCCCCCTCCCATCCACCAAGATCACTTCAGGGCCTTCCTAACCCATCCTAGCCCCCCCATCCCCCCCCCCACCCCGCACCCTGCAGTCTGGTCTCCATGAGAAACCTAAATCATCCCAATCCGAAGCCTGGTGAGGTGCAGCTCTCCTCCTTAGCAGACTTCAGGGCTCTCCCCTGTGACCCCAAAATACACAACCCAGAGTCTGTATGCCATTTGTGTACTTGCCCTGATATGACTTCACCATCTGATCTTACTTCCTCTGCTTTAGCAACAGCAACCCACCTAAGGACCTTTTCATTTGACCGTCCCTTCCGCTTTGGATGCTGTTCTTCCAGGTCTGTGACTCACTGATTGCTCTCTGGCTTCCTCTGAGTCTTTGCTCTAACATGACCTTCAAAGAAAGTCCTCCTCTAACTACCATAAACCTCTCCACGATCCTTCCTTAATGTTTCCAGAGCTCCTGCTGCATGGGGATGTGTTATACCTTCATATTTGTATGTTGAGACTCAAGCCTTGTAACACAGAAACTTCAGGAGAAAAAAAAACTTTTCCCAGTAAAATCCAAAGGAGCAGGCTTTTGGTGAAACACGGTTTTTGCTGTTGTTTGTTTGTTGTCGGGATACCAGGGATTGAACCCAGGTCCTGGTACTTGCCAGACATGTGCACCCCCAGCCCTAATGCTTTTGGGGAGATAAGTGACAGTCAGATACAATTTGAACTCTGCTTCTAGCTATGACCTTGGCTGCCTCCATCTCCCTTCCTGAGCTTCACTTTCACTATGAAAAAAGCAGGACAATATTTACCTGGAGGGAATGTTATAAAGCGCCTCAATAATAGATCAAAAAGTTCAGCACGAGTCCAGAATGTGAGGAAAGGAAGCCTCAAAAAAAGAACATTAGTATGATTGCCTTGCTGTCAATAATAAATCGAGACGAGATCTACCTCAGAACAAGAAGCTCGTGTCCAATCACGTATTAACCTTTGTGATGAGGGCCTTAAAGACATTTCAGGGGACCAGGCCTCTCTCGCTCTTTTTATTTAATAACTTAAGAAATGGCTGTCGGACTGCCTCTGTGCGTGCTCACCTGACATTTTGAACAGGTTGGGGGTGGGGGAACCATAACAGAAACCTTTACCTTCATGAGCCTGGCCTGGGTCTCACTGGCACTCACTGCACAACATCAAGCTGGGCTGTGCTCATCACACAAACAAAATAGGTCAGATCTCAGCCACCGCCCACTCCTAAGCAAGCCGTGGTGGAGCTCACATCATACCACCACCCAGCGTCAGGAGCAGCATCAGTGATAAATGATGGAGGGGATGGAAATACCTTCTGGAAGGGAGGCTGGCATTTCTGGGGCAGGCCATTCAAGGCTCTTATTCTTTCCTCCTGGGCTTCCGCTGCTAACAGCTACTTGCCCTGGAATTTTTGCCACGCAATGACTGATCAAGGGCACTGAGGGGCAAGTGTGGCTTCAGGGCAGTAGTCTGATGAATAAGCACTGGACTTGGAGCCATGACTGCACTGCGGTCAGGACTGACTCCATCTTAGGTTTTGCATACCACGTAGTTCCTCACCTGGGCATTGGGTTTTGATGACGCAGTGGCTAGCCAAGTTTCCTCATTCCAAGATGCTGTTTCTCTCATCTTTTAACAGGATGCAACATCTTCACAAGGGCTGTGGGGTGGATCTGTGAAGCTGGGTCAGTTACGGGAAAGCCCATAGGTGAAGTCAGGTGATGATGGCTCAGGCCTGTTATCCTAGCTACTCAGGAAGATGAGATCTGAGGGCTGCAGTTCAAAGATAGCCTGGTCAGACAAGTCTGAGAGAGAATCTTATCTTTTAGTAAGTAGCAAGATGCTGAAAACTGAGGTGTGATTCAAGCAAACAAACTAAGGAAGCGCCCGAGTCCCTGAGCTCAAGATCCTGTTTTGTACTGGCAAGAAAAAGGACTTAGGTGACTGGCATCTTTCAAAATCTCCATCTCCATTCCCTTACCAGCTCCCCCTGGAGCTGAAAAGGTATAGGAAAGAGCTGGAGGGCAAGTGTGTGAGGTCCCAGGTTGAGACACAGCTCTTGGTTCGTACCTTGGTATAACGTGCCCCATTCTCTGGTTTGCTGGGATCTGTGCATTCTGCCCACCAGTGGGTCTGAAAGCCCTGTATTGGAGAAGTACTGCCCACATCTGCTTCTGACATTATCCCAGCAGTCAGTATTCTGTAATGCCTTGAAGATCTTTTTCCTATTCCTTTAAATGCTCGGTGCCATGAAGACCTTTCTTGCTCCCAAGAAGCCTTAAGCTAGGAAGAAAAGTAGACGAATTGTGCAGGACTGACTGGTGCGGGGGAGTGGGAAAAGGTTAGGGAGGGTTTGCTTATGGTTTCTTAACGTTGTTGTGTCCACCTGGATCCACCTAGATCTGAAGTCCCCAGAGTGTTCAGTTATAGGAAGCAATAAGTTCAAAATTCCTTCTCCTTGCTTACATTACAATGCCTTGAGCAAGGCTTCTACTAGTTGCAACTGGGTCTATCTAGCTCACATACACAGTGGCAAAGGGCACTGCAGGCATGAACAAAGCCAGGGAGGGGTGAAAACTCGAATCTGTGAGACTGGCAAGCACAGGAAATGGAACCCCTTGAGAGAAGCCAAACAAAATTGCAATCAGGCAACTTCACCTTGACCCTCTTCCATGAAACCAAAGCACTATTCACTTCACACTTGGGATGGAAACACTCCAGTTCTTGATTCAGTGTGTATAAAGTATTGAAGACAGACAGGAGAGAGAAAGATGAAGAAGTGACCATCTTGATGGCAGCAGGATAGTTTTAAATGTGAAGTTGCTGAGTGGTAACTGCACTGTTGGGGAAAGATTATGCAAATTCATTATGGACTCGATGCATATTTAAATTGCAAATCCCTTGGAGAGGACCCTTCCTACACACACCTGGGGTGAAGTCCTGAGGGAGAAAGTCTTAGCGGGAAGGATCAGTCAACAAATACTTTTCTTTTTAACTTGTGAATTTTTTTTACTTTTTATTTTTTTATTATAAACATATTTTTATTGTGAAAATACTGTACAGAGGGGTTACAATTACATGGGCAAGATAATGAGTACATTTCTTACCAAGCATTGTAGCCTCCTCCTTTGTTTCCCCTTCCCATCCCTTCGCATCCTCCCCGTGCCCCTCTCCCACCAAAGCTGTAAAGTTCGTTTTTCCTACATAACGACTTGTACATCTCATTGTTGCAATGGGTCCTCCTGTATCCCTGTTTTAACGTTTGTTTTTTCCCTTCCTCTCCACATATACCAACATCATATATAGTGAAAGCAGGAGTTATACCGTGGGGGAGGGACATACAAAGCAACATAGACATAATCTTATGAATACGTTAGAAACAATCACATGAAAGATCTCTCTCTCTCTCTCTCTCTCTCTCTCTCTCTCTCTCTTTTTTTTTTTGTCAGTCGTGGGGCTTGAACTCTAGGCTTGGGAGCTGAGCAATTCAGCTCAAGGCTCATGCTCTACCACTTGAGCCATAGCACCACTTCCAGTTTTCTGATGGTTTTTTTTTTCAAATACTTATTTAATAAGCCTTCCACTCTGCCTGTTTGGATGGTGCTCCATCTCCAAGACTGGATCTCAGGAGAAAGTTGGCAAGTAAGCCGGGGAGAAGGGAGGAGCCGCACGAGGTAATTAGTGCAAAATACAAGACAAGATGTAATTAAGTGCTAGATACTGGGCTGCCCTGGAAGCAGCCGGGAGGAGTTGCTTGAAGATGCTGTAGAGTGAAGACCGCGTGAAGGCCTCAGAGGAAATTAACCCTGGCGACACCTTTGGTCTCCAACCTCTAACTCGAGAACCAACAACGGGAAAATGCATTTCTGTTACTGAAGCCATGCTGCCTCTTGTATTCCGTGATGGCAGCTCTGGGAGACTGATATAAAGGCCAAAAGAAGGAAGAAACCAACGTATGCGAAAAAGACAGCCACAAGACTGCTGATGGCAGTTTTATGTATTAATAGTCCCAACCCAGAAACAAGCCGAATATCCATTGATAGAAGAATGCACGGAGAGAGACGATGAATGAGATGTGTTCACACAGTGGACCACCACATAGCAATGAAAAATAACAATGTACTAACATTCACACTAACATGGGCAGCTCTCATGGGGCATTCTCATGAGGATGAAGTCATAAACGAGAGAAAATACATCTTGGATTCCATCTGTAATGGCCAAGCAAGGAAAATCCATATACAACAAGTCCAAAGCAGGGAAATGCTCCAGGAAGGCAGCTTGGAAGCCTTCTAGAAATAAGAAACGCGAGTCTTTGGGCTCTACGGTGTAAATGTAGGTAAAAGTCAATCAAGCCACTGTCTGGGGTGATGAAAGGTTTTGGAAAAACAGATGCGCTGTGAGTACAATGAATACCCCTGACCGGCAGGCTTCCCGTGGTGCAGACAAGGAATTCTAGATCATATGCATTTTACCACAATGCAAAGTAAAAGGGTTTTTTGATTATTAAGTATATGTTTTAAGGTACATTCTCCTTGCAATTTAAAACATTAAAAAGAAAGATGAAACAGCTGTGTGCATCCTTGGCTCTCCATTATGACTCCTTATAGATGAACAGAAACCGAGTTAGGGACTGTGGCACAATGCCCAGGTGACACCAAGTTAGGGACTGTGGCACAGTGCCTCTGCCACATGGCTTTGGCTTGCTTTATGTGTAACACGTCCCTTTCCCTTTCCATTTTCCTTCAGGGAGTCTCATCCTCACGGTCATGCTAAGACTTTGGGCACTAGGCAGGGAAGTCTCTTGGCTTCCCTCTAGCTCCCTTTTCTTCATGGATTCTTTAAGATTTCATTTATTTTGTCATTTGGTTAAAAATAATGATAAGAAGAAGAAGAAGAAGAAGAAGGAGGAGGAGGAGGAGGAGGAGGAGGAGGAGGAGGAGGAGGAGGAGGAGGAGGAGGAGGAGGAGGAGGAGGAGGAGGAGGAGGAGGAGGAGGAGGAGGAAGAAGAAGAAGAAGAAGAAGAAGAAGAAGAAGAAGAAGAAGAAGAAGAAGAAGAAGAAGAAGAAGAAGAAGAAGAAGAAGAAGAAGAAGAAGAAGAAGAAGAAGAAGGCTCTGCAAGTCATCTTCCCATACCTTCCGGAACAAGGCGGCGGGGGCCTCATCTGAATGAACCTGTCACTGAACTCAAGGAGAATTTGAACATTTTTTTTTTAGAGAGAAACCCCCCACCCTTTCCAATACCTAGCCACCCTCCCCACTCCCTCCTCATCTGGCTTTTGGTTTGTTGGCTGGAGATGTTTATTACAAGGGCATAATTAACAAGGCAGGTGCCTTTGTTTCAGGCAAATAACAACAGCAGAGAATGCAGACTTATAATTAGTTGGGTTTTTTTGGAGCTGCGGTGGTGCTGCGGTTGATATTAAGTACAGAGCATGACACGCGATGGAACCCAGAGCTGGGGGTGATTCACGCTCAGCTGCTGCAGACCTAAGCTTCTTGTTGTTGTTGGGGAGAGGAGATGGGAATGTGAAAAGTGGCTCAGGAAGGAAAGCACCTGCCTAGCAGGGCAAGATGTTGCTGAGTTCAATCCCCAGTATTGACAAAGTATAACAATAACAACAATAATAATAATAAAAACTCCTTAAGGTTATACAGTAATGATAGTGTATATTATTGTTATAGTTTGTCATGTTCTGTACTTATGATAGTGATGATGATGATGATGATGATGATGATGATGATGATGATGATGATGATCATGGTGATGGTGATAGTGATCATGGTGGTGGTGATGGTGATGATGATGGTGGTACTGGTGACAATGATGATGATGGTAGTGATGCTGCTGATGATGGTGGTGATGATGAAGGTGCCTGGGATTCTATATCAGAAGGCCTCCAGCTCAAATACAGGCCCCCGGCCCCGCTTCTACTCCTAGTAACTGAGGTTAGAAGAGGATCTTGGGTAATATGAGCTTCTTTTCAACTCACACATAAGGAGCCAAGGTCGAGAACCACCCCAAGATGCATATCCAACAACTTGTAAAACATGGGTCTCCTGAAAAGAACTCACCTGACGCAAGCAGCCAGGGGGGCACGAGGGCACGAACACAGTGGCTGGAAAACAGACAGCGAACACAGAGCCTGGCGTGCACGTCTGTGTGATTGTGAGGAGGGTTCTTAAACTCTGCGCGCAATCACAGCAGTTTTAATATGAAGATGGTGCCGCTGTGGCAGAGCCAAACGCCATGAATGTGTGTGAGATGCACAGAACAGACAGCCACCCCATCTGGAGAGCGCTGGGCTGTCTGTGATCATCCTTCTCAGTGAAATATATGCAGAGCTTCCGGAATTGCACTCAGGATGCCATCAATCGTGACCACGTTCCGCTTACCTGCTCGACGCCTCCATCACCGGGAGAATCACATGCCACCGCCAAGAATTTGCGAGAAACCTGAGAAACGTAATTACATCCTTCCCCCACCCTCTCCCCCCCACAGCAAGTCACTTGAGAGAATCCCATAGAACCTAAGGAAGATGACAAGGGCCGCTGAGATTTTCCAAAGCTAGATTAAGAGAGAACAGCACGGAAAACGCCGAATGGAACAAGGTTTTGGGTTGGTTTTGCTTTGCTCTTCATTATGATGGCAGCAGGAATTAATCAGCTTGACACCAAGCGGCCATGTGGGTTCCTCACCATAACTCAGGTGCTTGGCATAGACCAAGAAGAAAACAGATAAGAGCAAATGTCCACCCACACATACACACACCCACACACCCACAGCCGCACACCCACGCATGCACACCCACAGCCGCACACCCACGCATGCACACCCACACACCCACAGCCACACACCCACAGCCGCACATCCACACACCCACAGCCGCACACCCACACATGCACACCCACACACCCACACCCGCACACCCACACACCCACAGCCACACACCCACAGCCACACACCCACACATGCACACCCACGCATGCACACCCACACACCCACAGCCGCACACCCACACACCCACAGCCACACACCCACACATGCACACACACACACCCACAGCCGCACACCCACGCATGCACACCCACAGCCACACATCCACACACCCACAGCCGCACACCCACGCATGCACACCCACGCATGCACACCCACACACCCACAGCCGCACACCCACACATGCACACCCACACACCCACAGCCGCACATCCACGCATGCACACCCACACACCCACAGCCGCACACCCACGCATGCACACCCACACCCACGCATGCACACCCACACACCCACAGCCGCACACCCACACATGCACACCCACACACCCACAGCCACACACCCACACACCCACAGCCACACATCCACGCATGCACACCCACACACCCACAGCCACACACCCACACATGCACACCCGCACACCCACAGCCGCACACCCACGCATGCACACCCACACACCCACAGCCACACACCCACACATGCACACCCACACACCCACAGCCGCACACCCACACATGCACACCCACACACCCACAGCCGCACATCCACAGCCGCACATCCACACATGCACACCCACAGCCGCACACCCACACATGCACACCCACACACCCACAGCCGCACACCCACGCATGCACACCCACGCATGCACACCCACACACCCACGCATGCACACCCACACACCCACGCATGCACACCCACACACCCACAGCCGCACACCCACTCATGCTCACCCACACATGCACAGCCACAGCCGCACACCCACGCATGCACACCCGCACACCCACAGCCGCACACCCACACATGCACACACACACACCCACAGCCACACACCCACGCATGCACACCCACGCATGCACACCCACACACCCACAGCCGCACATCCACACATGCACACCCACATACCCACAGCCGCACACCCACGCATGCACACCCACACACCCACAGCCGCACACCCACACATGCACACCCGCACACCCACAGCCGCACACCCACACACCCACAGCCGCACACCCACAGCCGCACACCCACACACCCACGCATGCACACCCACACACCCACAGCCGCACACCCACGCATGCACACCCACACACCCACAGCCACACACCCACACACCCACAGCCACACACCCACACATGCACACCCACACACCCACAGCCGCACACCCACGCATGCACACCCACACACCCACAGCCGCACACCCACGCATGCACACCCACACACCCACAGCCACACAGCCACACACCCACACACCCACAGCCACACACCCACGCATGCACACCCACACACCCACAGCCGCACACCCACGCATGCACACCCACACACCCACAGCCACACACCCACACACCCACAGCCACACACCCACAGCCACACACCCACACATGCACACCCACACACCCACAGCCGCACACCCACGCATGCACACCCACACACCCACAGCCACACACCCACACACCCACAGCCACACACCCACAGCCACACACACACACACCCACAGCCACACACCCACACATGCACACCCACACACCCACAGCCGCACATCCACGCATGTACACCCACACACCCACAGCCGCACATCCACGCATGCACACCCACACACCCACAGCCGCACACCCACGCATGCACACCCACACACCCACAGCCGCACATCCACGCATGCACACCCACACACCCACAGCCGCACATCTACACATGCACACCCACACACCCACAGCTACACACCCACACATGCACACCCACACACCCACAGCCGCACACCCACGCATGCACACACACACACCCACAGCCACACACACACACACACACACACACACACAACCACATACCCACACAGTCTCGGTCTCGGTCTTGGTCTTGGTCTCTCTCTATCTCCCTCTCTCTGTCTTTGTCTCTCTGTCTCTATCTATCTATCTATCTATCTATCTATCTATCTATCTATCTATCTATCTATCATTACCCACTGTCTGTCTGTCTGTCTCTGCCTCTCTGTCTCTCTGTCTCTGTCTCTCTCTTCTATCTATCTATCTATCTATCTATCTATCTATCTATCTATCTATCTATCTATCATCTATCTATCATCTATCTATCATCTATCTATCATCACCCTCTGTGTGTCTGTCTGTCTGTCAGTCTGTCTCTCATGCCCTCCTCAGCTCCTAGCTCAGTGTATGAATCTTGTACCTCCCCTCCCCTGGCATTGCACTGTAATGTGACCTGGTTTTATTGCCAGGCCTCTAGTTCTGTCTCTTCCTTGGAACCCAGAATTGCCATATCCAGTCATGCGCCTCGCTCTCCACTCTGCTCCCGGGGCTATAGTACCAGGCCAGCCCGAGAGACCCTGCAACTACAGAAAGAAAGCCGCTAGAAGTCAACAGGGGCAGGCCGGCGTGACGGATGATGCAGCCCTCCGAACCAGCTCAAGTCTATCACTTTGCAAATAGAAACACGACTTTAACGGTGTCTGTTAACCAAGCCCAGGGAGGGGGCCAGGAGCAGATGAGATCCGAATCTCCACGCAGCAAGCCTTTTCAAGCTGTGCATCAATGCCACCGGTGCCCTCCGTCTCATTTGTTACCTGCTAGGCAGCTGTCAGCCCCCTGATTGAGCGCGAGCAGCTGACATCATGCATTTAAGCAAAAGTGCTTGGCTCCTGGATTTTTTTCTCCCCCAAACTTATTGATGTCGAAAGGAAAAGCAAGAGAAGTTACTCTCTTGGGAATCTGAGTTTCATCTTGTTGGGCTGAGAGGATTTCACTTCTATCAGACACTTGTGAGTGTACATGTGTGCACACACACACACACACACACACGAACGCACACACACACACACACACACATGCACCAGTCTCGGAGCCTGAACTCACAGGTCTGGGCACTGTCTCTGAAGTTTTTGATCCAAGCTAGTGCTCTACCACTTGAGCCACAGCTCTGCGTCCAGCTTTTTGGTGGTTGGTTGGGGATAGGCAGCTCACAGACTTTTCTGCCCCAGCTGATTTGCAAACCTCGATCCTCAACTCTCAACTTCCTGCGCAGCGGGGAATGCAGGCCTGCGCCCCCCAGCGTCCGGCCTGGGTAATGACCTCTCGGAGGTCATGCTGCAGTAAGTGGCAGAGTGAGAAGATGGGGCCCTAGACACCTAGGGCACAGACCTCAAGCTTGACGAGCCCAAGTCCCTGCCAGTGACTTGGCAAACAATGGCGGACATCTTCACGCCTCATCCTGTCTCAGAGCCCCGTCTCCGACCCAGCACTGCCCCTGGGACACCAGACATGACTTGGGAGGATGAATTTAATTAAATACTTAATTAATTAATTAATGGAGCGGGTATTAATTTGTGAATTAATTGAGAGTGAATGGAAGCAAGCGGATGGCTACGATTCCGCCCCGTGGGTGGCGTGTGTGTGTCTGTCTCCCCCTCTGCGGCCCCTCACCACCAGAAGCTCCTTCTCCCCATCTTCGAGGGTGGGTGAAGACACCTCCCCACCCCCATTTTAACAGGGAGTGGTGGCTCTCGGTCCTGTCAGCCGGCCCTCCAGGCATGGAGTTACGAGCTCCCCAATGTGGGAGAGAAGGTGGATGGCGGCTTCGTCTAGCATCCCTGGGGCATGAAGAGCTAGTGAACTAATGTCTGGAGCTGAGCTCTGGAGCCATCCAGCTTCAGGCCAAGGGGTGGGGGCGGGAGGGGGAAAGGGCCGTGGATCCACTCCCCTGAAGAGTCTGGCCTCCCTGAGACGCACCAGGCTTAGCTTCCATTGTTCACAATCCCAGTCATTCAGCCCCAGGCTTACAGATGTGAGGGATGATGCTGAGGTTGAGTGGCATACTCAGGGCTCGCTGGAAGCTGGCAGTGCCAGTTCCCAGCCCAGGTCCAGAGACCTCACAATCCCACACAGCCTGCCATCCCTCTGTGCTGGCCTTGGGAAACGAAACAGGCTTTCGTCAAACTCCCTGGCTACCCCCGAAGATGCTACCCCAATGTCTGGCTGCAGTTATCAATGGTTTTTTCTGTGATCAGTGTATACACGTGCCACGGGGTGACCCGAACACCTGTGTGTCCATCGTGTGCATCTGCGTGGGCACTGTGTGAAAACTCCAGCTGTGCTGTGTGGAGCTCAGAGCTCTGGTTAGAAACAGAGAAATCCATTTGTCCAGCGCTCATCAACAGTTGGAAAGAAAGCTGGGTGCTGGAGGCTTACCTCGCTACTCAGAAAGCTGAGATCTGAGGATCATGGTTCAAAGCCAGCCTGGGTAGGAAAGTCTGTGAGACTCTTATCTCTAATGAACCACCAGAAAACTAGAAGTGGAGCTATGGCTCAAAGTGGTAGACCACTAGTAGAACACAAAGAGCTCAGAGACAGCACCTGGGCACCGAGTTCAAGCTCCATGACCACCACCACCAGCAACAACAAAAATTGGAAAGAATACATTCAATTTTTAATTTGAGATCAAGTCTGATAATTACACAGCTGCCCATAAAATCCACTTTAGCTTTATTTAAATGGAGCCTCCCATGCAGTCAGTGGCACAGACAATTCCTTTTGAAGGAAAACTACGGTGGTTTAAAACCCAAATCCTTTCTCTCCCAGCAGCTGAGGAGCTTGGACAAGGGTTCCACCCTCTCTGTTCCACAAGTCCCTCATCTCTACATGGGTTTGATATTTCTAGCAGCCGTAAACTTAATTTTAAAACAACACACACACACACACACACACACACACACACACACACACACACACACACACACACACGACAACAATACTCTGCCCTCAGGAATGTTAGTGGCTAGATTTGTGATCCTGAAAACCGCAGGAGACCTGTCAGGCTGGTGTAGAACGATCCTGAGGCTGTTTGTGCATGGAGAAGGAGGGTAGCCAAGTATCCTCAGACAAGATGCCATGAGGGAGGAAAACATGGAGGGTGGTAGATTTTCCTTTGTTTCCATTCCCAGAGCAAGATGCATCCAAAGAGCGAGCAAAGGCAGACACCTGAGGACTCGAGATGAATCCCGCAGCCACCAGCCTCTCCTCCCAGCATGGCAGCCACGGCCCAACAACTGTCCACCAAGCATGGACCTGGGTTCGAAATCTACTTCCAGTGCTGAGGGCCTGCAGAGATCCCTGATGCTCTGCCTTTGTCACCCCTCTGATCCTCAAATCCTCCCCCAGTCCACTTGGCTCCGACATCCACATCTTGTGACCGCAGGCCTTCAAGCCGGAGAAGCCTTGAGTTGGGGTGCTCTGAGGACTCCTCAGGATCAACCTGCTTTTTGTGTTCTGCTCATTGGAAGAATGTAATCAAGGCCTCCCCCCGCACCCCCCCCCGGGCCTCCAGCTTGTCAGTCCGAACAAGAATGTGCCCCATTCCTCTGTATCTGCGTGTCAGAGGGCTGTGATTAAAGGCAGCGGCCAATGTACGCTTCAAAGACGTGAAAGATGCACCTGCTTGCAGCTTGATCCCAGTGTACAAGATGCAAAATACCTTCGAGCCGCCCACCAGTTCCATCAGGAGCCAGAGCAGGGACAAATGCAGTGGGTTTGACAGCCTCACCGCGGGGGGCTGCCAAGCCGCCCCGAACATTAACTGTATTAATGTCCCCCGTTGGAGGACACGTTGGCTTTTTAACCAATGTTAAATTCTTCAGCAGTGAGCTCTGGGCCAAAAAAAAAAAAAAATGGCTGTCCCCACAGTAGGAGAAAAGATCCAAGTATTCATTTGAGCAGTGTCTCATAAATAATTTTAATTTCTTCTTTTTAAAAAAAAATTGAAAGGAGAGAAACAAAAGCTTTGGGGCAGTGGCGTCGCGGGGCGACTGTGTATCAAGCTTCTTTGAACCCATTGTTCTGGCCGAGCTCAGGAAGGAGAGACCTGAATGATTTATGGGCTTGGATGGCAGACTCTGATGCTTGGCTTTGGGAAGAAGGTGAGGGAAGGAGAGCTGGGGGGGTGGGGAAGAAATCTGATGGCACGCTTGTCACTAATGTATGTTTTATTTATGCATAGGAAGTCTTAAATGTGAATGGAGACAGTGAGCTGCATCAATGCATGCTTGCATAAATGATCTACCTGCATAGCAAATGTGCGGATGGCGCATGAAGGTCCTGTGTCAAAGATAGAAGGAGGAGTTGCAGTTTCTGACCCCCCCCCAGGGAATGCTGGGTGGCGCTGGGGTTCCGGATGCACCCCCACCCCCACCCCTTCACACTCTGGCAGCTGGTATCCAAAGGCTTGGCTTTCAAGTGTGTGTGTGTGTGTGTGTGTGTGTGTGTGTGTGTGTGTGTGTGTGTGTGTGTGTGTGTGTGTCTCGGAGGAGCATGGCACTTCAGCTCCTCTTTGGGGGGAAGAAATGGAGACACAAGAGATCTTGTGTCAACGCCATGTATGGAGTGGGTGGCAGGCATGTCCCCAGAGACATCTCATGAACCCACAGTCTCCTCACGAATCCTTATGTGTGCATGGCCATCTATGCAGAAAGGTAAAGCAAAGCGTCCAAGGCCCCAGGCAATGAGTGAGTGCAAAAGCTAGAATGCAAAACCTACTCTGTATATATGGCAGTGGTCATTCATGCAGGAAAGACCCACCTGTTCCTGATTTTTAAAACAACAGTGGCTGAGGAGGCTACAATGCTTGATAAGAAATGTACTCATTATCTTGCCCATCTAATTGTAACCCCTCTGTACAGTATTTTCACAATAAAAAATAACTAAAATTAAAAAAAATAGTGGCTGGAGAGAGAGCAGGTGGATGTGGGTCCTGATGGGTGGTTTGGGGAGCCTGATTGAGCCATGTCCTCAGTCTGTGACTCAGTTTCCTCATCTACACAGGTGTGGTGAGTGACGGTGAGGTCTCCCTCCCAGGCTTGCTGTGAGGTTGACCTCGAGGCTTCTAGGCCTTGATCACCTGGTACATAATAAACAGAGGCATTTGCATTCAGGTATTACTATTATGATGGCTGCTTTGTACAAGACACCATCAAAAATAGAGAGAGAGGATATTAAAGCCAGTTAAAACTGATTTAACAGGGAGAGCGGGAGATGGCAGCGTAGGGGAGCGGGGAGTGAACATGAGCAAAGTGTATGTTACACGTGTGTAGGCACATCACAAGGAAACCCCTTCGTCCAATTAATACACACTAATAAAAAACAAAACGAATAAACAACCCCAGCAGCTAGCCCAGTGCCTGGCACCAGTAGGGAAATTAAATGAGAGAAATTAAATGAGTAACTGATACATTTCCAGACCTCCGATTTCTGTGTGGCAACAAGCGCGTTTCTGTTCATTCCTTTGAAAAGCACGGGCTGCGTGCCTGATACGTGACACACACGGGCCTTTGGGCTTTAGAGACTCAGAGAGCTACACAAAGACTCCTCCCCTTGAGCCCTCCCTCTATCAGGTAGCCATAATAGACACGCAAGCCATTTAGCCAGTCGATACATACATTGCAGAAACCACAAGAGGTGCGGTGCGGTGCGAGGAAGGAGTGCAAACCGGAAGTGCCAGCTCTCGGCATGCAGTTGCTACGGTCTGTAGGTGACATTAGGACACCTGGATTCAGGTGACAGCATGAGCCAAGTGGTATTTGGAGGAAAAGTATTCCAGACAGTGTGTCAAAAGCCACAGTGACAGCACAGAGTGTGATCCAGGAAGCCAGCATGGCCGGAGCAGAGAAAATGAGAGGGAGAGAGTGGGAAAGGAATGAGAGAGAATAAGGCCCCGTGTGTGTGTGTGTGTGTGTGTGTGTGTGTGTGTGTGTGTGTGTGTGTGTGTGTGCATGTGTGTGTGCAGGCGCCAGTCCTGGGGCTTGAACTCAGGGCCTGGGGCCCTCTCTCTGGACTTCCATGCTCAAAGCTAGTGCTCTACCACTTGAGCCACACCTCCGCTTCCAGCTTATTTGCTGGTTCCTGGGAGATAAGAGTCTCAAAGACTTTCCTGCCTCGGCTGGCTTTGAACCATGATCCTCAGATCTCAGCCTCCTGATTAGCTAAGATGACAGGTGTGAGCTACCGACACCGGACAGGAATTAAGTTTTGGTGCTGAGTGATCCAGGGTGCCACGACAAGGCGTAAAGCAAAGGATGTGAAGAAAGGTGGGATTGGATTTAATGTGGTGGCTTGGGGAATAGAGCACGAGGAAGGAATATAAAGGAAGCTTCTGGAACCTCTGGGGAAGGTTTCTAGGAGCCCAAATGGGGGGGGGGAACACACTGGGAGCAGTGGAAATGGGGAACGCTGGTTAGTCTGGCTACCTTCTGGTGAAGACAAGGGGGAATCCAGGTAGAATCCCAAGGAGCTAGAATGATGGAGTACCAGGAAGATGGGGGGCGGGCATAGTGAGCTGGGGGGTGGGCAGAGCAGGTGTGGTGTGGTAGTCATCTTGGGGCTCATTGCTATCAGAGATCCTTAGAACAATGCCAGGTGAGGGGGAGGAGGTTTCTGTCCCTGAATCTGGAAAAGGTTCATTCTCTAATTCGTTTCCTTTTGTCCTAGCTGAAATCATCTCCTCCTCCTCCTCTTCCCCCTCCTCTCCCTCCTCCTCTTCCTCCTCCTCCTCCTCCTCCTCCTCCTCCTCCTCCTCTTCCTCCTCCTTCTCCTCCTCCTTCTCCTCCTCCATCTTCACTAAGAAATGAAAAGGAAGGACATTATCAATGTGCCAGAGGATTCATTTAGATCCTGTCCCTGGTTGGTGATGAGGAGGACAAGGGAGAGAGAGAGAAGGGAGGAAGGAGAGAAAAATGGAGAGCCACTATAAAGAACAGCTTAGAAAGAGTAAAGTACGAGGAGGAAGCGACAGGATTGAGAGGAAAGAAGAGAAAAGGAAAGAGGCGAGGTGGAGGGTGGGAAGAGGGAGCGAGGAAGAAGGAGATGGATGGAGGAGTGAAGGAGATTCTGGATTTCAGTAGCAAAGCGATTCTTCATCTTGAAGGAACCAGAAGGCTTGTGGTGGAGCATGGAATGAAATGACGGCCGGATGGCCGAGCGTGTCTGCTTCCCAAAGCCTCAGTGAGGGCTGATCAGGCGTGAACCTGACCAGAAACCCCAGAAGCTTTGTTACAGTCCAGCTCTCTTATCTGCCTTGGAGGGAAAAGAATGCCTGGGGTGCTTCCAGCGGTGCAGAAACGCACAAGGCCCTGGATGGAGAGAGGAGCAGGCAAGTTCACCTCCACGGGCAGGCTCCGCCGGCTCAGCCTGGGCCTTGCCATACTGCGCATGACCTTAATTAATCATCATGCATGCACGCGCAAACTCTCATACACCCACACACAAATTGTGAGGCACGGGCCAACTTTTTCTTGCTAGTAACCACAGTAAGGCTTAGGGGGTTGGCGTGACTTTCCTGGAGTTGGGCAGGTCTTGGAAGAGGAGGCTAGACAGAAAAGCAGTTCTTGAGGCTGGGAATGTGGGTCGGTGGTACAGTGTTTGCCTTGCATGCATGAAGCCCTGGGTTCGATTCCTCAATACCACATACACAGAAAAAGCCAGATGTGGTGCTGTGGCTCAAGTGGTAGATCACTAGTCTTGAGCAAAAGAAGCCCAAGGACAGTGTGCCCAGGCCCTGAGTTCAAGCTCCAGGACTGACAAAGAAAGAGAGAGAGAGAGGGGCTGGGAAGGTGGCTCAGTGGTAGAGCGCTTGCCTTGCATGCCTGAGGCCCTGGGTTCGATTCCTCAGCACCACATAAGCAAAAAGAAAAAAGCTGGAAGTGGCGCTGTGGCTCAAGTGGTAGAGCGCTAGCTTTGAGCTGAAGAGCTGAGGAACAGCGTCCAGGACAAGTCGTTCTGTGATCGAATAAAATGCCACAGGATCCAGCATTGCCAAATAGCTTCTTGCCATAAAAGCACGGGGACTTGGTTTTTAATAGGTCACCCAGGTGTTCTTGTTTACTGGGCACTTACTATGTGCACCCAGACACATCAGCTCACACAGTCTGTCTCTACCTTCACGGCTCTCATGCTCCTGCGGGGAGAAAGAGAGCAAGTCGTGCATGGTTCCAGACGGAGCTGGATACAGAGAACCTGCCATGGAGATCGATACGGTGGGATAGACAGAGGAAGGTTTCTCTGGGAGGCGGTCATAAAGCAGAGACAGAAGGTGGGGAGGAGTGGGAAAGGAGCAAAGGTTTTGCATTTAATTTAAAACCCAAGATCATCTCACTGCAGTGGCTCTCCAACCGCGGAGGGTAGGAATGGCTGGCGAAATCCACCTCCATCCCACCCCCACCCCCCCAGGAAGGCCTCAGCCAATCAGCATCCTTCTCCCCACCACCCTCCCATCCTCATCCCAGAAAACAACTCTGAGACCACAGGTGGATGGATGGCCACTTGGCTTCTCCACCCAGTTTTCCTTCCCCACCTAACCCCCACCCCACACACGTCTCCGCCCTGGGAAGCCACACGTCAGAGTTGAATGGGGTTTTCTCTCTTCCCTCCCAAGGAGGGAGGTTTTCTCCCTTCTTCTCTCCCTGTCACCATCACAAGATATCTGACAGAGCTGTTCCTGAGCTTCCATTTGCTTCACAAAGCACACAGGCCTGGCGTGGTGATCCATGGAACCAAGTGTGTCATGAGATGGGGGCCCAGGAGGTATTGGGGCCTAGACTCCCCTTGGTTTCTCCCTTGGGCTGTTCTTTCTCTGTTCATCCCTGCTTGAGCATGGGCTATGATCTCCCAACAGTGAGCTGTTTGCTCTCCAATTCTTCCCAGAGACAAGACCAACATGGCTCGAGAGATCCTCATACCTACCAGCTACCTACCATTTCTGTGTTTCCCCTCCCTCGCCCCCAATAATCTGATTGTGTAACTGGACCACCCCATTTGGGAACATCTTGACATCATCTCTTTTCACTCAACATCCTTCCACTTGTTGAGTTTGTCCATCTCTCCTTGCTTTTTCTGGCTGAGTAATATTCCATGGGCTAGATGGATATGTTAATGACCTGCTTGACCCTTCATTTGTTGAAGAGCCCTTGGGGGTATCCCCAGTTTGGGGATAAAACACCCACAGACTTCCGTGTGAAGCTTTGGTACGTGCGTTATGGTTTCATTTCCAGCATTGCTGCAGTTGTTTGACACATTAACCTTTATTCCACAAGAAGCTACCGCACTGGTTTCCAAAGTGGTTGCATTACTTTACAACCCCGTACCAGCACTGGCCATTACCACTATTCTTTTTTATTTTTGCTAGTTTGATAGGTGGGCAGTAAAATCTCACTATATTTTTAATTTGCAGCTCCCTGCGCAGTAGTGATGTTTGGCTTTTTTTTTTAAATGGGCCTATTTACCATCTGTCCATCCTTTTTAGTGAAATACTTACTCTTCATTTCCTTGCTCCTTTTTCTAATTGGATTTCTTGATTGTTAGAGTGTTTTTGTTTTGTTTTTTTTTTTTACTGTCAGGTTTTGAGAGTTCTTAATGAAAGTTTCTCTTTTTCAACTTGCATTTTAGAATACCAAATGGCTTTAAACAAGACCCAGATTACATGGACTCTGCTTACAGAAATGGGCTCGGGGCACCCGAGCCACATTTCTGAAATTCTTCTTCATCGTCATGATGTCAAGTCCAATGTCAGGGTTCCTTTTGGAAGCAATTTTAAACCAAAAGCCATTCAGTGAGCCCTGAAAAATGCATCATTTCTGGGGACAGGAGGGAAAAATTGGGAGAGAGCAAAGGAAAGAATGATACTGTCCAAAAAGAATTACACTCATTACCTAACTTATGTAATTGTAACCCCTCTGTCCATCACATATAATAACAATACAAAAGAAAAAGAAGTATATACAGAACTTAATCCCCAGTGGTCTCTCCAGCTCTCTTGAGTGTCTGGTACCTACTGGGTGAAACCTTTTCTCTGATCTCTCTGGGGGCTCTCAAAATTCTCCCTCTCACAAAATAAGTAAGTGAATAAATAAATACAGCCAGGTGTAGTGGCTCACGCCTGTCATCCTAGGTACTCAGGAGGCTGAGCTCTGAGGATCGCAGTTCAAAGCCACCCTGGGCAGGAAAGTCTGTGAGACTCTTAACTCCAATGAACCACCAGAAAAAGCCAGAAGTAGAACTGTGGCTCAAGTGGTAGAGCCTTTGCCTTGCACACACACACACACACACACACACACACACACACACAAACACACACACACACACACACTTAAAAAAAACAAAAAGCTTAGGATAGCACCCAGGCCTTAAGTTCAAGCCCCAGGACTAATGCAACAAACAAATAGATAAATAAGATAATAGATATTACTTTGACAGATTTCTAATACTTGACACTTCTCATGGATAGAACTATAGGTTCTACAATCAGACCCAGATGAGGAGAGGCTGGGAGGGCTGAAGCTCACGGTGTGTCTGCGAGGCTGGGCCTGCTGACTCGGGCGTGGTTCCATCCAGAGGATGAACGCTGTGTCTTCGTTAGGTGAAGATGCTGCACATTTGTCAAACTCTAAGCGCACACAAGGGCGTCTTGCTCTAGCTCAAAGGAGGGCATCTTTCTCCAAAGCCCACATTGTTACAGGCTGACATGCCCCCCGCAAATTGCTCGACCTCTCTGAGCCTCGGCTTTCTTATCTTTTAAATGAGGCCTCTCGTAATAACACCCATCTCAAAAGAGTCGGGTGGGGAGGTGGGTTAATTTCTGTGAAAGTCTGGGCCTCACGTCTGATCGGTGTATGACAAATGCTGTCATGATAATTATTATTACTGTCAGGGATGACGGGAGGGGCTGCTTCACTGGTGGGAACCAGTTTACAAACCGACAATTGGGTAAAAAAAAAAAAAAAAAAAAGATAACTCAGCATCACACACACAAGATGGGGTCAAGACAGCTCTTTATTGAATTGGAGCATTTCTGGTTTATAGTCAGAAAGAGCTGCCAGACGCAGAATGCTTCCTGATCTTGGAGCTGGGAGATGAATTGCCACAGAGAAGTTGGCAAAGTGTCGTCCACCCTGGAGTCCAGCCAGCCGGTTTTAACACTCCAGGTCAGCTACCCAGCTCCATGCTCTCTTCTCCTAGCCTGATGCACTTCTTCAAATATATATATATATATATATATATATATATATATATATATATATATATATATATATATATTCCAATTTCTTGCAAGATCTAGGGTTTTCATTTCTTTTCTTTAAGGAAAAAAATCCCATCTGTTCTCTGTCAATATTTTTTCTTGCAGAGTAATAGTCTCAGTGTCTGGGAAGAACTTCAGGGACCCACTCGCCCCTTAGTTTCTACATTCAGGAGGACAAAAGCATCACCTGGGAACCATATTGAAAACACAGGCTCTTAGTCAGGTGCTGGTGGCTCACACCTATAATCCAAGCTACTCCGGATGACCTGAGGATCTGTGATCTAAGGATCACAGTTCGAAGCCAGCCTTGGTAGACAAATGTGAGAGACTCTGATCGCTGATGAACCAGCAAAAAGCAGGAACTAGAGACATGGCTCAAGTGGTAGAGCACCCAGCCTTGAGTGGAAAAGCTTAGCAAGAACAGGAGGCCCTGAGTTGAAGCCCCAGTGCCAGTACACACACACACACACACACACACACACACACACACACACACACACACACACACACACACACACACACACATTTTTAGGCTTCACCCCCTGGAGACTCTTACTCTGTCTGGAGAGAGGCACAGGCAGCCTTCTCCTGGTGAAAGCCACTGCTGAGTCAAGGAAGACTGGCCACCATGCTGGGTGCTGCATGGTGAGTTTGAAGTAGCTTCGGGCAGTGGATATCTTCAAAGAACTGATCGGAGAGGAGGGGGTGGAGACTGGCAGTTCTTAACATCCTCTGGGGGAACCTTGGAATTCCAATTCACTTTTAGGCATCACTTCTAGAAGAAATGAGCCTATGGGCCAGTTTGTGTGTGGCAGACTCTGGTCCAAACAGGATGTACCTTGCAAAGTATGAGGAAACCAACAGGGGTCCCCAGTATCATGTATGTGATTCAGCTGGGAAGTTATAAAGCGATGGAGAGAAGGAGGGAACAAGGGAAGGAGGGAGGGAGGGAGGGAGGGAGGAAGGAAGGGAGGAAGGAAGGAAGGAAGGAAGGAAGGAGAGACAGAGGGAGGGAGGGAAGGAAGGAGGGAGGGAGGGAAGGAGGGAGAAAGTTAAGGAAGGAAAGAAGGAAGGAAGGAAGGAAGGAAGGAAGGAAGGAAGGAAGGAAGGAAGGAAGGAAGGAAGGAAGGAAGGAACTGAGGGAGGGAGGGAGGGAAGGAGGGAACAGAAGATGGAGGGAGAAAGGGAAGGAGGGACAAAGTCTCCAAGACTCATACCGCAGAGATTCTGTTCCAGTCGATATGGGGGCCACAAACTGGCATCTCCCTAATTGTTTGAAATCCCTTTCCCTAGTGCTTTGACTCAGTATGTTCGAAAGGTTCAAAAGGAACCTGCTTTAGGGAACAGTTTATTGTTAATATTGTTTTAGAAATGGTTGGTGCTCGGCGTTGCTTTTTGTCTCCTGTCAATCAAATTGGAAGGGCAGAAGTCAAGTTCTGTTCACCCTTAACCCCTTGCGGATGAGCAGTGACGTCACAGAACAAGAATCATTGCAGACCGATGACACACACCTGTGGTGACTATCAGAAGGAAACCCCTGAGAATCATCCAAAGGAAAGAGTCATCTGGCAGCTGTATTGTACTCCTGTATTTCTTACAGCAGCTCAACAACGCACCCAGTGCTCTTTCTCCATTTTTCAACCCTGTCTCCTTTGCCCACGTCCACTGCAGATGATTCACACAGTAAATACTCACTTCTCCGTCTCCAGTGACACCATCAGCTCCTGGACCATGGACAGAGATCTTCAGAGAGGTGCTGATGTTCACAGAGCCTCTGCTCTTTTGATACAACATCTCCCTTGGCTTCCCTCCTTCTTCCTGTCTTCCTGTGGAGAGGAGAAGGGGAGAAGGTTGATACCCATAAAGGAAATTATGCAGAGAACCGTGGAAGTGCTGGCTGACATCTCTGGACCACTGAGCCAACACCAGTCCCTTCCCTCCACCTCCAAGGTCTCAATGTCACCCTGACTCCATCAAGCATAGCGAAGACACAGCCCACAATCCAGTGTTTTTCCTGCTTTTGTAAATAAAGCTTTATTGGGACACAACTGGGCTCTTTTGTTCGTCATTTATGGCTGCTTGCCTTCCCCAGGGACAGAGTTGAGTAGTTCTTTTATTTATTAATTTTTTAAAATTATCTTGAAGCACTTGTTCAAAGGGATTTCGATGGCAGAGTCGAGTCATTCTAACAAAGAGACCTCTGGGTCCACAAAGCCTGAAATCTTTGTCTTCTGGCTTTTTGTAAGCAAGGGTTGGCCAGCTTCCTCCCCAGTAGATGTGTGATGGTTGTTTAATGTAATAGCTGTAATGCTGCTGCCACTCACGGCACACTAGCCGTTTGCTAGCAGCTCGACAAATCTGAGTTGTCACTTATCATCCGACTGAATCTTCCCAGCCTCTCACTCGGTTGGCAGCACTTTTCCCACTCCATAAAGGTGAATGAGGAGGCTGAGAGATTAAAGTCCCAAGGTCACCAAAATGAGTGAAGGGCAGAGCCAGCCAACTTCAAAGATGATCCTCTTCACCTGCAGGCCCCTCCACCCCCCAGTCACCCGCTGAGTTTGATGAGAGACCATCTTTCATGCCGCAGGACAACGTGCTTCGTCTATTCTTGACATTACTTTGTGGGCCAAATATATGGACAGTGTGGGTTCTTTCCCCTGCATTGGGAGACTCCATCACACCTCATTGGAGAAAAGAACTCCTTGACAAATTGAAAAACGATGACTCTAAATCACAGGAACAAAGGGTTTGTACGGCTACTGAATATACAGAAGATACTGTAAATCTCCCGCCGTGAGCTGAGAGGTCGTTTTGCACCTGTCAGAATTCCTCCGTGGTCAGCCTTCCCCATGCTTCTATGAGACCTGTACGGACAAAGAGAAGGAGGCTCCTGCAGGTCAGCTCCCTAGGATTTAATAGGGACTTCCATGTATTATCTTGCTCGTGGTGACTGTTCTTCCCATCCAACTTGGCTTTGGGATGGGGACTCTCCTGTCCCCTCTCTCTGAATCTCTGAGGCCTTCTGCCCAGATGTTCAAAAAGGGTTCTGCATCAACCACTGAGAGCGGGAGAAGGAAGGTCTCAGCAAGGTCTCTCTGATCATACTAGAGTCTCTTCAACAGCTTGACGTGAGGTTGCGTCAGATGAAGAGGGACACTTGCGGCTCCAGTGAGTTTGAACATCAAGGGAAATCCCATAGGGTTCTCTCAGCAGACTGGGAGTTGGACGTGAACGTCTGTTCGATGCATCAAGGAGCCTATCCCAGGGGAAAAGGGGGAGTGCTTGCCTGGTATGTGATTTCTGTCATGATGACACATTTCACAGACCTCCTCTAAGTGCCCTGCCCATGTGCATCAACTTTCCTAGGGATATAGTAACAGTCATATAGCACCTGCTCTTTTTTGTAAAAGGAGAGTGAAAATTGGGCACAAATTGAATGTCTGATCCCAACTACTTGGCAAGGAAAGATAAGAAGACTGAGGTTTTAAGCTGGCCCAGCAAATGCCTGAGAGACTTTACATCAAAAACAAGAGTAGCCAGGCACCAATGGACACGGCTATAAACTTAGTGTGTAATGCACATGTGTAATCCGCAATGTGGACATGTAGTGAAACCTTATACTGCATGCCATAAAGATATGCAATTATTATTTAGAAGTTAAAAATTTTTTTTTGTTGATCGTGGGGCCTGAACTCAGGGCCTGGGCGCTGTCCCTCAGCTCTTCAACTCAAGGCCAGCGCTCTACCACTTGAGCTACAGTGCCACTTCTGGCTCTTTCTGCTTATGTGTTGCTGAGGAATCCAACCCAGGGCTTCATGCATGCAAGGCAAGCACTCTACCACTGAGCCACCTTTCCAGCCCCCCAAAATGTTTCAAAGCCAGCATTTATTTAGCATGTGGTGTATCCATCAATGGAGGGTTTTCTGATCTGGGGCAGCCTTGATTAGGTGCTCTTAGACAATTTTTGCCAGCTTGTAGAAAAAAAAATAATAAAATAAAATCTAACGGCCATGCCTAGGATGACCTCATTTATTTGGCTGGGGGCTGGAAGGCTACTAATTAGGGGACAAGGCCACTGATCTCACTCACCAGTCATCTCACTAGCCTGGGCTTCCTTTGCCAATGACAACATTGTTGTAAAGCCTGGAGATGGGAAAAGTCCCAAAGGAACTTCTCAAGTCTCTACTTGTATCCCATTTGCTATGGTCCCATTGGCCAAAGTAAGTCACATGACCAAGCCCAGCACACTGCAGAAGGGGCTTCCCAGAGCTGTAGACACAGAATGGCCTGAATAGGAAGCCATTATTATATCTACCAGCCACAGAAAGGGTATGCCACCCAGCTACCAAGGCACACACAACCAGCAAGCATAAGAAGAGGATCTCAACTCAGCCCAACTCCAGAGCCCATATTCTCAAGTATCCAGTTAGAATGTTAATCTTAATTCTTTGACAGACAAGAAGGAAGGAAGGAAGGAAGGAAGGAAGGAAGGAAGGAAGGAAGGAAGGAAGGAAGGAAGGAAGGAACGAAAGAAGGGAAAGGAAGGAAGGAAAAGAAAGAAAGGAAAAGAAAAAAGAAACCTGAGGAAAAGTCTATTACTGGCCATATTTTATATGAAAAAAAAATGAAAGCTAAGACTCCGTGAGGTCTTGGGGCCCCCAAATGAGAAATGGGGGAGATCTGACTCACTTCCCGGGCCCTTCTCTCTACTTTGTCATGTCGGTGTGCACCTGTGTTTGCTGAATCGACCTGCATGCAGAAGCACCAACCAGGGACTCTTTCCAAAAAATGTGCTCTGGAAATAAAGAGGACTTACATGAGGTTGTCAAGACAGGAGGAAATTTGCCCTTGCCAGTTTTCCCTAACAATTGCTCTAAAATTTTATTCCCATTCAGGAAATCAATTTCCGCCTATAAGAATAGTTGGTGTTGTGGGATTCAAACAAAATGAAAAAGACAAACTTTTCGGTTCCCAGGATGCTTACAAAGTACACAGCTATGAAACAACAGAAACCAACACACAAAAGAAGTATGTGATACGTGGAAAGATGGAAGGAACTATGAACTATAGAAAGGTAAGTGTGAACTGGAATTACTTGGGATAGACTTCCCCTGAAGAGACAGGCAGGGGGAAGAGTGGAATTTAAATAGATTAGAAGTAAATGAATAATCTTTTTTTTTTTTTTTGTCAGTCCTAGGGCTTGAACTCTGGGCCTGGGCACTGTCCCTGGGCTCCTTTTGCTCAAGGCCAGCACTTTACCACTTGAGCCACAGTGCCATTTCTGGCTTTTTCTATGATTAATTGGACGTAGTCTCACAGACTTTCCTTCCTGGGCTGGCTTCAAACTGGGATCCTCAGATCTCAGCCTCCTGATTAGCTAGGATTATAGCTGTGAACCACAGGCCCTTGACAAGGAATAACCTTTCCTAGACTTAGTAATATAAGTATGAGATAGTTGATGCTGAAGACTCTTCATGTCTAACAGTAACCAAAGCAAGGTAAATAAAACTGTGTGCTTCCCAACTTAAGAACACAAAATCCAAGATGACAGTGCACTGTCAGGCACAAACCAGAAGTGGGACAGCCTATGTGGTTTTCTCTCAGTTTTCTCTTGGCTTATTTCTCAGCAGTAGGATAACCATGTTTTTCTTGCTCTTCAGATTGAGGGACAGATGTCTCTCAATTCAAATCCAAGTTTCCAACAGAGTGGACCTGATTGGCTCTGACTTGGTTAATGATCCCCCTGTCCAATCAGCTTCCCTGGGCAATGATCTGCCTGTCCAATCAGCTTCCCTGGGCAATGATCCACCTGACCAATCGGCTTCCTTGGACAATGATCTGCCTGTCCAATCAGCTTCCTTGGGCAACGATCCATCTGACCAATCAACTTCCTCGGGCAATGATCCTCCCGTCCAATCAGCTTCCCAGGGGCTAGGACTGAGAAATACAAACATGGCTGCTGGCAAACCAACAGGTAGTGTTGAGGGCAGTTCCCAGCAAAGGAAGAATTTTGGTTTCTTAGCCAATCAGACACCCTAAAGGCTGTCTCCTAAGTGTGCATTTTGGAAGCTCAAATAGAGGTGAGCGCAGGTGAATCTGGGAACTTTTGAGACTGGCAGGTGGGAAGATTCTCTAGATACCGTTGATAGAGAGCCCTCAGTTCTAGACAGAGTACATTAGCCTAAGGCTCATAAATATTCATGAGCCTTAAAAGAGTTATGACAGAGAGGTTTATAATTTGGGAAATGACACCATTGAAAATTATTCACTTTTATTGCGAAAGTCACACAAATTCATTATGGAAATCTTGCCAAGTACAAAAAAAAGTATGTTATTATGTCCTTGCATTTATACACATACAGAGTAACACAAGCGTGCTGGCATCTGGCTCTGGGTAGAAGTCATTTTCAAAATCCAATAGTTTCACTCTCCACAGTAGAGATCACCCATTAAATTAAATTCTGGAACACTGTATATTAAAAATTCTTGTATCTTATCTGTGGTTCACTTTACATTATGGTAGCTTAGGAAATAAAAAAAATATGCAAGGTAAGGCAGTACTGGGGTTTGAACTCAGAGCTTCAGAAATAACTCTATAATATATCAACTTCTGTAGATGATGTCACCCCCCCATCTGTGACCATTTTGTCAGTGGTAGGATCATAGAGTCAAGCTTCTAAGTCTTTCTGAGCACACAGCAAATATTCCCTCCAAAGAGAACTACCAGGGCACTCATACCAGCCTCCATAAGGAAACTCATATCATTGCAACCTTGGCAGGCCTGAGTATGGACCACAGGTTAGAGGCAAGTATGGGTGGAGTCTTAAGTATCCCACGTACAATGAATGACACCCAGCTCTGATGGAGGGACCCACACCCATTTCCCATCATAAGAGCCTCCCCATGGGGCCCTAATACTCACCGCCTGTTGACAAAGGCTTTTTCTGCCCGCATTAGCTTTGCTGGGATTCAGTGCATTTCCAACACTTTTTTTTTTGCATGTTTCTTTCTGACCAGTGCGTCTTTCATCCATACACACATCTCTCGAGGTGGGGGACAGGGAGGAGAGAAAGGCTCCAGAACCTCAAATTTAAAATCTAATGTCATCAGTTAAGGGGAACTAGAGAGAGAGGTCTGGTTGTAAGAAAGGAGGGGAAGAGATTGGATCAGAAAATCTTGCAAGGGGGGCTGGGAAGGTGGCTCAGTGGTAGAGCGCTTGCCTTGCATGCCTGAGGCCCTGGGTTTGATTCCTGAGCACCACATAAGCAAAAAGAAAAAAGCCAGAAGTGGCGCTGTGGCTCAAGTGGTAGACCGCTAGCCTTGAGCTGAAGAGCTGAGGGACAGCGCCCAGGCCCAGAGTTCAGGCCCCACGACCGGACCCAAAAAAAGAGAAAATCTTGCAAGGGATGAACCAAATGGGAGGAGAAACCCATTCAATTTTGAGATTTCCAGTGGGAAATGAAATTGAAAGGAAGAGGGAAGGAGAAAATAGAGGGCAGAGAGTCATCAAACTCTTGGATCTGGTTGTCCCCAAGTGCAATCATTCTACTTTTGCCATTCCCATACATGTATGGCCTCTGCTCGTGCTAGTTGGCATTGAGTCTCTGTCCCTTGTCACGGGAAAGTGCTGGAATGAACATCCAGAAATGCAAGCAGGGTCATCACACTGGAAGGCAATTTTGTTAACACCTAAGACCTAAAGTGCTTCATTATCTTCTATGACCTTGCTATCCGCCCAACCTGACAGCTCCCATTTGCTGATAAGAACTCCCTGACCTACTCCATGCTGGCTCACCAAGCATCAGAATCTCCAAGTCAGTGCTTGGATTCTTGGACCATCTCCCAATTTGTCCTTTGGGGACAAGAGAGCAAAGGTTAGGGCTGTGGAAGGCTTTAATCAATAGTGCATGAGCCTGAAGAGCAGGCCAAGGAATCGATCCATTTCCACGCATAACTTATATTTTTATCCTCCAAACAACTGCGTCAAAATGTTCATGCCAGACTGCAATTGAAAAAGTCAATTTGTTAATTTAAAAAAAAAAAGATCTGTTTTTCTCTTTAATGAAAAGTATAATGAATGTTTACCATATGGAGATGAGAAAGAACCAATTAGGAAAAAAATAACTTCAGAAAATATGGTAGTTTATAGTAAGAAGTGTTTTGAGATTTGTGTTGCTGTTTTTCTGGTTCTATTTTGTCTTCCTTCCTTCCTTCCTTCCTTCTCTTTCCTTTCCTTCTTTCTTTTCTTCCTTTCTTTTTGTAAAGAAAGTCAAGTGCAGTTCCAAGGATGTGCCTGTCAGGTACCATGTGACTAGATAAAAGCGGACAGGTGATAGCCAGAGCTCAGTACGTGAATCCTGGGTAGGAGAAGTAAGAAATACCTCTGTGGAGACGTGAGCCCCATCATGGTACAAGCAGGTCACACTGATGGCCTGTGTATGGCCTTTGGGTTGGTGGTTACCACTGCCATTGCCTGGAGGTTCTAAGAGGCAGCCAGTTTGAGAATCGCTGGACTTGACTCTATCTCCAGGCTAGGGTTTTTGTTTTGTGATTTTGTTGTTTTTTTTTTTAATATATATTATATAGTCCCAAATACATAGGGAATGCCAGAAAACTAACAGACCTGGAGGGAGCGAAAATAAATGCAGCCTCTTAAGATCCTTGTAAGTCCTTTTCATAAAGAGGATTTGGCCAAAGTAACACTGGATGTGTGAACACACCAAGACAAGATGGATGATGCCAGTGAAGACCAGCTAGGACGCTGGCTCTCAGCTAAACTGCACACCAGACTTCCCTGAACAGCTTTTAAAAAGTAAAATAAAAATAAGGGTGGGAAGGTGGCTCAGTGGTAGAGTGCTTGCCTCACATTCACAAGGCCCTGAGTTCGATTCCTCAGCACCACATAAGCAGAAAAAGCCAGAAGTGTCTCTGTGGCTCAAGTGGTAGAGCGCCAGCCTTGAGCCGAAGAGCTGAGGGACAGCGTCCAGGCCCAGAGTTCAGCCCCCACAACAGACAGACAGACAGACAGACAGACAGACAGACAGACAGACAGGCAGGCAGGCAGATAAATAGATAGATAGATAGATAGATAGATAGATAGATAGATAGATAGATAGATAGATAGATAGATAGATAGATAGATAGATAGATAGATAGATAGATAGATAGATAGATAGATAGATAAAATAAAAATAAAAGTCCAGTTCCCACCCACTCTGAGCCAAGAAAGCAAAACCTTTGATTTTGGTTAGTGAACTTTGACACTGGCAATCATTAGATCCAAGAGACAGCACCGCACTTTTAGACCTTTTAAAAACAGGTCTCCAGTCCCCCAGTCCTCACTTAGCCCATGACCCCTGTCAATCACAAAGTGAACTTCTAGAAGCCTTCAGAGTCTCATGCTAGTTCAGGCCAGAGTTGGTGTAAAACAGGACTGGATTCTATTTGTGCGTGTGGACACACATGTTTGTGTGTGGGGGTGGGGAGGTGTGCAACTCATTTCCCTCATCTGGAAAGATTTCTTAGCAATATCTGCTTATTTCATAAAGCAGTGGTAAAATATTTATGAATATTTATTAACTAGATTCAGCTTCTTTGAGATCCCCAGGGGATAACATGAACGAAACTGACCACAAGGTCTGCTCTCATAAAATTAACTTTCTAAATATGAGTCTGAACATCAGCCAACCAATGATTATTTCTTTTTTTGGGGGGGGGTCCGGTCATGGGGCCTGAACTCTGGGCCTGGGCGCTGTCCCTCAGCTCTTCAGCTCAAGGCTAGCTCTCTACCACTTGAGCCACAGCACCACTTCCGGCTTTTTTTCTTTTTGCTTATGTGGTGCTGAGGAATCGAACCCAGGGCCTCATGCATGCAAGGCAAGCACTCTACCACTGAGCCACCTTCACAGCCCCCCAATGATTATTTCTAATTACCTCATTGTGACCTATCTCTTCGTTAGTAATAGCAGGAATGAAATAACTGTGTCGTAGCAGAAGACTTTGATGGCAAAGAGAAGGAGGAGAAATCTAAAGGAATGGAAGCCAATTGAGTGGAAATGGAGTAACAGAAATGAGAGGTACCTGGAGGAAAAGGAAGTCTGATTGAAAGGATCTAATTCCCTGAGAGTGAGGCAGTAATGGCTGGGTAAGGCTTTGGGTGCCTAGTAATTGTCAGAGGAAAAAAAACCAAACTGTCTTTTCTGTCAAATGGGGTCACTTTGGCCTGGTGGCTTGGCTTTTACCGATCACTGTGTTAGGATGATATCCGCAAGAGAAAGAGGAACTGCTTTGGGGTAAGGAAGGAGTTTTTGAAATGTAAAGTTTTGCCTGTTGCTCGGAGATGGAATTCAGGCACAACTCAGATGGTTCAAGAAATAACAGAGGGTGTGGGTATGCTTTGAGATTGTCTGTGCCCTGTTCCTCTTATTTTCGTGGTCACCTTCTGTAAGTACATAGTACCCTCTTCAAACTAGCCTGTCACAAGCAGATGGTGAACCTGAACTCAACCAATCCGAGCAGAGGGGCGGGTCCTGCTTTGTTAGGGATAAAAAGCTGGCAGAGGGTCTGCCCTTGTGTGCTTTCCTTGCTGGATTTCTGGCTGAGAGCACAGCAGCCTTCCACAGAAGTAAAACTTTGCCTTGCTGAGACAGTGCTTTGTTTTCGTGTCTATCGTTGTGACTCCGGTGGTTCTTGGAGAGTATATTTATAACATAAGTACTTAATAATTAGTTACCAGCAGCAGCCCTCTTTTCTGAATTTAAACTGCAGCAAGGCAGAGCAGTAGACATGGGAGAAGACATTCACTGTGCAAGCTGTTTTCTAATTCCAACATTTTAAAATGTGCACCATGTTGAAGGTAAGTTTACCCTGGTGCTCCTCATGTAGTTTAGAACTAGTGCTTTGTCCTTAATGGAGGTCTTCAAGGAAGGAGTGCTGGCTGTGATTCAAGCCCAGGAACAAATGGGTCCCTAATGAGTAGCTTGTTCAGCGTTAAGGAATTGGGTAATCCGTGCAGAATGCTGAGACAGACTTTCTTCAGAGTGAGGAACGGCGGAGGAGTCCAACCAGCCTGCAGCTCAGGAGATTACCAGCTGCTCTGGCAAATGAGAAAGCATTCCACTGACATCACACTGTGCCAGGAATGTGACTCTCTCTGTCCCCCAGCCCCTCGCCCCCTCCATCTCTCCACGAATGGCTGGAATAGCATGGCACAATACTATCTACCCTGGAGGGCTGGGAAGGTGGCTCAGTGGTAGAGTGCTTGCCTAGCATGTATGAAACCTTGAGTTTGATTCCTCAGTACCACATATACAGGTGTTGTGGTTCAAGTGGTAGAGTCCTAGCCTTGAGCAAAAGAAGCTCAGGAACAGCACCCGTGCCCTGAGTTCAAGCCCAAGATTGGCATAACCACACACAAAATTCACCTTTGACTTCCCTGTCACTCCCTTTGAGATCTTAAGATTAAGGAGTGAACTATAGACAGTCATTCCCACTGTCTATCCTAGCAGCCAATAATCTGCATTTGATTAATTATTTTAATATCAGTTGCATAAGGAGATTCATGCATCAGCTTTTTGTACTTGCTGCCCACAGATTCCCCCTTTCCTATTCTTTTCTTTGCTCAGTCTCTGTCTGTACCCTGACTGTTTCTCTGCTAGAAAGATAATGCATGCACTGTGCCCAGTACATGTCAAACCCGGCTCCCCGCTCTTCCGCCTCCCACCTTCGCGTGATTGAGTCATTAAAACCATAGGTCTTATCTTCAGTCAGAACTGGAGTCAGATCTTAAGCTCCATAACTTACCTCAGGGATGATACTTTAATTCTTGATTTCTTCCTTGGGAAAACAAAGCCATGATCACCCACAGGAAACTCCTGATCCAAGTTTGCCTACTGGTAAATGTTCAGTGTAGGTCTCATACTTAGCATGTGAGGACTATTCTTGGTCTTGTTTGTCTGGAGTTTTCAACTCTTTCTCCCAGACGAATTTAAGAACGCTTGAGTTTGAGGTGACACCTATTTTGATCATGGATAGGGTCATGGCTAGAATGCATTAGGATTCTCAATTTGGGGTGACAAAGAATTTCATCATAAATTGGAAGGGGGAAAAGAGCATAAAAATTCAAATGTCAGAATTTGCTTCTGGCCATCTTCACCTTGCTCTGTTCTGGCTTCATTTTGAAGGAATTTCTCTCTCTCAGCACTGACTAAAATGGCCTTCAGCAACTCTGAGCTATTACACCATCAGTTTATCTGAGCTAATACGAAGAAAGGAGTTTTCTAAGAACTCCAAACAGATTCCTGGACTCGGTCCTCAGGTGAACTTTGATTGTGCCACCTCACCCCCCTTCACCTGCCTGTGAAAGGTCAGGAACACAATGTCCTGATTGGCTTGACCTAGTACAGCAATCTCCACACAAAGAGCGAGGGACAGGGGGTCCCCAGAGGAAACTTGCAAACTCATAGCTGAAGAAGGAGACCTGGACATTTAGACAAAAACATTCCATGATCACCATCACTATTGCTCATTTTTCCCCCTTAATATCTACTCCCTTCCCTACAAGCCAGTTGATGACAGAGAGGCCTCCTGGGATCCAGGATCAGCTTCTCAACCATTTCTATCCTCGAGTTCCTCCTCCATCCTTTACCTCTCCTCCCGCAGATACCTGACCTTGCCTCCCATTGTGGTATCCGCACTGATCCAAACCTGCACGGTAGGAATAAGTGCCAGGCAAAGGAGATAACTGAAAGGAATCGTTTGGTTTCCAATCACTCACTGTCGGAGCATGTCAGAGCCTCTGCAATGTACAACCATTTGGCCATTAGGAACCATCGATTTCAAGGAAGCCAACTTTTCTTCCTTTGTGGGTTTCTAGCCTCTTTCCAATAAGGAAATCTTCCTCACTTGGACTCTACGGTGATTTAGACAACAGCAAAAGCAGTAGGACAGTTTACACTGCATTGGTTCCTATAAAGAAGAGCCTGGGAATAAGAATTAGGCACACACACACACACACACACACACACACACACACACACACACACACACACACACACACCCCTCCTCCCTACCTCCCTACACCCACGGCAGGCATCACTAATCAATCAGACACTCTTTCTTGATGAACCTGGGCCTGATCCCTGGATCTGTCTCCAAATAACAGCTGTTGGCAGAAATAATGGAATTGGTTTAATTCCTAAGAGAGAAAAAAAAAGAAAAATTGCTCACTCAGGTCTTGGCAATATCTATGTCAATGTCTGTATGTACCAAGCTGTAATCTCTCACTCAGTTTGGTTATGGAGTCCTTACCTGACAGGTGAGGAATGAGGCTCAGCAATGTGCAACAATCCCAAAGGTGCCGTTTGACACCATTTCACTTCTTCCTCCTCTATTTGTACTGAAACACACCAAACCGTTCATTATGCCCTGCTCACCTAGCCGCATGAGACAGAGCCAGGAGCAGGAGCTTTGTGGCATCCGAGAGGAGTCCCTTGGCCATTGCTTTCTACTTCTGAGGGCTCCGGGTGCATCACCCGCTCAGCACCTGACAGCCGGCCATGTCGGGTGCTGCTCTTTCACAAATGGTAATAGAGCGGGTGCCAGCCCTGCCTTCCTCAGTGGGAGGTGCAGAGACGGAGTTTTGTGCACAGGAAGTGGCAACGACCCGGCTTTACCATACCAGGAAATGTCGGTAGCAGCAGAACATCAGAGGAAATCACACTTGTCAGTGCTGAAGAGCAAAGAGCAAGGAGAAGCTGGAAGAAAACCCTGGTGCCTTCAGGAAATTTGAGAGAGAGAGAGAGAGAGAGAGAGAGAGAGAGAGAGAGAGAGAGAGAGAGAGAGAGAGCTAAACTCTCACTATCGGGGCTCAGAGGAGGCAGTGTTGGAGAGGGGACATAACTCTGGGTAGCTGAAATCTGCACTAACGGATCTGAATTCTCTCCTCTTGTTCCTTGGCATTGTTCTTATTAAATAAATGTGTAGCTAGGTGCGGTGGCTTACACCTGTAATCCTCGCTACTCCAGAGCCTGCGATCTGAGGGTCTCAGTTTGAAGCCAGCCCAGGCATGAAACTCTGTGAGACTCTTTATCTCCAGTGAACCATCCAAAAGCCAGAAGTGGAGCTGTGGATCAGGTGTCAAAGTGCTAGCTTTAAGCGGGGGGGAAAAAAAGCTCAGGAACAGTGGTCCTGAGTTCAAGCCCCAGGACTGATACACACACACACACACACACACACACACACACACACACACACACACACACACATACACACAAAATAGTTGTGCATTTGTAGTCAGAGAAGGAAAGAGGGGTATGAACTCAATACTGTCATACAGGAATTCTTCCATGAGATACAGAGAAGCCACATCTTCAGAGGTCACATCGGGAGTCTTTATTAGAAAGCCAGTGACTGCAAGTGGATGCATGTCCCCCAAAAACTTTCAGCCTAAAATACACTTAATACTGTTAGGAAACGGAGCCACCAGGGTAGGAGATCAAAGAAAGAGCAGAAAAACAGTCTCAACAAACTAGATCAACTCTAATGGAGAGCTGAAGAGGGGCGTGCTAGTGACCTGAGGAGAGTCGGGAGACATCAAGCATGGCACAATGGTGGCAGGGGTGGTGGGGCCTAAACAGGGTTGTGATTCGGGGGTAGGGTCTCAGGGAGCTTGAGAGTGCAAAGATTCTCTCCAGTTCATGGTACAGGCCTGGCAGGTCCAGTAACCCATTGTACAAGTCCCCACTCCGGCCTGTAGGAGTTGGGGCACACCCATCACCTGGAGGAAGGACTTCATCTTCATCCACCAAGAAGCCAAGATGGTGCCAGTTTCCTTAGAGAAAGAGCCTCAGACTCTCCATTACTCAGCTTCTCCATTAATATAGCAGGAGTCATAGTATTCCATTCTTTGTTTGTTTGTTTGTTTGTCAGTCCTGGGGCTTGAATTCTGGGCCTGGGCGCTGTCCCTCAGCTCTTCAGCTCAAGGCTAGCCCTCTACCACTTGAGCCACAGCACCACTTCCGGTCTTCTGGTGGTTCATTGGAGATAAGAGTCTCACAGACTTTCCTGTCCAGGCTGGCTTCGAACCCCAGTCCTCACATCTCAGCCTCCTGAGTAGCTAGGATGACAGGTGTGAGCCACTGGCGCCTGGCTACTTTTCCATTCTAACAGGGTTTTTCATCCTTAGCACCACTGACACTTGGATCCAGAAAAGTCTCTCAAGAGAGGTGGGGGCTGGCCAGTCTCTGTATTCCCAGATGTGCAACAGACCCCAGGACCCAGCCCACTAGATGCTGACGGCGGCCCTCCATACCCCTCCTTCAATCATGACAACTTTTAAAACTCTCCAGAATTTCCCAAGTGTATTTGGGGCACCCCACATTGAGAATCACTGCCTGGATGGATTCTTAAGGTTAAGCAGGGTGATTTTACAAAGCATAAATGATCTAGGAGAGTTCCTGGAACACAGTATGGGGTGGAGGGGCACACATGGAGGTTGGTTAAGTGTTCTTATTACCACCCTGTCTTTCCCCGTGCTGTTCCCACTGCCTAGAAAGCCATTTCCTCCCACTCCCATGTATATTGCAGACATCAGTAATCCATTGCAGCAGACATCTTCCACATCCAAGTGTTCTGTGGTCTTCCTTCAAGACTGGCCTTCCAAAAGGGCTGGACAGTTGTCTCCTGTCTTTCCAACAGCCAAATTAAGTCTCTGTGGTCCCTTAGGAGTTGAAGAAACCGACGTTTGGAGAAGAATGTCACCTGTGCCACCAGCCTCCCCAGCTAGACACCCAATCCGTGAGAGTCCTAGGCCAGAGCTTATATTGTTTTTATTTTATGACTCTCTTTTTTTGGTAACAGTCTCTCTTTACAGCCCAGGCTATCCTAGAACTCATGACTCTCTGTCTCCTCAGCTTCCTAAAAGTGTTGAGGTGACCACACCTGGCCAGCGCTTATGTTTGGTAAGCAACACCACGGATAATGAAGGCATGGGGTGTGTGTCGGAAAGCCAACCTTCCTTAAGGAAGATGTTTTTTAACTCTACAAGTTGTAGCATTTGCCAATTCCCTTAGGGTAAGCGTGAGGATATGTCTCGCTGTGCCCCTTGGAAATTACGGTTGACCAACTGCTGGTTCTCATAAGTTGACCTGAGGTACTTCTGGCATGTCACACGATCTTGGCTTCCAGTTCCAGCCAAAACAAAAACAGGACAGAGCATTAGTAAGGGAGTGTGTGTGTGTGTGTGTGTGTGTGTGTGTGTGTGTGTGTGTGTGTGTGTGTGTGTGTTGAAATCAAGATTTCATATCTTGAGCTACTCTCCAAAGCACCCAAATAACCACCTAAGACAGACTTTCTCACTCTCCACCTCTCAGGTTTGACATCCACACAGGAATCTACGTTCAGGTTTGAATCCCCACCGCGCTGCTTACATAACCAGACACGGTAAACTCTAGCTCCAATAGCCAGAAAATTAGTCTAGGCTGGCTTTCGCTCTGCTGTCTCCCTCACTGCCCAAATGTTGTTGATTCTGTGTGTGCAGGGGATTGACTGGGTGGGGGCCACTCTCTTCCCTCTTTAGGTTGATGGCTTCTAGCAAACAACTCAGGAATAAATATTAACAACCGTGCACAGTGGCTCTGGCCAGTGTCCAGTTTGCCCTCTCCAGGGACAGAACTGTAAGATGTGTTGCAGTTAGCTAGTGTAGCTGCAGGACAGAAGAGGCTGCATCAGCTCCATCTCCCTGGGCTGTGGAAGACGCGAGGCCCTTATGTAATTAGTACGGAAGTCCTACGCTTAGTTACCTTAATGAGCGTTAACCGTGCGCTCGCTCTGCTTCCCAGAAAGCAAAAGTCTGCCTCCTCTCGTCTCTGCAGCCCCAGGTTCCCACACAGAAGGCAGAGATGAATGGTCCCATCTTGCCCCTGTCTCCTACCCTGCTGCCCCTCACAGCTCCATCAGACACCCAAGTGAGCATGCACAACTGCTCTGCCATCTCCAAACACTGGATAGAAACATATCCTGCGAAGCTGTCTAACCTTTGTGCCTGGGATGGGTTCTAGAAATGAAGGGTCTTCTACCAAATATACTGACAGTAAACCTGGGGTTTAACATCATAGCACAGCCATTTCTTGGAAGGTTAACAGGCATACTTAGCTTCATAAAATGGTCACAGATCTTTATTTCTCAATCTTCTCTAGATCTTCTCCACTTTACACACACACACACACACACACACACACACACACACACACACACAGGAACCCTGGACTCAGTGAACTTTAAAACTCTGACTATAAGAGGTGCATAATTCTTTCTTTCCTGTACATTCTGCCACTAAGTCTTCACTGAAGAAGCCAGAGACATTTTCTGGACTGTAGTTGATACATAGATTACAGAGAAGTTGGGAAGAGGTGAAATAAATTGGAATTGTTTAGGGATGCCAGTCTTGGGGCTTGAACTCAGGGCCTAGGAGCTATCTCGGAGCTACTTTTGTTCAAGGCTAGTGCTCTACTACTTCAGCCACAGCTCCACTGCCAGGTTTTTTGGTAGTTTAGTGGAGATTAGAGCTCCACAGACTTTCCTGCCTCAGCTGGCTTCAAACCCACACAATCCTCTTATCTCAGCCTCCTGAGGAGTTAGGATCACAAGCTTGAGCCACTGGTGCCCAACTAGAAATTGGATTTTTGAGTCAGATAGATGGACGTAGGTTTAAATTTGGGGTCTATGTACTGACTGTGGGTCACTGATGAGTTATTTAACTCTCTTGTCCTGTTTCCTGATCTGTAAGGTAGACTTGGTAATTGTAATATTCTGTAGTAAAGACAAAAAGCAAAAAAAAAAAAATAGGAGTGGAGGCACTTGGTAAATATTCTCTTTTAGTGGTTAGAAAGCCACTTAACTTTATAGTCAGGATTTGAGATCTTTTAAATCTACCTAGAGACTCTTCCTAATGATTTCAGGATGCTCTATTAATACTCAATACCCTTTATGATTGAAACATTGTATGGTTCAAGTATGGGCTGCCTCTTTCCTCCCCCTACCCCATTTCCCACTGCTAGAAAATGTGATGAAAACACTCACTGAGGAGTCAGAGCCATAAATTCAGAAATTGTCCCCCACACTGACCGTGGGTCCCACTGCCAATGACATAAACTCTCCCAGCATTTCAACAATGTGAACAGTCATGTACACGAGGTTAAGACATATATACATAAACATATGTATATATGTGATTAGTATGTGTTCATTAAACAACGTTCCTTATTGTTTCCAGGACATTTTAGTTCTATATGGGAAGAGCTTTCTTTGCAAAATGCCTTTTTGTCTCTGTCTCTCTCTTTCTCTTTCTCTCATATCTCCGTTCCTAAATTTGTTTAGCCACAGCCAGCTTTTGCTCAGGTATATATGTCACACCACACACACACACACACACACACACACACACACACACACACACACACACACACACACACACACACACACACACACACGACAAAATAAAAAGAAATTCTAATGTAATCCTTGTGGTGTGGAGCAGATAGACGAGACGCAGAAGGCCCTGGCAGGTTGCTGAGGCAATGCCGATGTCTCTGTGATGACAGGGCCAACGCTGCAGTCCTCTGCCATGGAAACCACCTGCCGTGCGTCACCGAGAGGCAAATGATGCTGCTCGCTCGCTTCCTTGGTAAGCAGGGAGATTAGCAAAACGGAGCAGGCTGTGTGAGCTCTTCACAGGGAGCAGAATGTTCAGCGGTAATTCATCTGAACGCGCATTTTTAACTCAAAACACAAATTTAGTTGCCAATAGACGTGTATAAAGAATTAATTAGGGATCTTCGCAAACAGTCAAAACTCATAAATTCATCTCTGTGAAGAAGCACCACTTCCCCTGTCAGACGTGAAGTATGACTGTCAGAAGGCGGAAACAAAGGAAAACATTCAGAGAAGCCGCCTGCTGTCTCGGCTCCCTTCCCTCATTTAAGAAACGGAGTCATCTTGGGGAATGGGAGGATTCAGAAGTTGATGATGCTTGGGCTGGTGAGCTCAAAGGGCACAGGGCTTTGTGTGCTGCCAGACCGCAGTCTGTAGCCCGGTGCCTGGCGCAGAGAAGGAAATGCATATATTTACTGAACTGATGCAAAAGGAGGAAAGACTGGCCCATACTTCAGGCCTTGCTTGAATCTGGCTTCTTTCTACCTGCACTTCCTGTAAGAACAGGAAATGACATCATCTTATTCTGAGCACCACAGAACAGGAAGTGACATCATCTGGTTCTGAGCTCTCCAGCACAGGATATGACATCATCATCTTATTCTGAGCTCTTGAGACCACCCCAACCCACTCATTACCCAGCCACCCACCCCCTCCCCTGCACCCCTCAAACCATGGAGAACACAGCTTTGTCAGGCCTACAGGCTGGGCTCTAATCTAACTTCTCTTAGCTTTGGTTTATTCATGTGCAAAATTAAGCTAATAATTATACAGCATAAGGGGGGGGTGGAGATTAATTGAGAAATTCATTTGAGGAAGTGAAAATGGATGCCTGAAAAGTCAGGGAGGGAACGTTGTGTGTCTGTGTCTCCATGTCTTTTATCTGTGAAGTGAGAATTGCAACCATCCCTGCCTTTGGAGGCTGTTACTTGGGTGACATGAGTGGAAATGGGCAAGGTGTGGCAAGACACACGAAATGTGAGCAAGAAGCTGGGCACTGGTGGCTCACGCCTAAAATCCTAGCGACTCAAGAGGCTGAAATCTGAGGATCATGGTTCAAAGCCAGCCTGGGCAGGAAAGTTCATAAGATAAACTATTCAGAAAAAGCCAGAAGCGGCTCTATGGCTCAAAGTGGTAGAGCACTAGTCTTAAGCAAATGAAGCTCAGGAATAGTGCCCAGGCCCAGAGTTCAAGCCCCTGGACCAGCAAAAATATAAAAAATAAAATAATGCAAGGTCTGAGAACAGTACCTGGCATGTGAAAGCACACACACAAACACACGTGTACACATACATACACACGCATACAGAATCACACCATCATGAAACCCATCATGTGCTGTTTGAAGAATCATCAGGGAGTGAGGGAATGAATAGGAATCTGGTGTATGGGGGTGAATTCGTTCCAAGTAGACAGCATAGTGATGGAAATAATGAAGCCCCTTCCTACTACAAATGTATGTTAGCTCAAGGATACAACAATGATCACCAAAAAACAGCTGAGTAGCATAACTTATTGAGGTACATAAAGAAAATACTGGTTATTGTTGCCTTTTCTATTTCTCTATCTTTTAATAATATATAGACCGAACAGTACACCTATATCGGGGTGGGGGGAGAAGGAATACTCAAATCATTGCAACAAGCCACACCACCAGAGGAGTTTGTAGGTCATCTACAAGCAAACAGCTCCTTTCCTCTAAAAAATAATTTGTAGTGGAGTCTTTTTCTGAGCACATCCTTCCCTTATTAATACTGACTTTCTGAGCATAAAATGGTTGTTACTGTCATGTGGGGACAGCTTCTGTTGCATTATTCTCTCTTACTGGAGACTGCCTCCCCAGAGACACTACTAATAACACTTTACACTCACGACAATACGAGCAGCATCTGTGTGTGTGCGCATGTGTGTGTGTGTGAAAGAGGGAAGAGAGAATAGGGGAAGGGAAAGGGGAGGGAGGAGAGGAGATAAGGAAGAGAGGGGAAGGAAGAGGGGAAGGGGGAGGGAAAGGGAAGGAGAGGAGGGAAAGGGAAGAGGAGGAGAGGAAGGGAAGTAGGGGAGGGAAGGGGAAGACGGAGAGAGAGGAGGAAAGAAGAGGGAAGAGGAAGATAAAGTAAGGGAATAGAGGGGAGAAGGAGGAGAGGAAGGAAGGGGGAAAGGAGGAAAGGAAGGAAGAGGGGAAGGGGGAAAGGAAGGAACGGGAGAGAAAGGGAGGAGAGGGGAAGGGAAGGGATAGAAGACCAGGAGCATTCAACACATTCTCAAACTTGATCATTAAACTCCATCCTGAACCCTGTCTTTTTGTGATCTAGGTGTGTGATGCATGTGTCATTTTGTGTCAAGCATGTCATTTCATGAAAGCACATGCATTGGAGGAGGGGGCTATGTTTCTTTATTATTAAATACCCATCTCATTGAAGTCTGGGGATTTGGTTTTCTTTAGGCTAGTCTCTAGCTCTGAAATGGACGTAACCAAGATAAGTAGACTTCGCCATAGGGATAACCCTCTGCTGACACTTCCTCTTGGATTTCTTCACCTCTTCAGAGCAACCCTTGGGCTTAGCTGGGTCACATTTCAAAATTCAAAGGTCCTGCCCATGATACCCTCACTGTTTCTCACGCTGGAATCAAAACAAATTACATGGTTCCTATTTTTGCCTGACTTTATTTATATTTGCTTTATGTTTAGTTTTTAAACAGTAGGGGGGAAAAAGCCAATGAAAACTTCCATTAAAAAATAAAACCCAAGTACCTGTGTCTCATGCCTGTAACCAACCCTAGCTAGTCAGGGGGATGAGATCTGAGGATCTCAGGTTTAAAGCCAACACAGGCAGGGAAGTCTGAAACTCTTATCTGCAATTAACCACCAAAAAAACCAGAAGTGAAGCTGTGGATCAAGATGTAGAGCGTTTGCCGTGGGGAAAAAAAAGGGAGCACTGGGAATGTGGCTTAGTGGTAGAGTGCTTGCCTAGCATGCATGAAACCCTGGGTTCCATTCCTCAGTACCACATACACAGAAAAGGCCAGAAGTGGCACTGTGCCTTAAGTGGTAGATCACTAGCCTCGAACAAAAGGAGCTCAGGGACAGCACCCAGGCCCTGAGTTCAAGCCCCAGGTCTGGCAAAGAAAAAAATAAAAGGAAAAAAAAAAAAGCTCAAGGATAAGGTGCAGGCTCATATTCAAGCCCTACAACTGGCACTAAAATAATGTTAAGAATATTAATAAATAATCATACTTAATTCACTAATAAGATTCCTCAGAGCCCTTGTACTCTGAAAATCCTCTGTACTGTGGATGTTTATAGGTCGGTGGTATTGGGAAATTGCTTCCACTCTTCCGGCCGTCCCTGCCTCCAAACCCAGCAGGAATTCCAAGGGAGGGAGGGAAGGAGAGATGCTAACTTAGGAGTCTGAGATTCACACCACTGGATAAACCATGGGAATGTAGAACATGTGGTAAGTCTCTCTGGGAGCCTGGGGGGGTGGGGGTGGGGGTGGTGGCAAGTGATATGACTTTCCATCCTAAAGAGTACCCCGTCTCTCAAACTTTACACACCCACCATCTCTAAGGACTTAAACCTATGTCCTTCCCCACCCACCCAAAGCTAGAGAGACCTGGGGAGTTGGGGAGGCAGACACAGAACAGCCCTTCCCTGCCATGGGACCCCCCCCCCAGCTCCCCACAATGAACACCAGTCCTCCACAATGAGAGGTGCAGACATGCACTCCATCTTTCCCCTTCGAAATGCACACTAAAGGTAAGGCGTGATCACAGACCTATTACAATTGCACCTGTCTATTCTTCTTATTCAATACCTAACTCACCGGAGCCTGGGGAACATGGGGTTTTTTGTTTGTTGTTTGTTGGTCATGGGGCCTAAACTCTGGGCCTGGGCACTGTCCCTCACCTCTTCAGCTTATGACTAGCGCTCTACCACTTGAGCCACAGCACCACTTTTAGCTTTTTCTGCGTATGTGGTGCTGAGGAATCGAACCCAGGGCCTCATGCATGCGAGGCAAGCGCTCTACCACTGAGCCACCTTCCCAGCTCCGCACATGGGCTTTTTTAAAGCCAATCCCCAGCTCTTAAATGGACATAACAAAAATAATTAGACCTCGTCCTAGGCAGCCCACTCTGCCCACCTCACCCTCAAAAGACTTTTTTTCATTAGGATTTCTTGACTTCTCCTTAGAGAAACTCTTGTGCCAAGCCAGGCCATATTTCAATTTAATGGTCCTGCCTACGACAACCCTCGCTGTCTCTCTTGCTGGAAGCAGAACAAATTAGAAGAGGTTTCCTGTTCTGTCTCCTAGTCTTTCTCCTCCCCTATGCTATGTTTAGCACTTGTGTGGGCTTCTGGCTGATGCCAGATACAACGTATTGCTTTAATTCCTGATTTGATGAGACATTTTCTTCACTAGGGAGGGACGCTCAGGGGTGGAAGAACTTGCTGGAGTATTGATTCCATTGTCTTCCTCTCCTCCTATAGATTAAGGTGATTGCATTTTGGGAAAAGATGGAGCCTTCTCCCCAGCACAAAGGAAGTATACCACTCACTGGAAAGGTGGGCGGTGAGGGGGGGTGTTAAAGGGATTCTAGCTGGCTGGCCATCCTATTTCCCATGTACCATTCACTGTCCACCTGCTGGGAGCCAGGCTCCCAGCTGGGCTGGGGTGGTACAGCTGTGAGCATTTCACTGCTCCTGCTCTAGAGAAAATAGCAAGTCTGTTTGTGGGAGCAAACTGGTGAACAGATATTACAAACTACACGGTAATACGAGCATAAATAAGAGCTCAGCACCCCCAGTGGCTCAAACCTGTGACCTTACCTATTCAGAAGGCTGAGATCTGAGGATCAAGATTCAAAGATAGCCCGTGTAAACAGGCTATCTTACCTTCAATTAGCCATCAAAAAGCTGGAACTGGAGATGTGGCTCAAGTCGTAGAGTGCCAACCTTGAGCAAAAATAAATAAATAAATAAAATCTAATCAAGAGAGTGAGGCCCTGGGTTCAAGCCAGGGCTTAGTATTTAAAAAAAGAAAGAAAGAGAGAAGGGGAAGGAAGGGAGGAAGGAAGGAAAGAAAGAAGAAGGAAAGAAAGAAGAGAGAGATAAAAGAAAAAGAACATATAGCTGGGCTGTCAGTGGCTCACACCTGTAATCCTATCTACTCAGGAGGCTGAGATCTGAGGACCCCCGCTCAATACCAACTCTGGCAGGAAAGTTCATGAAACTCTTATCTCCAGTGAACCACCAGAAAGCTGGAAGTGGTGCTGTGTTTCAAAGTGGTAGAGTGCTAGCCTCGAGCAAAAAGAGCTCAGGGACAGTGCCCAGGCCCCAAGCTCAAGATCCATCACCAACAAATAGAAGGAAAAAATAACACAAATAAAGAAACATCAGTTCTCTCTCTTCCCCCATCTGTGTCCAAAGACAGACAGAGAGAGACAGACAGACAGACAGAGAGAGAGAGAGAGAGAGAGAGAGAGAGAGAGAGAGAGAGAGAGAGAGACTTAAAAAGGAGAAAGTTTCAGGCTCTGGAGTTATTAATTACTAATTCTTCCTCATCTGTAAAATGGAAGTAATAATACAGTCCTTAGCTGTGCTGAAGGCTTAAATGCCATATATATATATATATATATATATATATATATATATATATATATATACATACATACATACATACACATACATATATATAATATGCATACGTGTGTGTGCAATAAATGTGTAAATGGATGTCCTTCACCCTTCCTCTAACTTCTGCTCTCCTCATCCTCTGCAGAGTCGGGTGATGATATTCAGTGCCTGGTGCTTGCTCACTGGAAACCAGCAGGTAAAACCCCAGAGCTCTGAAAGTGTCATGTAGAATTCTAAATCCTGAAAGGTAAGGTGGTGGCGCAGGTGAGAAGCTTGCACCAAACAAATGCTTCGCGTCTCCAGGAATACAAATGAAGAAGGGTCGCTCCACAATTATCTCAAGGAAGCCACCGCATGAGCCTGCAATCTCCTCAGACTCTCCCGGCCCAGCTCCGAGACACACCCCTAAATCCACTTCATTAGTTTTAATTACCCCCGCTAGGCACGCGCAAGGACTTTAGAGCTATTTTAGAAGTGGAATCAGCCAACTTGGAGACTGGATACCTTTCTCCAGGGTGGATAGCTGTAATTGTCCTCTTGATGAGCAGAAACAAAAGTAGCCTTGGCTTACTGTTGGCTGAACTCATCTTGCATTCTGACAAAGATGCATGTTTAATGCATGCCTTCATCTGTCTACACTCATAAATGCATGCATAGACTAACCCTGGTACAGGCTGAACCATGACTTCCTTTTCCTATGGTGTGATTAGAGATCTAGCCATATTTGTGTCTTTCACATCAACATACACACACACACACACACACACACACACTCAGACCCCATCACTAATCCCAGTGGGTGCAGCAACCCTTCATAACACACACACACCCTGATACACACATGCACATGCACACATGCACATACATACTTCTTACCCCTATCACCACAATCCTGCAGTATAAATGAATCATCTTGTGCCTGGTTCACTGTCACAGCCTTTGAGGAGAGCTCCATGCTTCTGCTGTGCTCTCTATCAACAACTGGCATGCTGCTTACGAAGAAAAAGTCCCAGCCAGCACCTATGGCTCACCCCATCATCCAAGCTACTCAGGTGGCTGAGATCTGAGAATACAGTTCAAAGCCAGCTGGGGCAGGAAAGTCCATAAGACTCTTATCTCCAATTAATCACAGAAAAAGCTAGCTATGATACTATGGCTCAGGTGGTAAAGCACCAGCCTTGAGTAAAAAGTTGCTCAGGGATAGTGTCCAAGCCCAGAGTTCAAGCCCCAGAACTAGCAAAAAAAAAAAAAAAGCCAGAAGTGAAGCTGTGGTTCAAGTGATAGAGCTCTAGCCTTGAGCAAAAAAGCTCAGGGATAGTGTCCAGGCCCCGAGTTTAAGCCCCAGGTGTAGCACACACAGAAGGAAGGGAGGAAGGGAGGAAGGGAGGGAGAGAGGAAGGGAGGAAGGAGGGAGAGAGAAAAGGAGGAAGGAAGGAAGGGAGGAGGGGAAGAAGGGAGGTAGAGGGAAGGAGGGAAAATGACAAGAACCACAAAAATGTGGGTATGCAAGCCCAGTTTTGGCCAGGCTTTCCCCATTTTTCAGTCCAGAAGTGCATGTTCTTAACACATTAGCCTCACATCTGTACACAGAGACAAACAAAAGCATCTGGGGCTGGGAAGGTGGCTCAGTGGTAGAGTGCTTGCCTTGCATGCATGAGGCCCTGGGTTCGATTCCTCAGCACCACATAAGCAAAAAGAAAAAAGCCGGAAATGGCGCTGTGGCTCAAGAGGTAGAGCGCTAGCCTTGAGCTGAAGAGCTGAGGGACAGTGCCCAGGCCCAGAGTTCAGGCCCCACGACCGGACCCAAAAAAAAAAGCATCTGAACTCCACTTTTAACAGTGTTAAGAACTCTGGAAATTCTAGGAATTCGTTCTTTATGCTCAATGGGCACAAGGGCATTGTTAGCTTTTCTCTAGATTTTAAGTAAGAAAAAGAGACACAAAATTGCGCGTGCACGCCCGCACACACACACACACACACACACACACACACACCACATACTTTTAGACCAAGTAAAACATTGGCAAACCCCACCCAGTTTTCAACTACACTGTCATTCAGCGCTTCTCTTGAACCAGTCTGAAATCCACTGAGCATGGAGCAATGGCCAATAAATGGAGGACAACATCCATCAAGCCTGCCAGTTTAAGTTTTAAGGGGTTCCAGGGCAATAAACATCCTTTCACAGTCATTAAACAATAAAATCTAGGGTGGAAAAAAAATCTAGGGTGGAGAGACTCTTAACCTGGTTCCCCTCTTCCAAGCTAGAAGAACAGATAAATGCCTCTTTCCCCTCAGCCTTCCTCAGCAGTAGGAGTGAATGTAGCACTGTGTGTTTAAATGATAGCTCCAGATTAATTTGTGTGACGAATGGAAAGAGGGGAGACTGTCACGATGTTGTGCTGTTTATAAATCATCCCTTCTTGTCAAGAGAGACTATGCCAGGTTAACTTGAGGTGCCTCCCATTCAGATGGTATGGACCAAAGGCCCTTCAGCTGACGATTTCGGTGAAGACAGATTGCAGGTGTGTCTGAGGGGCTGGAAATGATCAGAGCCTTCCAGAAGTAACAGAACATCACAATTCATTCGTGTGGCTTCCTCATTCCGAAGGATGTCATCTGGAAAATGGAGAGAAAAGAATTTGGATATCTTAAAACTCAGAACTGGCTGGCAAGTCCTGGGTTGTGGTTAACCCAAACCCTAGGTTCCTGCTAGCCCGGGACTCTGGTGGTGACTAGAGAATGAATGATAACGAGCAATCGCTGTTAACCTTGCAGAACTGCTCTGTGGCTGGTGGTTGACCTGCACAGCCATTGAACGTGTGCACACTTTGAGATGAGTATCTAAAGGCCCATTTTCTAGATGAAAAGTTTGAGAATGGCTGGGGTTTCAATGGGTTCTTTCACCTCAGCCCACTCCTGGCAGAAGCTTATGATGATGGAGTCCGCGGCGGTGAATGTATCCAGTAAATTGAAGATATTTGTTCTTTGTTTCCCAGAAGACTGTGGTCTTCCATCAATTTGACTCTTAAAGAAAGAAAAAAAGCCATTTTTGAAATACAGCTTGAAAAGAAGCTAGAGGCTAGAGTTAAAAAGTGGAAAACTCTTCGATCAGAAAGATCAGGAATTGGATCCAGGCTCAGCCTCTTCCTTTGCCATACGATGTGAAGCAAATTGTTAATGTTCACTGGGCCTTGGTTTCTCTCCTCTGCTAGCAGAGAATGCCTTAAGAATTAAGTGCTACCATCCAAGGAAAGTACTTGATACAGAGGCAAACCAAGGGGCTCGATAAATGTCACGTAGACCTGGTGACTTTTTTCCCCTTAAGAGGAAACTGTCAGAGTAGATCTCTTTGGAACCCAAGGACGAGAGCTCCACACTACACCCCTGACATCAGAGCTGCCCATCGACCATAATAATGTCAGGCTTGCCGGGTGTCAGTGGTTCACTCCTGTAATCCTAGCTACTCAGGAGGCTGAGATTTGAGGATTGCAGTTCAAAGCCAGCCCGGACAAAAAAGTCCATGAGACTCTTATCTCCAATAAACCACTAGAAAACCAGAAGGGGTGTTGTGGCTCAAGCAGTAGAGCACTTGCCTTGAGCTGAAGAGCTGAGAGATAGCACCCAAGCCCAGAGTTTAAGCCCCATGACTGACAAATAATAATAATAATAATAATAATAATAATAATAATAATAATAATGTCAGTCTTGTGCCTTTCCCTCCCCTCTTCTGAACCAGGGGAAGGAATTCCCAGGATGTTGATGTTCAGATTGTGGTCTCCGTGATAGAACATTGCTGCCACTTGAGAGAGATGGTTAACAGTCTAGATTCTGGCCACTGGTAGTGGTGCACACATCTGTAATCCCAGCACTTGGGAGGCTGGTGTATGTGGTGGGGTCAAGACCAATCTGTGGTACAGAGTGAGATAGTCAACCACAACAACAGTATCCTCATTTGGGGGGCACCACACCTCAGATCTGCCAACTCAAATCTGCATTTCAGCAAGATCCTCTGGATGATTCGTGTAAACTTGAGATTCATAGTTAATTAAACAATATACATATTGAAATGAACTCTGGGATATGGAAACAAGAGACCTCTCTCTTTCTTTTTCTTTCTTTTCTGTCTTTAGTTTTTTGATGATTCTGTCTACTTTATGTGTGGTGTACTCAAGTATACATTCTTTGCAAGGGTGAAAAAGTGTGAAAAAGTGCACCAGTGGAGCTCACTGGACACTGATGAAAGTGAGCTATACAACTCATGGGTGGAGACAGGAGGGAGGGACTGGGAGAGAGTGAGGGAACAGAGGCCACTGTAAGAAAGGAAATGTCCTCATTTCCTGATTTGTAATGGTAATCCCTCTGAACATCACTTCTATAAAGTAAATTAATCATCATAATAATTTTTAAAAGAAGTTCTATTTTGAAATCCACATGCTACATAGGTTTCAGAATAAAATGGCCATTAGCAAAAGCTGTTGCTGTACATTCAGTAGACAGAAAAAGGAAGGCAGAATGTCCTCTGTACAATGACAAAAAAGTAATATATAGTTGTATGTACACTCTGGAACTTTTAGATATGTGTTTGTCAGCCCTGGGGCTTGAACTCAGGGTCTGGGCACTGTGCCCTGAGCATTTTTTCTCAAGGCTAGCATTCCACCACTTGAGCCACAGTGCCAGTTTTGGCTTTTTTTCTGGTCATTAATTGGAGATCAAGGGCATTAATCTCAAGGGCTTTCCTGCCTGGGCAGGACTGGCACATAAACACATGATGCTGTCTTGCAAAGCTATGAGCAACTGCTAGAAAGAAAAACAAAGCAAGGGCAGGAGATGAAGGATGAGTGATGGCAGGAGAGCCCTGCTAAGAGAAGTGGCCATGGAGGTGGATAAGAGTAAGCATGAGGAGGAATGTCTTTAGAAGAAGAACAGAGAAATGCTGTCTGGAGCACGTGGGGTGATTTGCGCACCACTGAAGCAGAAACACATTATTATGGGTCTGACTGTGTTCTGTGCCTCCACCTTCTATGCTTTCCTGTATTTCCATGTTGCTAATCAGCAGCATTTTGAGTCTACTCCCTTTGACTTCTCTTGTAAGGCAGGTGTGGTGGCGATGAACACCCTCAGATTGTGTTTGTCTTGTGTCTCGCCTTCTTGAAGGACAGTTTTGCTGGGTATAATACTTTCAGTTAACAGTTTTGTGGGTTGTTTTTTGTTTTAAATCTCTCAGTCCTTTAAATACATCATCCCACTTTATACTGGCAGGCCAGGGCTCTCCTAAGAAATCGATAGTAATCTCAGGGGCTCATGTGCTAAGTCCCTTTTCTCTTACTGCCTTTAAAGTTCCAGTTATGAAAGGCAAATATGTCTGTGATTCAACATAGTGCCAAAAACTAGCCATCTACTATTTTATTTAACATCTGCTAAGAAAGCAGATGTCACGTTAGATGTTTTTAGCAGAAACAAAAATAACAACAATGAAGCAAAAGCAGTAAGAGGAAATTTTGGGGAGAGGATGGAAATGTTTATGGTCATGATGGTGGTGATGGTTTCATGGGTATATAACTCAGCCCCTAATCAACAGTTAAGAAAACATTGGCTATACACAGCTTTTCCCAATTGTACTTCAATAGGAGCTGTTGAACAAAATCCACCCATCAATCAATCAATTAATTTAATAGACACAGGAGCAACAAATGCAAGTGTCAAAATAGGAAATTACTGAGTAGTCAAAGAACAGAAAAATTAATTGGTGCTTATTGCATTATCACTAGGATAAGTACTTGTATAATTGTAGAATCCCTTGTCCTATAATCTTGTTGAGGTCAGGGACCAAAACTGCTTGTCATCATATGTTTAGCACCAACCAAGGACATAGGAAACACCAGATGCTAAAGTGTTTTTGAGGAGCAGAGGGAGGAGGATGGGAGAAGAAAAACTCCCAGCTTGAATATTCTGCAAGGGATGGCAAGTACTAATATTACATTACATTAACATTCTTTATGAAAATTCCCTTTGAATTGTATTTTTCCATTACTAGGAGGCATTAGGCTCCATTATCAGAAAAAAAAATTGTAAGAGGATTTTCTACATTATTAGTTATATTAACCTGGGTATAACCCAGCTACCATTTTTCTTCTGCTGTTATGAAAATAACTCAAAGAAATTTGTGAAATTTTTAAGGAAAGCATAGAAGGTTTTCCTAAGAGCAGGATGTGTTCCAGGTGAATGTGGCATGGGTGTTTTTTTTTTTTTAATCTCCTTTGCAAGTATAATTTTCCTATAGTAAGTATACAGCTTTGTAACTTGGATAAACATAGATTTCACATAAAAGTATCAAGTATCAGTGGCTCACACCTGTCATCCTAGCTCCTCAGGAGGCTGAGATCTAAGGATCATGGTTCAAAGCTTGCCCAGGCAGAAAAGTCCATGAAACTCTTTATCTCCAATGAACCCCCAGGAAACCAGAAGTGGTGCTATGTCGCAAAGTGGTACAGCATTAGCCTTGAGAAAAAGAGTTCAGGGACAGCACCCAAGCATGGAGTACAAACCCCAAAAGCAGAAGGGAAAAAAAGTAAATACAAACCAAAGATAAGAGGCCTTATTACCATTACTAAAAATTTCAAGACTTCTTAAAAAAAAATCAGTCATGTGGCTTGAACACAGGGCCTGGGCACTGTCCCTGCACTCTTTTGCTCAAGGGTAACACTCTACCACTTTGAGCCACAGGGCCACCGAGACTTCTTTTTTTCCCCTTCCCTTTCTTAGGACATTTGCTTTAGAAAATGTGTACAGTCATTCTGTAGGATCACAGATACATAGATTGATGGGAGTGTGGGTACGAGCTGGAGAGGGATGAACGGGGAAATGGAAGGAAGGTGAATACAAAGGTCAGAATGCTCCATGTATAATACCTGAAAGCAGAGCAAGGAAACTCGAGGAGATTAGTAATGGCAAAGGGAGGAGGTGGGTGGAATGATTGCTCAAGGTGCACTGTCTACTTAAACAGATATGTTCAAATGAAACCCACTTGTACAACTGACTGATGCGAAGCTTTGAAAACTAAATCTGTGCAGTCATTGCTCAGTATACACGCGAGGAGTCCGTTCCAGGATCCCTTGCTCCATAACTAAATCCAAACGTGCTCAAATCGGCCATCAGATGCCGTGGTGTTGACCTATGTCCTGTGCTTCACACTTTATATCACCTCTGGGCGATTTACAATACCACATACCGTGTAAATGTTGGGTAAATAGTCCCTATACTGAATCACATAGGGAATACTGAAATAATAATTTTTTTTTTAAAGAACATCTGAGCTAGGTGTTGGTGGCTCACACCTGTAATCTTAACTACTCAGGGGGTGGAGATCTGAAGACTGCAGTTCAAAGCCAGCCTGGGCAGGAAAGTTTGTGAGAGTCTTATGTCTAATCAATCACCAAAAAAGCCCTTAGTGGAGCTGTGGCCCAAGTGGTAGAGTGCTACCATGAGCAGAGCCTGAGTTCGAGATCCAGGACCAGCATCAAAACAAATAAATAACATCTGCTAATGCTCAAGGCATACATATACTATTACCTTTTTCAGAGAGTTTCATCTGTTGTTCATTGAATTCAAGGCCATTAAACCTCAAAGTACAGTGTGTGCTTATATAGAACTATCACACAAAACTCCCTCGTTTGACAAATGTGTATCGACTCAAAACAGATGAAACATTAAAACAAAAGAGTGGACAACCATGAGAGCTTGACTTAATTATAAGTTTTTTGTTATTGCTGTCTTTTGTGCCAGTGCTGGGGCTTGAACTCAGGGCCTAGGCACATCCCCTAAGTCTTTTTTCTCAAGACAAATGCTCTACCAATTGGACCACAGCTTCACTTTTTTTGCTAGTCAATTGAAGATAAGAGTCTCAAGGACTTTCCTGCCTGGGTTAGCTTTGAACCATGATCCTCATACCTCAGCCTCCTGAATAGCTAGGATTACTGGTGTCAGTGATAGCCATCCAGCTATTGCCGCCTCCTCCTCCTCCTCACCTTCCTCTTGCTCCTCCCCCTCCTCTTCCTCCTCCTTCTTTTTCAGTGTACGTAAATCCTTTTCAAGGCTAATTCCTCCTCTGCAGGTTAGGACCCAGGAATGTTTTTCTCAGGGGCCTGGGAACCGTTTTTCTGAAATGTCATCATGGGAGAAAATAGCACTTACTACCACCCACTGCTTGTGGGAAAGAAAGAGCCTGACTCTAAGCAGACACCTAGCTCCAAGGTACAAAACCCGTCTCCAGTCACAAAGATGGGAGACATTCCTTCTTCTCTGGGATAAAGCCCATTAGCAGACACAGGCTGCCACCCTGATCACCGGGGGAGGCCAGAGCCACCATGTGTGACCAATGTCTTCTTAGCTGGGGATGACTTGCTGTTCACTGGGGAACCTGGAAGCATGAATGATATTGATACCTTCTGGGCTACACCAAAGGGTGAGATGCATGTGGGAGCTTGCTGGTCCTGCGTCACACAAAGCGCATTATGCAGCTCACAGTCCTGCGTCATCAGTGGTGTTTAACTCTTCGCTTCATCTGTGGAGCATTTCCCCGCCCCTACGTCTCTGAAAATCTGCCTTCCCCGAAGCAAAGCAAAAGTGGCTGTGCTTAGTTTAAGTCATCAGAATTGAAGGGGTGAGGGACGGCGTGCAGGTGGTATGCCGTTCGTGCAAGTTGGGTTAGTAGCATGGGGAAAACAGAACCCAACACCTGTGGCACAGAACTGAACCCTCTGCATCAGTGATGGTCTCCCTGAAACAGTCCACCTGTGGACACCAGGGGGGCCTGCGGTTCCAAGACTCCGTTTTGTCTCTTAGAAAATGGAAATGATAATAGCACCTGACAACATAGAATCTGTCCGAGTAGGTACTTGAATGTTCAGGAAAGAGCTTTTAAAAGCAATTCAACTTCACCAAGTCCTGGACGATGAGACCAGGAAGCCATACAAGAATCATGTAGAAGAATATGCCAGGAATGGGAAGGAGGCAGCAAGTGCAAAGGCCCTGCGACAGGGAAGGACTTGCCAGCATTCAAGAGCAGGGTATATGAGAGAGAGGAGGGAAAGACCATTAGCTCAAGACAGGCCAGTCTCTGTAGAAATGTTAGACCATCATAAAGCAGTAAGCTCTTATTCCAAGTTCATTTTTGTTTTATGGTATTTATTTTAATTTATTTTGTTCTAGTTTATTTTGCACTGGGCTCAAATTCAGAGCTTTGTGCATCACACACACACACACACACACACACACACACACACACACACACACACACACACACACAAGGCTGGCACTCTATCACTTGAGCCACACCTCCCCCTCCAGCTTTGTTTTGCTGGTTAATTGGAACTAAGTCTCACAGAGTTGACGTCAAACCACCCTCCTCAGATCTCAGCCCTCTGAACAGCTAGGATGATAGGCCCGAGCCGTCTCCAGCGTCTGGCTTATGGGAAGTTGATGGTTTATGGAAGCTTTTTTATTATTATTATTTAAGGATTTTGTAGAGAGGAGACGGCATCCTAAGACTTCTCTCGGAGAAGCCATGAGGGAATTGACTCCATAAAACCCACTGAAGGCGTGGATACCCCAGCTGGAGGTAGAAAGGCGCAGGTGGAGCTCGTGGCTGGGAGCTGATGCCCTGCACTAAGACTCGGGGCGAGGTGGGGGCAGGGGGCAGAGGGCCCAGCCCCCGCCCCCACTGGCCCTAGGCCTGGAACAGCTGACTCAGAAGCTGGCCCTGTCAGACCCGGTTGAGTTCATTCAAAGCTCCCGGCCTTGCTGACGTGGAGATGAAGGTTGGTGAGGAGGGAGCAGCGTTCTCAGACTCCAAGGCATTGCCGGTCCCTGGACTGGGCCTGCGTGGCGGTCCTCCAGAGGAGGCCCAACTGTGTCCCCGGCTCACTGGTCCATTTCTTACTGCTGAGACAAGCTCTGTACAAAGCTGCTAATGAGGGCAGGAGCAAGGCCACCCACCCCTGAGTCATAGAAGCCTCCAGGGCAAGCCCCAAGAACCGCCCTTCCTCTCCTCCAACGACAGCACCGGAAAGAAGCTGCCGTTTGTTGAGCACCTAGTAGGCTCTGGGCATTAACTTGCTCAAATTTTTCCTATCATTTTTTCCTTGCTGGAGCCACTGTTCTCTCATTCTATAGGGATTCAGAGAGGCTAAGTTAGTGGCTGGAGACCACACAGGACTAGCATTCACAGGGAGGGTTTCTGTGGCCACATCTCTTGCTACACCGCTTGGACCTCGTCCCTGGCTCCTCCATCCTATTGATAGGGACAAAGAAGGCGAGAATGGGAAAGCGACTGCTCTGTCCCAGATGGCACTGGGTGGTCAAAGCCCTGCGTGCCTCAGAAGGTAGAATCTGACCTCCTCAGAAGGCAGGGCAGGCTGACCTTGACGCTTCCTCTCAGTTTAAAGCTCGGAGACGCTGCTTCTGCGACAGTTTGTGGAAAGACTCACACAAAGTTCAGTTGTTTTAGGAAAACTTAAAAGCCAGCTTAAGCCATCAATACTTTTTCCACCTACTTAACAGACCGGGATTTTAGCATTCAGAAAGTTTCATGTATTGTTGCTGGAGTCTATTTCCAGCTAGTCTGAAATCATGAGGATCAGATTCACTTGTGCATCGGAAACCATCAGCAAGACATAAGGGCTCTGAAAGATGATGGACAGATTAAAAAGTAGCTGCTGGGCACCAGTGGCTCACGCCTGTCATCGTAGCTACTCAGGAGGCTGAGATCTGGGGATCCGTGGCTCAAAGCCAACCCAGGCAGGAAAATCCCTGTGAGACTCTTATCTCCAATTGATCACTGGCAAACTGGAAGCGGCGATGTAGCTCAAAGTGGTAGAGCACTAGCCTTAAGCACAAAGAGCTCAGAGACAGCGCCCAGACCCTGAGTTCAAGCCCCACAACTGACATACATACAGATAGACAGACAGACAGACAGACAGACAGACAGACAGACAGACAGACAGACAGACAGACAAAGTAGTGACTCCAAACCAGTTCAGTCTCTGGATCTCAGTCTTGACAAAGAACCCAGGAAAATACTGAAGAAGGGAGAAATGCAGAAAGAAACTTCTGGGCTCCGAGCGTAGAGAGAGATCCGTGAGACTGTGGCATCTAGAAGAGGAGAGTTTGCGGAGGATTTGCAGACCCTCTGTAGAGGTCGCTCAAGTAGAGAGCACAGTACAACTACCCACATGTGGAGGAAGAACCATCGGAAAGCGTGAGCGGGAACAAGGCCTGGAATTCCCACCTGGGCAGGAGCCACACCAGCTCCTATTGCCCTGACTCCGGATCCTGTGGGAAGAGATTTTTCAGAAGGGTCTTGCTTCTGTGTTGCTCTTGTAAACCCTGGAATCATAAAGGACAGGGAGGAAAAAAAGGCCCTGGACAATAATAAGCATCATAACCATTTTCCTTTTTCTTCTTGCCATAAGCATTGCCATGGTAATGGAGGGGGTGGGGAATCAGGGAAGACTGGAACATCATTGCGTGTAAAAATCTTAGTGAGCAATTTTCCTTTTGGGCTTGACCTAGAACAGAGGTGCCTTTCTGAGAAGCAAATAAAACTGCTTTGAAAGGTGAATCACAAACCCAGTCATTAAGTTATATCTGGAACAGCGTTTTACCAGAGCTTCACAAAGTTCTGTCATAAACTCCAGATAACTACACACACACACACACACACACACACACACACACACACACACACACACACACACACACACACACACACACACGACTCTATCTGAAAAAGAACTAAAGCACAAAAGAGCAGGAAACATAGTTCAAGTACTACAGTGCTTGCCCAAGGCCCTAAGTCCAAGCCTTGCATTTTAAGAGAGAGAGAAAGAGAGGGAGAGGAGAAAGGAGAGGGAGAAGAGGAGGGAGAAAGGAAGAGAGGCAGAGAAGGGAGAGAAAGAAGAAAATTTTCCATCCAGTGCACACCTGTGATCTTAGTACTCAGCGGTAGAGACAGACAGATCATGAATGAAAAATTCATCCCGGTTACATAGCATTACCCTCTTTCCAATAAGCAAAGAATTTCCCATCCCTTACTTCAAATACTTAACACATTCTGAATCTGTAGTATTTCATCTCCATTTTACAGATTAAAGAAACGGCGATTTAGAGAGCAAAAGGAGCTCCCTGAAGTTTTTCTAGTCAAAAGAAAAGAACAGAATTCCAACACGGACATCACAGAAAAACTCCTATGTCATGATGCAAAGAATTTTCTTTTTTTCCCTCTCAGTTCAGGTGTCCCAAAGCTCCTTGGAATATAAACTCTGGCCGAGGACAGCTTACTTATTTCCTCTCCTTGTGACTGGAGACAGTAGCAACATGTTACACTAGGCAGTGTATTCCATAAGTCTGGAAGTGATTTGAGAACGTGGAAACATCCCTGCATTCCAATTCAGAACAGTACCAGTTAGTGTTAAAAACAACAGCAACAACAGAACAGAACAGAACTTAAAGTCTTGTGTGCACTGCCTGTTCCCTTCCCATGATCAATTCTGTGTCCTGGCGGTGTCCCATGAGCATTTCCACTTGTGTTTGTTTTGTGGTGTGCAGTTGGTAATAAAATAAAGCTGCAGCTTTCCATCCTGGCTTTTAGCATTCATCACTACACATCATAAATACTGTAGGAGGCCTCACAAGGGATTATGGGGGTACATATAAATTGCTATTCTTTCTGTGGTTTACCACTCACACCTGGAGTGATTTATCTTTTGCACAACTGAGGGCTGCTGTAGAATTCATCATCTGAGTCGAGGCACAAAGCCAACGGGCTTGTGTCCACTGAGTAGCCAAATATGACATGAGTGGTAGGCTGAGGGCTACGGGCCGCGTCCGATGAACTCATAAATGAATGATGAGCCCCTGGGAAGTGCAGCTGTAAACCCACTAGGACCCAACGCCAGTCCCACGAAGACGGCGCTCACCCGCCTAAAACCCCCACCGCCCTGTTTCCTGTGCCGGCTCATTCATCACTGCCAACATTTTGTTTTTAGGCCACAGACCAGGACTCGAACTCAACACCTGATACTTTTACTCATGGACTAGCACTCTACCAGCTAAGCCAGCTTCTCTAGCCCCCAGCTTTTTTATTTTCAATGTGTATAAGGAACATTGAAAGAATCTTACAATGGGGGGAAAATAGAGAGAGAGATCCATACAGATATAGATACAGATGATACAAATACAGACATAGACTCACTCCCTGATTCTGTCATTCATTCCAACTCAGAGATGTAGTTCGATTTGTCAAGATGATCATATAAGCCTGAGTCCCAGAAGTGTGATGATCGGATGGGTGCCCTCACAGACATAGATCCAGAGATGCATTTCCCCCTTCTTTTCCCACAGCATTTCAAAGGAAATGGCACACATCAAGGCCCTTCCTCCTCCTTCCTTCCTGGTGTGTATCATTAAGCTCAGCTCAATGTTTATCCATAGTTTTAGATTGTTTTCCTCCCCTTTGGGTGAAACACTTACATCCACATCATGTACAGATGGTAAGAATGCATTTGCTCAGTCCATGTATGACTCTGCACAGACCACTCCACTGAAGGCTTAGGTACCAATGCACCATCGCCCGTGAGCTTATTGGAAGACAAAGTCTTTGAGTGGGTCCTTGGAGTTAAATGAGACACTAAACATGGAGCCTGTTCCAGTAGGACCAGTGTCCTTCAGGGAAGAGGAGATAAGGCTCATGGGTGTGACTCTAGTACTAACGAAGACCTACAACATCCTCATCTCCCCTCACATTGCTGCGTGCCCCTTCCTCGTCCATCGGTGTCCCGTGCTCGCAAGGGAAGATGAAAATATGGAAATATGAAATGAAAATGAAAAGATACACCATGGAATTGTTATATAAGGACGTTTTTCCCCAAAACGCTTGCAAAGTTTCTCTACATCTTTCCATGTCCACAGCTTGCTCCTTTTCACCGCTAGGTACTATTCCACTCTAAGAATACACACTGCTTATTTGTACATTCTCCTATGGAGAGACACCAAGGCTCTGATGGTTAAGTACTATGGATAACAGAGTTTAACCAGGCGCTTCACCGAGATGAATACTTCTTTACAAACCTCATCTTAAATACGTGTTTTATTTGTCTGGAGTAAGGCCCCAACAATGGAGTGGACACGTCACAGCTGATACTCCATGGATCAGTTACTCCGTCTCCTTTTGTGTTTTCTATCAGCACCTTGCTCCTTCATTCCCTAACTTGCCCTTCGGTTCTTTCTCTCCTTCCAGAGGCCACAGTGGAGAGACAGAACGTCAGGGCTGGGATGCAGCTCTGTGGCAAAGCGCTTGCCTAGCAACTGCAACATCCTGGGTTTGATTCCCCCGTACCAAAAAAGAGAAGACAAAGAAAAACAGGATGGCTGGGTAGACAGCACACACCCCTTATCTGAGACATCCTTTGAAGATGACACAAACAGAGAACTACCTAGATTTGCATTCATCGCCGCTTCTAAGCCTCCTGTCCATTGTTGATGCTAACACCTCACTCCGTGAGATTGTCAGGTGGGCTAAAGAACACAGGTAAGCTGATTGAACAATGACAGTCCCCAAAGAGAAAGGGTGGATCAAACCAAGAGGAGAAGACAGGGAGCATGCAGTCCATGTAGATCCTACAAAATTAAGAAGAGTGAGGGAAGGGATGGGGAGGGGAGGCGGGGGGGAGAATGTTGAAATGGGGTGGCATCAATCAAGACATACGTATTCATGAACTACTTTGTTAAACTGCTTTGGCAACGCCTTTGTACAACTACTTAAAGATAGTTTTGAAACCCCAAGATAGGGACACAAGAGGGTTTATCTTTGTGGCTGTTCTTTTTAATGTACTTATAATGTACTATGGGTTTTGTTTGTTTGTTTCTTTGTACGTTCTTCCCCTGTGGTACAACCCCTGTTGTCACTGTATTTGATTCCCATGTCCTGTATCTCGTAGATGTATCTTTCTCATTTGGGGAGGGAAAGGGAAATAACAAAATGCTGAAATAAGGATACAGGTTGACCCATTGTAACAATGAGATGTACAAGACACTATGTTGAAAACAAACTTTACAACTTCGGGGATGGGGAAGAGGGGAGGAAGGAGTTGGGGAGGTGGGGAGGGAAGGGATGGTAGAGGAAAATAAAGGAGGGGGTGACAATGCTCGATAGGAAATGGACTCGTTACCTTGCTCATGTAACTCTAACCCCTCTGGACAGTATCTTTCAATAATATATATAAAGAAAAATAAAGATAATTTTTAAAAAGTGTTAAAGAAATAGGATGGCCATTTCCCCCAGATCTGAGGTGATGGACACCTCCCTCTCCATCACTGATAAACCTCCTGAGTTCTGCCTTCATTTACCACTCAAGCCTTTGACATTCCTTTAAGTGTTTTGTAGGCTGTGGGGCTTGAACTCAGCACCTGGGCACTGTTGCTGAGCCTTTTTACTCAAGACTAGCACTCTACCACTTAGATCCACAGCACCATTTCCAGTTTTCTGGTGGTTACTTAGAGGTGAAGAGTCTCACTTTCCTGCTAGGGCTGGCTTTGAACCGCGATCCTCAGATCTCAGCCTCCTGAGTAGCTAGGATGACAGGTGTGAGCCATCAACACCTAGCATCCTCTAACCATCTGACAGCTTAAACTCTGTAATTAGGCCTAAGGAAAACAAGCAATGGGTGATGGTAAAGACATAGATGAGGAAAGGTGGGGGGGATGGGGAGGGACAGGGCGAGAGGAAACTCCATTTCATGTACTTCTATCCGAGCCACCAAGGAAAGATTTGCGCAATTCCTCTTCCTCATCATTTGCCAGGAATGCTTAGAGATAGGGCCAGGGCTCCCCCTTCAATCTACAATTAAAGATTAAAAAAAAAAAAAACCTCTTCCTGTTCGACAAATGGTTCTTACGAAATGAAAATAAGAGCCCTTCATTTGGTGATCATTCCATTTTGCCACCATTAACCAAGGGTTGACTCATGCTTAATTGAGCTCTTCGGCATAAAAGGTTAACTTAATCCTTTAAAAATAGAACAGAACTAAACCACTTACCAAAATGGCAAACGTGTTCGCTATACTTTTCCTAATGAAAGGAAAATTGGGAAGAGGGGCCCCCAAACTTCCAGGAGGAGAGTCACCCCAAAAGCATTTCCTCTACGTGCCAACCTGTGTCTTCAATGACACCTTCGACCCACACATCTTGAAGTTGTCCGAACCTTACAGAATGATAAATGCTTGGGGTCTCCTAGGCTCAGAGGTATACTGGATAATTAGGAAATGGGATGGGTGGATCTCTTCCAAATTGTCCTTTTGGGTAGGTCAAATCGTTTAATTTGAATTGCTGGGCAATTTACATGCGTGGAGAGTGGAAAGTCTGGAGAGCTATTAAAACACCAGCTTTGAATGTCAACGATGACTTTTTCCCTAGCTTAGGACCTCCACCATGAAGCCGCTCAGAACCTCAGTTTCCTCCTCTGCAGAATGGAAACAGGGAAGACCTATCTGCAGGTCAAGTGACTCTTGGTCTCACTGAAGAAGGCACTCAAGAGTAAACACGGCACTCAAGAGTAAACACGCCAAGCAGAGTCAAGTGGAAGGCAGCAATTCACCATCTAGATAGAATGAGGCCAGGCAATACGATCAAGCTCCCAGATCTCAAATACTGATGGGTAGAGTCCAGTAACTGTGCTCAGGAGATATATATGATGATAGAAAATTTTGAGAAATGGAAGAGCCAAAGGAAACAGGATTGGGACAGAGGTGGGGATAGTTGATCCATATGATACATTCAACAGCATAGTGTAAGGTGCTCTCCTGTGAGATGACAGGGATCATTATAAGATTATTTTGTCACCAGATGCCAGTGACTCACACCTGTCATCCTAGCTACTCAGGAGGCTGAGATCTGAGGATCGTGGTTCAAAGCCAGCCCAGGCAGGAAAGTCCATGCGACCCTTATCTCTAATAAACTACTCAAAAAACCTGGAAGTGGAGCTGTGGCTCAAGTGGTAGAGTGCTAGCCTTGAGCAAAAGAAGCTCAGGGATGGTGCCCAAACCCAGAGTTCAAGCCCCAGGACTGGCAAGAGAGAGGAGGGGGGAGGGGGGCAGGGGGAAGATTATTTTGTCATCATCATCACCACCATCCAGCAGTAAGCTTGTGATATTTAATTTGCAAGCTGATTGAATCCGTGAAAACGTGTGGAAACAGTTCTACCCTGAGATCTTGCTCCAGGAGCACCCCTCCTCCCAATCCCATGTTTAATGCAAGAAGGGTAATGGTGTGCATCTTCTAAATCTCTGTGTAAGACTGGGGTAATTTGTTCTTCCACGTTGCTCGGGACTCAAAAGGCACGCACAACAATTTAACACACATTTATGCGTTATTTGTGTATGGGGAAAGACACTGCTGTTTTTTTTTTTTTAACCTGTGGCACACAGAGACATAAATAAGCCTCATTATTTGGATTCTGTATGGAAAGGGCTCGGGACCGGATTTTGTTCCCTCTAGGCACCAGAATTATGGCTGACATAGTCAAAAAGAATTGACCTGGAACTAACATCTGGTTTGACAACACCTGTAGGAATTCTAAAACTCTGTGTGTCTAAAAAAGAAAAAAAAGAAGGAAAGTTTTAGAGAGAGTTGTAGAGCCTCTTCTCTCTCACGCCTAAGGTGGTCTTGAACTCTTGCCTTTTCTCTCTGCACCCCATGACTTTAGTGATGGGCGGTGAAGCGTCTTACCTTTCTGGCCCAAGTAGAAATTTGGTCAACTTTAAGAAGGGATGTTCTATTAGTCCAGGGTAGCAGTTCTAGAAAGAATGGTGTTTTCTTGACACACATTGTTCTTTATTCTCACAGGTCAAAAGCTTAGCTGTTTCTACAAGTATTCCTACAGCCAAGCAACTTACAGGAAAAAAGGGACACCATCAGCAAAATGGTTGTCACTACTCAGGGTTTAGCTGTTAGCTGCTAGATAGGAGTGTACAATGTTCCATTCTTGCTCTTATTCTTTGGGATAATTGAGAAGACCAGCCCCTTTATAGAGTCTTTACACGTTCAACTATTGGTAAATAACAGTATAAAAGATATTGCTTAGGTCAAACACATTTAAAGGCCAGATTCAGCCCTTAAGTAGCCAGTAAAAAGCTGGTTGTCATGGGAATTAAAACCAAGATTGAGTCTCAGCTCTATTTCTTATTATTTATTGACTTCCAACAAGGTGCAGGCTCCTTGTCTGTAAAATTCAAACAATGATGGCGGCTTCATCATTGTGACCATGCCCACAACGCCCTAAATAGAAAGCCTGGCCCATGGAGGTGAATTAACACTGCTTTCATAAATTATTGGCTTATCAAGAATATGGGGACCGTATTCAAGAATATTTGTCAAAGTTGAGCTCCCTGGGCCTTGGCAAAATGATTCATGGCAGACCATCGTATTTAATTTCTCAGAAATTTTAGTCGTAAGTCTCCAAGTTGGCAGACATTCCAAGCCAGCTTTGTCCCCAACAGCTACCCGTGACAAATGATCTCTCTTCTCTTCCAATCCAGCCCTGGCCCACGCCGATAAGTAACGCTTCCATTTGTGCTTCTACCTTGAGACGAGAGGAAGAAATGGGTCATGACGTGGAGGTCCCCGGTGCGTCCTGGGTCTCCTCAGGGATGCTCTTATGCCTGTGTTGTCCCTCGTCTCTGTCACAGTCGCTCACTCCTCTCAGGAAGCAGAGACGCAGAGCCTGCACTGCACGGACCGTTCGGAATGCCGTCCACTTCCTCGGCATACCTCGGCCGGGCTCAGCAGAGGAGAGGATGCTCGTGGGTCAGGAAAGGTGACGTGCGCTCCAGGTGACAGGATGTCACCCTCAGTGCTGGTGACGTCGGCTGACAGTGGACTAGACAATTCTGGGTGTGGGGAGCTATCCTGTGCCTTACAGACTCACCAGCATCTATAACTGAGTGAGGTAGGGCAAGATTAACACCACAGCACTTAGGATCCTGAGGCATAAGAATCAAGAGTTCAAAGCCAGCCAGAATACCTAATTAGACCCTGTCTCAAAAAGGGAAACAAACAGGGCTGGGAAGGTAGCTCAGTGGTAGAGCACTTGCCTTGCATGCCTGAGGCCCTGGGTTCGATTCCTTAGCACCACATAAGCAAAAACAAAAAAGCCGGAAGCGGCGCTGTGGCTCAAGTGGTAGAGCACTAGCCTTGAGCTGAAGAGCTGAGGGACAGCACCCAGGCCCAGAGTTCAGGCCCCACAACCGGACCCAAAAAAAAAAAAAAAAAAGGAAACAAACAAACAAAAAATAACAGAATATGGGGCTGGGAAGGTGGCTCAGTGGTAAAGTGCTTGTCTTGCATGCATGAGGCACTGAGTTCAATTCCTCAGCACTATATAAGCAGAAAAAGCCAGAAGTGGTGCTGTGGCTCAAGTGGTAGAGTGCTAGCCTTGCGCTGAAGAGCTGAGAGACAGAGCCCAGGCCCAGAGTTCAGACCCCCAAACCAACAATAACTAAATAAATAAATTAACCAAATAAGATGCTCAATATCATCTCTGACTGCTAACCACTGTCACTTGCACATGTGTGTTCATGTGCATGCACACACACACACACACACACACACACACACACACATACATACACACCATCATCAGTCATGATGATAAAGGTAACTAGTGTATCCAGGCATTACCGAGTCTCACTTGAAATCTTTCCCAGTTGAAAATCACTGCTCTTTTGGCTCACACTTATAAACCTGCTTACTCAGGAGGCTGAGATAGGAGGATCACAGTTCAAAGCCAGCCCAGGCAGGAAAGTCTGTGAGACTCTTATCTCCAATGAACCACCAGAAAACTGGACTTGGCACTGTGGTTCAAAGTGGTAGAGCGCTCGCCTACCACTGTACAACTGTCCCTTGAGCGCTAGCTCAGGAACAGTTCCCAGGCCCTGAGTTCAAGCCCCATGACTGACAAATAAAAAAGTAGGACAGTCAGAAGAATACCTTAGGTAGAAAAGGATATAAAATAGATTTAAGGGGAGCATTTAATGGGGGAGGGCAGGACCCAACACCAGCAAATCCTAGCTCATCCTCAGCTGTGCTACTTCCGGCAAATTACTTCACCTGTCAGGTCCTCAAGTTTCCTAGGCAAACTGGAAATTGTGGAACTCTCCTGTGGGAGGGTATTGTCGGTCAGAAGTGTGATCATGTCAAGAAGCTGAACAGCATTTTGTCAGATCATTTTGCTTCATCCACAGACATAAGCATTAAACCACAGGGAAGAAGAAAATGCACGGATCTTAGAAGTTAGTGGAAATTTGGTGAGAGCCACATTGGTTGCTGGGGAAAGGCACTTTCTGAAATCTTGCTGAGAGAGAGAGAGAGAGAGAGAGAGAGAGAGAGAGAGAGAGAGAGAGAGAGAGAGAGAGAGAGAGAGAGAGAGAGAAAGAAAGAGAGAGAGAGAGAGAGAGAGAGAGAAAGAGAGAGAGAGAGAGAGAGAGAGAGAGAGGCCCCCTCTCTTCTTCCCTGCACCCCCTGAATGACAGATCCCTGTCATTAATGATGCAAACGGATGCTGATGGTCCACGTTGCTCATTTGCTGCCCTTGGTGTCTTATGACCAGGCCCCTGTGAGACCCTAAACAAATTCCCAGTGCTGACGATGCAGAAGAGACTTCCTTCCTGGTTCTCGTGTTTTATGCATGAGGCTCAGCATCCAAGTTATCACCTGACCAGCCAATCAGTACCTCCCGTATGCTAAGCAATGTGCAGAAGCTATGTCAGGGAGAACCTTATGAAGGGTCAGATTTGCCTGCAAATGGGCTCCAAGTAGAGAAAACAGATCCACGTGCCTCCATTGTGGGCTGATACTTGAACTGTTCTCCAGGTGTGGAGAAGTACCCTTCCATGGGAAGCCATGCAGTCTACCCCTCTGGCCGAGAGAGCCCCATCCCTCAAGGAGAACCGGGGAGCCTACCCCAGCATTCACTGCACCCTGTGAAGAAGACAAGATTTGATTCTCAAGATAAAGAGAAGGTGATTGAAGCCTTTGGGGCAGGGGAAGTAGCGGGATCTGCTGTCTGTTGAGCAAAAGCCGCTCTCCCGCTGGGTGATGAAGTGGAGACAGGCAGCGATGGTGACAGAGGGACCCATTAGGAGGCTGCTGGAGACACCTCAGCCAGGAGGAGGATGGCAGGGAATGGATGGGGTGGATGCTTGACCGTCTGGGAGACAGAAAAGACTTTGCACTGAGCTCTTGGGTAGATCCTCAGAAAGTCGATGCTGGAAAAAGGTCCCAGATTGCCAGTCGGACATTCCAGCTGGGCCGAGCTGAGTGTGGCACTGGGGAGAGAAATCGAGGCTAAAGGCCAAAAGAGGGGGAAACATAAAAATGATCGCTGAGGCTGGAATAAATCTTCCTAGGAAGAACTCAACGCTTGAAAAGGAAAAGAGCTGGAGATGCTCCGGGAGAGCTTCAGGAAAGAGCAACAGAGGAGAATAGGGAGATTTGGTAAGAAACAAGTCAGAGGTGTCCATCAAACATGCCAGAGATGTCACTCAAACACAAAGAGAAAGGGGGACTACAGCGATCTCCGACCAAAAGCTCTCTGTGCCATTCACTGTGCTATGAGCGTTATAAGGTTACCCATATTTTGGGTAACCTTTGTTAGGGCTACGTGGGGGTGTTCCTTGGTTATGTTCCTGTACACATACAAAATACCTTGATCACTCTCACCCGCTCCATCCCTCCCCCACCCTCGATCCTTCCTTCCCAAATCAATCTCAGCAAGCTTTGCTGTGCCATTCACCCCCAGACACATAAAGGACTTTGGTGACATCCGCCCTCTCCATCTGTCCATCCATCCTCTCCATTGAGAAGCCCAGACAAGATCAGAACAGTTTACAGTTCTCTCATTCATTTTGTAAGTACCTGCTCGCATTCTTTGACACTGAGTGAAGGAATGGAGATTTCGGTTAGTAAAGCTTCTGGCCCGGCATGGTGCTCTCAGTACGAGAGGAGCGACACATGGCTCCCAGCCTGTCAGACTCTGTAGTGCACGCCCTTAGTCACTCAGACTCTCCGCTACAGAGATGGCAAAACCTGGAGAGTTCTGCGGGAAAGAGGAATCAGACAAATCTAGAAATGTTGCAGAGGGGAAGTAAAAGAGAAATGCCAAGAACCGTGTTCTTTGCTGGGTGCTGATGGCTCACACCTGTAATCCTAGCTACTCAGAAGGCGGAGATCTGAGAACTATGGTTCAGTGCCAGCCTGGACAGGAAAATTAGACTCTTATCTCCAATTAACCAGCAAAAAGCCAGAAGCAACCAGGCACTAGTGACTAGTGACTATAATCCTAGCTACTCAGGAGGCTGAGATCTGAGGATCACGGTTCAAAGCCAGCCTGGACAGAAAAGTCCGTGAGATTCTTATCTCCAATGAACCACCAGAAAACCAGAAGTGGTTCTGTGGCTCAAGTGGTAGAGCACTTGCCTTAAGCTGAAGAGCTCAACAACAGTGCCCAGGCCCAGAGTTCAAGCCCCACAACCGACCAAAAAAAAAAGTTAGAAGTGGAGATGTGGCTCAAATACTAGAGTACTTTCCTTGATCAAAAGGAAAAAAAAATCAAGCAAGAGTGAAAGGCCCTGAGTTCAAGTGTCCAGTACTGGCACACAAAATATGTTAGCCATGCTCTTTCATCAAAGAGGCTATTAATGGTGGGGGCAAGGGGAGGAGGGAGCAGGAGGTACGAAGCCAAGGAGAGCTAGGCCAAGGGTGAATCGCAATCACACTGGCAGTGCTGGGCACAAAGCTCTGATATGGAATCACTACCCTCACCAAGTTTTGCAGTCCACTTTTTCTTTTGCTGGTGGTACCAGGATTTGAACTCCGGGCTTCAGGCTTAACTAGGCAAAATGTTCTGCCGTGTGAACCACACCTTCCGTCCTCCTAGTCAATCTTTGACTTTCTGTTTGATTTCATTTTTCCATCTTGTTGACCAGGAAGTTCAAAAAACCCTAACAGCTCCCTTAAGAATACTGGCTGAGAAGGTGAGAGGAAGAGGAAGTCAGTTCAGGAGAGAAGTAATAAAAAATTGAAGGTTAAATGAAAGACTGCCACATTTAACTCCGTCGTCTTCGAGATGTGGTCAGGAACTGGCCCTCTCTGAAACTGCACATCCCGATAACGCCCCAGCTCCCTTTGCATTTCTCTCTCTCTCTCTCTTTTTGGAGTTGGGAGAAAATCCTTTTTTCTGATAATAACAGTAATTAACCCAATCGCATTTATCAATTCAAGAAATGTTTCCGGAATTCCAATTGCATGCAAGGGCCAGGGATCTAAGTCAAATCAGAGAAGTTCCCTGTCCTGAATGAATTCACACTCCTGTTGGAGGAGCAGAATTCGAACCAAGTAAACGTGATACCAAGTGAGAAGAAATAGCGCATGCAGATTTCACGGGGAGCTCAAGGAAGTGGAATCAGCCTGAAAGAGGGGGGAACGCTACAGAAAGAAGGTCTACTGAGTCACACGCTTAAACTCAGTCTTAAATGATGGAGCGAGTGTGAAGAGGAAGGCATCGGGGGTGCCTAACATTTTTCACACAGATGGAACCCAGAATTTTGTGAGAAAATAGCAGGAGATTCAAGGGCAGAGCAAGCCAGGCACTGGTGGCTCACACCTGTAATCCTAGTTACTCAGGAGGCCTGAGAGCTGAGGATCATGGTTCAATGCTAGCCAGGGTAAAAAAAGTCTATGAAACTCTTATCACCAATTAACCACCAAACAACAACAACAACAAACAGAAGTGGAGCTGTGGCTCAAAGCAGTAGAGTGCTAGTCTTGAGCAAAAAAGCTCTGGGACAGAGTCCAGGCCCTGAGTTCAAGGCCCATGACTGACAAAAATAAATAAATAAACCAATAAATAAATGGAAAGGCATGCCCCACAAGACAGGACACTTTATTATATAAATGTTTCTGTATGGTCTGCAGGAACAAAACTCTCATGGATTGGATTATATAATATCATCCTAGCTTTGAACCCTGAATTTTCCCTATGTAAATTTGTTCACTCTCTGCCTGAGATGTGAGTACCAGGGTCTCTGTTTAAGAACTGGAGTGAGGGGCTGGGAAGGTGGCTCAGTGGTAGAGCGCTTGCCTTGCATGCCTGAGGCCCTGGGTTTGATTCCTAAGCACCACATAAGCAAAAAGAAAAAAGCTGGAAGTGGCGCTGTAGCTCAAGTGGTAGAGCACTAGCCTTGAGCTGAAGAGCTGAGGGACAGCGCCCAGACCCAGAGTTCAGGCCCCATGAGCGGACCAAAAAAAAAAAGAACTGGGGTGACTGAGACATAGAGAAAATAAAGAATTTGTTCACTGTCTGAACACAATTTGGGTTTGTTTTGGGTTTTTTTGTTTGTTTTGTCGGTCATGGGTCTTGAACTCTGGGCTGGGCACTGTCCCTCAGCTCTTCAGCTCAAGGCTAGCGCTCTACCACTTGAGCCACAGCACCACTTCCAGTTTTCTGGTGGTTCATTGGAGATAAGAGTCTCATGGACTTTCCTTCCCAGGCTGGCTTTGAACCGTGATCCTCAGATCTCAGCCTCCTGAGTCGCTAGGATGACAGGCGTGAGCCACCACCGGTGCCCAGCTGAACACAGTTTTTAACCTAGGTTCAGCTGCTTTCCAAATCCGTTCTTTTTTGCTCCAGGATCCTATCCCTCTCCTTCATGTCCCAGATATTCTGAAGTGTAGCAGAGGAAGCATAATCTCGTGTGCTTAAAGAGCTCAGTGAATCATGTACAGAGGGATCCGTGGCTGCTTCGTCCTTAGCACAGCATGATCCCCTAGCTCTTCTCTGAGGGCTGGCTGGTGATAGCATTGACTGAGACCTGTCTGCAGGAGGGAAGAGGCAAAAGGCTGGATTTAAATCACTTCCTGCATCTTGAACCCACAAGTGTGTCCTTGTGATATGGACCTCCAATCGTGTGAATTTTTGCCCAGTTCCAATTCTTTCTGTTTTTGAGGACATGGCTTTTTAAAATAAATTCTGAACAGGTTTGCAGACAGCAAAAGGAGAGAGATGGGCTGGGATCACTTTTAAAAAAAAGCAATAAAAGAAAAGAGAGGAAGATTTATTCATCTGTTCTTCTTTCAGTGAAAATTCATCAGTCTCTATAATTTATGGGTCCTCCCCTGTACCAGGAGAGCACTGAAATGTCATCTGTGGAGACTACAGACCCAATCTCTGCCCTCCACAAAGTTACCTTCTATTAAAACAGCATGGAAGTTCTTTTCTTCTTTTGGTGCCGGTCCTGGGGCTTGAACTCAGGGCCTGGGCACTGTCCCTAAGCTTCTTTTGCTCAAGGCTAGTGCTCTACCACTTTGAGCCACAGCACCATCTCCAGCTTTTTGGGTAGTTTATTGGAGATAAGAATTTCACAAGCTTTCCTGCCCAGGCTGACTTTGAACCTCTAGCCTCAGATCTCAGCCTTCTGAGCAGCTAGCATGACAGGCAAGAGTTATTTCACAGGTGTAAGCTGTGAGAATGGGAAAAGGACACAAGGAACCAGAATTCTAGCCCCTCTCTCTCATGGTAAGCCTACATGGCGTCTCTAGCGCTCCATTTCCTCACGGGATGTGTGATCCACACAGCTCATATGAGCTGTGCTAGCTGTCATATGATGTGGCTTGCTCAGGAGACACAGACTGCTGTGCTGGGGGGCACAGAGAAACGGTGAGCATTCACCACAGCGGCCCAGGTTACTGCTGCTAAGCAGTGACTGCCGCCCATCTTCCTCCTCCTCCTCCTCCTCCTCCTCCTCCTCCTCCTCCTACTCCTACTCCTCTTCCTCCTCCTGCTCCTCTTCCTCCTCCTCCTCCTCCTGCTCCTCTTCCTCCTCCTCCTCCTCCTGCTCCTCTTCCTCCTCCTTCCTCCTCGTTCCTCCTCCTCTTCTTTCTCCTCTTCTTCCTCTCCTTCCTCCTCCTCTTCTCCCTTCTTTCTTCTCCTCCTCTACCGCCTTCTCCTTTCCCTTCTTCCTCTTCTTCTTGTCCTCTTCCTTCTCCTTGCTCTTCTTCTGCTACAACTACCACCAGGCTCATGGTTGTTTCTGTTGTTCCTATCAGGACTATGGTTACTATTACTGCTGTTAATGTTAATACCACAAGTGCTCCTGTTGTTCCCACCACAATGACCAGCTCTGCTGCTTTAGTGCACGCTGCTCCTGACTTGTGTGACACTCTTCTCTTGGTCTTTGTCTCTCTTCTCTGGGAATAACATCTCCCTTTCTGTCACCTCCACCCCCGAGCCGAGGATTACCTTCTCAGCATCCTGTGCTTGCTTGTAGAAAATGTGACACAAATTTTCCCATGGATTGAAAGACTGTATAGACATTTCCAGTCTAGATACCTTGGACATAACTCCTCTGTGTTTTAGACAAAACTGCTTCTCTGCTGTCTACATTTGAGTGTGTCTCAGAAACCTCAAATCCATTCTGATTAAAGACAAGCTCTAGGCCTCCCCCTTCCAAATGTTCCCTTCACCTTCCATCCTGCTCTTCAGGAAATGTCACCATGACTTCAACCATCTGCTCACAATAAACCTAGGAATTATCCACAGAGAGAGAGAGAGAAAGTCAGGGACACAGACACAGAAAGAGACAGAAATAAAGGAGGAGGAACAGAGAAAGAGAAGGAAGGAAGGAAGGAAGGAAGGAAGGAAGGAAGGAAGGAAGGAAGGAAGGAAGGAAGGAAGGAAGGAAGGAAGGAAGGGAGGGAGGGAGGGAGGGAGGGAAGGGAAAGGGAGATGATGTAATCCCAAGAGCCCTCCTACCCTCTCCAGCTCCTTCCAGAATGTTCTCTTTTCCCCCTTGCTTAGGCCACATGGTTTCCCCTCCTTGGTGATCCAGTCTTTCTAGTCTTTGCCTGTGCTGATCCCTCCACCTGAGGTGCTCTGCCCTAACCCCTGGTCCCTCACCCATCCACCTTGCTCATACGCATCTTGCAAATTTCACATGAAATGCTCCTGCCTAAGACCTCTGACCTATACTGGTTCCCCCTTTATGCAATCTCAGTGCACTGTGATGTTTTTCCTTGTAACTACATTTATTAGTGGAATCGTTTGTTAAAAGATCATCCCTGCACTAGACCTTGAAGATGAGGGCATACCTATCTCTGCAGTGCCAAGAACAGGACCTGGCACACGGCAAATATTCAATTAGCATGTGTCGAGAGACAGAGAGAGAGGTTGGGGAGAGAGAGAGAAAGGGAAGGAGAGAGAGAACCATTAGAGTTATGGTTACAAAAACCATTTGCCCTCTGGATATTACAAATCCTCATAGTCAGTCCCTTTTCCATGAAATCTTGTTTGGTTTGTTAAAGCTAATGTCCTATTTTCTGTACCTAGCGGGTTTAAATTTGCCTTCTTTTCCATTGTTTCCAAGCATGAGTGGGTCAGATGTTAATAAATGCCCTCCACTCTAATCAGCTCCGTTCCACTGTGAATGTATTCTCGGCTACACTGGGGTGGATCCTTGGGAAAGGGTGAATTAGTGCTGGTGCTGCCATTGAAGGTGGAAACTCCTTGAACGGTTTCTGAACACATGTCAGATAAAGGACTGAGTGTCCCTGATTCTATTTCTTGTTTGTAAAATTTTCCTCTGGAGCTTCCTAGACCCGATTGCCCTGCGATCGGAAAGGGACCCTTGTGAAATATTGTCACCCCTGAGGTATTTCATGATTGACAGCTCTTTGCAGATAAAGACCAGCCAACGTCTGCCAAGCAGACCCTAAGGGCTTCTGGAAGGAAAAGAGAATCTCCAGGGAGCAGGAATTGAAAATAACTGGATTTACACAACACACAAACACACACACACTGCTCACAAAGTCTTACCAACACACAGCCTCAGAATAATCAGGTATGGAGCTGGGGGGAAAAAAAACTCTCAAGAGTATTCCAGAAATAATTGCATTGGCACAGGCCTGTGGCATCTATGCCCCTTAAAGATAAAACTAAACTTCTCCCAATCATGTACCCTCACTAGAAACAGCTGCCAGCAAAGTCAATGGAAGTCTACTCTATATTCGTACCAGTACTTTGCCTTTTGCTGCCGGAAGGGTATTTTTTTCCTCTGTCTGAAAGGTGGCTCTTAGAATTGGAATGTCAAAAAATGGCAGGGAGATGAGCAGAGCTCCCAAGAGCCATGTCTCTGGGATCCCAGTGTCTTGGACCTCCACCAAGATGTCTCCTGCAAGAGGAATATGCTCTTCTGTGTATTACTAATGGCATCCCTATTGCTGCCACCTGGATACAGGTGTGGCCCGAGTCTCTTGGGTTCTTTAGACAATGCTGAGAATGCAGACCAGTCAAGCTTGTGTCGTTCACGCAGATGGGCTGGCTTCTTGGTGTCTTCAAAACCCATCCAGGCAGAAGGTACACCTTCTTCAACAAGACCCAGGGAAGAAGGAAAGCAAGGCCAGTTGAACTCCTGAATGCTCACCAGGGCTCGTTGGCGTCCTGGGCACCCAGCAAGTCTTTGTTTTGTTCAATTTCATGAGAACCTCCCAAGTTAGGCAGTCATAGACATTGTTATCATTGAGAGTAGGGAGACTGAAGGCCAAGTGGTTACTCAACTCAACCTTCCCTTGCCAAGAAAATGCAAAGCTGTTTTTTGAAGCACACACCTGTATGGGTTCCAAAATCCTGAGCCCCCTGAAAGTATTTTTTCAACAAATAACAGCAGCTGAAATTATGTGATTATCACATGTGTTTAACTAAGTGTTAACAGGATTGAGTGGTAAGCTAAGTGTTCAACAGGACTGAGCTCACTGTGTTCCCATAATTATCATTAAGTAAGTCTCATTGTCCAGAAATAGGTCTCCTCATGTCCTTGGGAGATGTGAAGATGCTAAGGTCAGGACTGCTGAACATTTCATCCAGGGATTCGTGATTGATGAGAAGAAAAGCAGAAATCTCAGTCCAAGTCTTCCAGCCCACTATGGAAACTTCTATGGAGACTTCATAGATGAATGCCAGTACGCAATGGATTACAATATCTTCCACCGTCTGTGTGGGTCTGACTTTTCTTTTCATCACTGGGACAAATGCCTAATAGAACAACTTAAGGGAAGGATTTGTTCTGGCTCTCATCTTCAGAGGTGGCCATCCATGGTTAGCTGAATTTATCACTGTGGCTAGTACTGAGAAAGAACCAGAGTGAGGGTTGCTCACCTCAAGGTGGTCAGGAAGCAGAGAGAAGGGGCCAGGGAGGAAGCCTGTCTCTCCTGCTATACCCGCACTGACTCACTTTCCTATACTAAGCTCAGCCCCAATTGCATCCGCAAGGGACTCAGCCATTGATGAAGGTAGATCGCTCACATTCGTATCCCCTCTCGGTGATTGGATCCACCAGCTAGAGAACCTCTTTAGGGGGGACACTTCATAGCCAAAGCCTACACTCCCTGTGCAGGCCCCAACTAAGTTCTATCAAATGCAATCTTTTGCTCTGCTTGCTTTGTTGGTCTTTGGATGGTGTTCAGTACCTTGGACAGCACCCGGCAACCAGAGGACACTTAATAAAAAGAAATGTGTTGGAGGAATGACAAATACAGCTACTCTACATGAACATTGTTTCCATGCCAAAGTGTTTTACAGGATGATTGGACCAGCAGGGAAGGAAGAGCAGGAAGAAGAAGAAGACTTATGCATCAGTATGGCTCAGGGTAAAGCGTAAGGGACCCACAACCTGAAAGTCTTCTTGAACCCCTTCCTTAGACATCTTCCCGCCGTGTCCTCGGCTATGTTAACATACCCCTGCTGGCAGCTTGTCATCTCCAACTCTAAACCAAGAGATTTGCTTTCACCCCAGTCTTCTCCGTAGTGTGGAAGGGGCCTGATTCAGAGGGTCTGTGTGAGGACGTGGAAAGTTAGCACCGGACGGTTTGGTGTGTGGTTTTCACACAGGAGAGCCACATGGAGCCAGAAGCAACCTTCCCCTCTCGCCCTGCCTTTCCTTTGCTGTGCTAGTGATGCCAAGCACGGGATGAAGCAAGCCCCAAGACCTGCCTGCCTGTGAGGTTGTACCATCCAGCTTCCTCGGCTGGCCTGCAGGAGCAACCCCAGGGCTTCACATAATTGTCTCGGTAGAACCAATTCAGAGAAAAAAAGCGTCTTACAGGAGGCAAGGAAATTGTCTAATCCGGGTGCTGCTGAGTCCTCAATTGGCAGAAGCTCAGAATCAAAATAATGAGGAAATAAGCCATTGAAGCCATTCTAGAGCTGGTTCCCCATCTTCCCCTACACACACACACACACACACACACACACACACACACACACAGAATGACTAGCTGCCATCCTCAAGCATGTCTCCACCTAGCCCCACCTATTCCTGCGGGCCATGTGAGAGCCACCCTGGGGTCAGGGAGGGCTGAAATGTGGTGATAAGGAAATGCGTCTAGCTCAGCCCAGAGAGACCCACGTCCTGAGGAGACTGAAAGTCACAGCTCAGCTTACCACCAGCTGTGTGATTCCAGTAATGCTCTCCGCCTCTCTGGCAGCCTCAGGAAAGGGTTACAGCGCTAAGGTTACAGAGTCCTGCGCAATGTGCCCCCGGTGGAGAGTCAATCATGACAACACAGCACAGTGATCCCCGAGGGGGTATCTCGGGTCAACAGCCTGGTTCCCTCTCTTATTAGCTCTGCAGTCCTCGGGAAATCACGCAGCTCTTCAGTGCCTCATTTGGAAGAGGGAATGATAATGCTTCTGAGGGGTCTGTGGAGAGTTGTCAAGGCGAGAATGCAGATAGATGACTTAGCACAATGCCTAGCTTGTTGTAAGTCACCAATAGATGGGTGCAATCTATCACTGCTTAGTGACATCATCAACAATCATTGCATCTACATGCCAAGTGCATAGAGTCCAGTGTGCAGAGTGGATGGAGCCTTCAGGAGGTGATTGGGTCCAGCTGACATCCATGAATGGATGAATCCATTATGGATTCATAGCTCAATGGGCTTCTGGGAGGTGGGAGGAGGGGCCTAGCTGAAGGAAGTAGGCACTGAAGGTTCCTTGTTGTTCCCAGCCCTTTTCCTATCTCTCCCTCCCACCCTCCCTTCCTTTCTCCCTCTCTCCCTCTCTCCTCTCCCTCTCCCTGTCTGCCACAAGAGAGCAGGTTTTCTCCTCACCATGGTGTTCTTCTTCCACACAGGCCCAGAAACAATGGTGCCAATCAAGATGGATTGAAGCCTTTGAAACCCTGGCAAGACCAACAGAGATTTCTTCCTTTTACCTGATTCAGCTCAGGTGCTGTGCCACACTGATAGAAAACTGACAGGAAGGAGTGGCCCTACAAGAATTTACTGTGACATGAAGTCCTATTCATGTGTGTGTGTGAGAGAGAGAGATAGAGACAGAGAGACAGAGAGAGAGAGAGAGAGACAGAGAGAGAAAGAACAAAGTGCTCAGGGCTCAGAACCCCTTTGTGAGCAGAATCCTGGCTTTGCCACTGCGTGTGTGACATTGAGGGAAAAAATCCCATCCCAAGCCTAAGCACAGAGTGTCTCCCCTGTAAAATGGAGTCCATGCTTAGGGAGTGGGAATCCAGATTCAGTGAGCAAGTAGAGCAGTTCACCTTCCTCTGACCCCCCACACCACACACGGCTCTCTCCATCCCTTCTTCCTCCCTTTTCCTTCGCTGCCTCTTGTCTCTGGCTCTCCACAGCTCTCTGCTCATACTCCACGTAACATCTCTCAGTAATCCCACCGTTCTTCTGCCTTTTGCTTTCCAACACTGTCTGAGTACCTTTGAGTCTCTGCACGCTGAGAATCATCTTAATCTATCCGAGATACCTGGACCAGGCTTTGAATTATGCAAAATGAGCTACAAGTAGCGGATGTCAAAGTCACAGCAGTCTCTGCATTTTACTTTTTTTTTTTTTAATCGTTGACAAGGACAGACATTTTATGTAAGGCTGGGATTTTTTTTTATTTCCATCATTGGAATTATGGAAACTGATTTAGTGTCCAATTATAAAGCCCATATGTTCAAAGTCTTACCATTGATGGGGGAGTTTTTACAGATGTGTATTTAATGCATAATTCATGGGGAGCCGTGTGATTTATTTATGTTTATCTGTGAGCCTGGGCTGAGCAGGAGCTACTTTAAGTGGTTAGCTTTACAGTCTTGAAAAATAAAAGACCCAATTTATTCATTCATAATTAAAAGGCCACCGATGGCTGAACATCAAGTAGATGCTGTTCAGCCCATCCAGGGGGCTTATGGGAAAGGGGACCTTGGGAGTCTCATGGGTTTTGAGAAAGGGCCTGGACAGTGTCCAGTCTCCCGGGTGACCAAGAAGTGCTGGGTAGAGCTGAAACGGAGCCTCCTTCAAAAATACCAAGAGAGGGTTTCAGAACCTATATACAGTGCTGAGCGGCTAGGTCTGCTGAACAGGGTAAAAATGTCCGCTCTTTGGACGTCAGATAACAGGGGCAAGGACAAGAAGCTGACACAGGAGAGGTGCTGGCACGTAGTAAGCATTCAAGAAGTGTTGCATAGGATGAGGAATCTGGGGTCCCCAAGGTGGTACCAGGACCACCACCTCTTCACCCTACCACTGAAGCATCGTCATCAAGACCATCTACGTGGATGTCATAAGAAAAGCAAAACAAGCAGAAAGACGAACTCAACAGTCCAACAGGTTTTATCTGGGAAGGAAACCTAGGAAGGGCAGCCAGTTTTCCTTCAGCCCAGCTGAAGGGGAAATGGTGCATCCCTCCTCCCCACTTCCCCTGACAACTAGGGTCCCTTTAAAATTAGACAGAAAAAATGAAGCCAGCCAGGGCTGACAGAAGCAGGGTGGGATGGAGGCGGGGTGGGTGAGCAATGTTATTGTGACTGAGGAGTTTCAAGGTCTTAGCAGCATCTGTGTCTGCCAGGGGCATCGGCGCCAGACATGGCCCTGGTCTCAGGCTCTCTTCCAAGACCACTGGGTGAGTTGATTCAGGGGAAGGAAAGGGGAGGTGATTCAGCAGGGCCAGCAGCAAGGACAGTTCTTTTCTTTGTTCATGCATTTTTTATTGTTGTTATAAAGTTGATGTGCAGACAGGTTAAAGTCACAGAAGTCAATTAGAGTACCATTTCTTTTTGGACAATGTCACCCCTTCCCTCACTCTCTCCCAGGTTTTCCCTACACCACTCCCACAAGTTGTACGGTTCATTTTCAACATAGGGTCTGGTGAGTATTATTGCTGCATTTGTTCACCCTTTGTCCCTCCATTTCTGGGCCCCCCCTTACTCTCCCAAAGACAGATAAATGAACAAAAGGAAAACAAAAACAGCAACAAAGGAAAAAAACTCTTGTTTCCATTTCCTGGAGTTCATTTCAATAAATATCACTTTATAGGGTCAGATGCACATAGGTATTGCACTTTGTATTCCTCTCCTAAGACTATCCGCCTTTGTTCTCACTGTGTATGAATGTATTGAGAGCTATGTAATTTAATCATGTCCCAGTGTATTTTTTTAACCATCCAATGTATTTACTTGTAAATGTGTGGGCACATTCTAGCTACCACAAATGAGGGAAATCTCGCAGCCTATGTTTTTCTGGGTCTGACTTACTTTGCTCAATATAATTTTTTTTCCAAGTCTTTCCATTTCCTTACAAATGGAACTATGTCATTCTTTCTGATGGATGAGCGGAATTCCACTGTATATATAACACATTTTTCTTTATCCACTCATCCTCTGCAGGACATCTGTGTTGATTCGATATCTTGGCTATGGTAAACACTGCTGCAATGAACATGGTTGTGCTGATCACTTTAGTGTGACATTGTTTGTGTTCTATTAGATAAATGCCCAGGAGTGGGATTGCTGGGTTACAGGGTAGCTCTATGTTTAGTCTTTTGAGGAACCTTCATACTGCCTTCCAGAGTGGTTGAACAAGTTTACACTCCCACCAACAACAATATAATAGAGTTCACTTTTGGCCACATCCACACCAGCATCTGTTGTTGTTAGTTTTTCTGATAACGGCCATTCTAACAGGGGTGAGGTAGAATCTCGGTGTGGTTTTGACTTGTATGTTCTTTACAGCCAGAGATGTTGAATATTTCTTCATGTGTCTATTGGCCATTCTTACTTCTTCTTCTGAGAAGTCTGTCTTTAAGCCATTAGCCCATTTATTAATTGGGTTGGTGCTTCTTTGAAAGTTTATTGGGGGGGGTATTTTTTTTGAGTTTTAAGTATATTTTGGATCTGAGACCCTTGTCTGATGTGTAGCTGGTAAAAAAAAAAAAACTCTCTGCCCATGTAATTGTCACCCCTCTGTACAGTATTTTCACAATTTAAAAAAAAAAGCTCTCATTTTGTGGACTTTCTATTTATCTTCTTAGCTATGTGCAAAAACAGTTTTAAGATATGACCATCAGTGAGAAAGATGAGTGCTTTTAGCTTAAGTTATTTTCCATCATTCCTGACTCAAGAAAAGCAGATGTCAGTAAGCTATAGATCCTGAACCAGTCACTGAGCCTCCTCTGGTGTCAGCTTGCCTTTCTGTGTAGTAGAAACAATAATGATGATAACAACAACAACAAGGGGCTGGGAAGGTGGCTCAGTGGTAGAGTGCTTGCCTTGCATGCATGAGACCCTGAGTTCGATTCCTCAGCACCACATAAGCAGGGGAAAAAAAAGCCAGAAGTGGTGTTGTGACTCAAGTGGTAGAGTGCTAGCCTTGAGCTGAAGAGCTGAGGGACAGTGCCCAGGCCCAGAGTTCAGGCCCCACAACCGGACCCCCCCCAAAAAAAAAGAAATAACAACAACAACAATAAGAAAATAAACTTACAGAACTACTGAAGAGATTATGAGTATCAAATCTTGTGATTTGGGCTTCCCAACAGTAGTTGTGGTACTCACAAGGTGAGAGACGAGGGATCATATGTATATTACAAGTGTCCTTGCTCCAGAGTTTATGCTATAAATAATTAATCCATGCACCAGTCATCATCAAGTCTAGTGAGAACACAGAACATGCACTAGATCACCCACAAAGACAGCAAAATTGGTGTTTGCTACCATCTCCTGGACTCCAGAGAGCCATGGTTCAAATATACAGTGGCTTCATGGAAACCTGTTTCCTTCTGGCTCTTCCTTTGTTTGCAGACTTGGCAGCTGTTTTAGGACCTAGCTCTACTGTCAATGCTTCTGAGATTAGAGGCTTTCCTAAGGCCACTGAACTCTCTGAGGATTATTTTTTCCCTCTGCATTTCCTAGATCTTAAGGCCTCCAAGTTGTTTGCTATCCCTTTTATCTTCTAGCTTCTTCAGAAAAAAAAAAAAACATTCATGGTATGAGAACAGTCATGATAATAATAACCACATTGCAAACACCCATTTGTAGAGAGGCTCGGTGCCATGATTTATGTCAATCACTTCGTGTATAACTTGTCAAATTTAATCCTCCTAATCACCCAAAAGTCTAGCATTTGAGGAAGACACCATGATGTGCTGTCAGATCTCTTCTCCAGAACATTCTCCCAGCTTCTGGGAGTACTGATGCCTGCTGGCTCTACCAAGCTACTCCCTAGGAATTAAGCTAGGTGGGAGAGAAAAACTTGGCCGAAGGTCACACTTCATCCTTGGGGATAAGGTTCATCAGTGACCCATGCACACTTTGTCTCTCATATAGGAGGATGCTACAGGGTCATTCCAGCTCCCAGTAGCTGGCAGTATTGGGGCGGGCGAAGGTCTCTGTTGCAATTAAAGGAGGCTGTGCATCGGAATTGTGGACCAAGGCTCAATAGCTATGGACAGATGAGCACATGAAATAATATTCCATGAAATGAACTCCAAGAAAAGGACACGAGAGGCATTTTTAGTTGTTGTTATTGCTGTTTTTGCTTTCTTTTCCTTTTGTCTTGTTAGTTTGTATTTGGGAGGGCCAGAGGGGGCACAGAAAAGTTGGAACAAGGATGAACAAATACAACAGTGACACTCATTAGCCACTATGTGGAAAAATGAACTGGATATCTTATGGGTGGAGATGGGAGGGAAAGACCGGGAGAGAGGGATGGAAAGGGAGACAGAGCTCAAAAAGAATTAATTGTGTTCATTACTCATTACCTGACTTATGTAACTGCAACCCCTCTGTGTATCAACTCTACAATGACAAGATAACTAAGAAATCCAACGTCTCCTTCAGTGGGATGCTGCTCCCCTCGCCACCACTTCCACAGAACATTCTGAGCCTTAGAAAACTATCCAAAAACAATTCTCCACCGCAGAGTCTGTTTCCTAGAGAATCTAGCCTACTGCACTGTTAGCATGTCCATTCTGCATAAAAGAAAACTGCTCAAAGAGGTGATGTGTTTGATTCAAGGTCACATAGACAGGAGATGGGCCTTGGGGCAGTAGACATCAAGTGGACCCTGTTTGGAGGTCACTACCACACACACACACACACACACACACACACACACACACACACACACACACACCCCCTTCCTTTCCTTCTACAGCCCAGTGGATTCTGATTGAAATGGCCAGTTGAGTCACTTGATCGATTCTCTCTCCCACTCCTAGCACTTCTGAGAAGAGTTGAAATGGAAAAAAAAAGTGGAATTTACCTGATGACCTTGTGACCTAAAAGGAAGTTTGGATGGTGAAAACATCATCAAATCAGTACAACCCCTAGGAGGGAAAACTATATATAAAAATATGGTTGCTGCTGTTGTTGCTTTTTTTTTTCTTTTTCAAAATGAAATTGATCAGAATCTGCCTTCCAGTTACCAAGGCAATGAGAAAGGAAATCTTAGTTGTGTTCTGCCCATCATCCCTTTGATGTGAAAGTCTCTCTATGGATGGTTGCTTGGATGGGAGAGATGTGTGACCCTGGATGGATGAGTCTTTGAGAATCAACTCCATCCTTTGTGGTTCCTGGTGCCACTCTGAATCCATCTCTCCCCCATTTCTGCTGATGAAGCCAGAGAAGCAAGGGTCAGAAGTTCTCGACCAACTCTCCCCAAATGCAGCCTCAAAGACTCTTGCCTCTGCCTACTGCATCCATCCTCCCCAGGCCTACGAGAGTCTCATTTAACATCCACCACTCTGCAATGTCCCCAGAAGCTGTCCCCTGGCCCAGCCAAGAAACCCAACCTGCTCCTCACTGCCGATGCTATTTCCGTCTCGTCTAATCCTGGAGGCTTTCCTCCTTTTAGAAAAACCAGCCTCTGCCTCCTCAAGAGGAAGTCAGAGGTAGACAAAGTATTTCTTATTCTTCCTAGGAACACAATAGCCCCATGTCTCCTGTTTTCCATAGTTATGGCAAAATGCCTGTGATCATCAACTTAACAAGAGGACAGGGGTTTTCATCCATAGTCTCTTGGCTCTATTGTTTCAGGGCCTATGGTAAGATACAATGTCATGGTAAGAAACATGTTGCAAAGCAAAGCTGCTCACATCCAGCAGCCAGGAAAACAGAGAGGGTGGAAGGGGCCGGGGCTCCAAAACCCTTTTCAGAGATATAACTTCCTACCAGTGAATGATGCCAGCTCCTAACATTTCCCCACAGTGTCCGACCTGGAAACAAGTCCCCTACTTTTAAACCAAAGGAACTTCCTGTAAGGCTCTAAAGTCACAAACACGTCACACACACACACACACACGCCCTCCAGGAAGGTAGTTCTTGAAATTACTGTTTATTCACTTCACTTCCTACATAGTATTTTTTTATTTTTTTATTGTGCAAATACCATACAGAGGGGTTAGAATTACATGGGCAAGATAATGAGTACATTTCTTATCAAGCATTGTTGCCTCCTCCTTTGTTTCCCCTTTCCATTCCTTCCCATCTCACACCCCCTTCCCCCCCCCCCCATAGCATTTTATTTATGAACCTTTTTACCATTCTCTGGTTGCTGAGTGGTATTTGTGCAGGAACTAATATCACCACAGTATTGGTGAAATGCCTAGGAAAAGAAATAGAGGATATTTAGTTCCTAGATTCCCACGCCCAGGCTGAAAACATTAACAATCAAACAAGCTTTGCCCAGCCAGAAAGAAGGGAAGGGTAGTTAAGCCCACATTCATTTTACTTTAGTTTCTTTTGCTTTGTTTCACTTTTATGATGATAAAAGCAATGCATCACCATTGTGGAAAATTTATAGGACAAAGAGAATTTTAAGGAAACAAGGGGAAAAAAAAACACCCAAGCCCTGCAATTCTACCCCTTATAATCAAGTAATCGCATATTTTCTTCCATGTGCTTAAGACTCTTTACATAATTGGCAGCATATTTTCACAATTTTCCTGCCCTACTTTCCTTCCACGCTGTCGCATAAATATTTACAACACCGTTTCAAACTCTGTATGAGATAAATGAAGATGCCATACGTAGAAAAATTTGATTTTGCTCACATCGTGGGTCCCACAGTGGCTTTCTGCTGACCCCCGTCACAAACACTTGATCTCTGTCTTCGTGGGTAAATATTTGTTCTGCCTTGTGCTATTTTCAGGATGAGACCAAGAATGCGAGTTACTGAGTCAAAGGGGACACTTGGGACACCTCACAAAACAAATGTCCTTTGTCATCATAGCTGCTCAGGGGCTTGAGGTCGAAGGATGGTGGTTCAAAGCCAGCTTGCAGGGGGGGTAGGGGGGTGGGGGGGGTGGGGGGGAGCCAGCCTGGGCAGGAACAACCATGAGACTCTTTTTTTTTTGGGGGGGGGGGTCCAGTAGTGGGGCCTGAACTCTGGGCCTGGGCGCTGTCCCTCAGCTCTTCAGCTCAAGGCTAGCACTCTACCACTTGAGCCAATTTTTTTTTTTTGCTTATGTGGTGCTGAGGAATTGAACCCAGGGCCTCAGGCATGCAAGGCAAGCTACCACTGAGCCATCTTCCCAGCCCCAACCATGAGACTCTTATCTCCAATTAAGCACCAAAATGAGCCAGAAGTGGATCTATGCCTCAAGTGGCAGAGTGCTGGCCTTGGGGGGAAAAAAAAAGCTGAGGGGTAGTGCCAGGCCCTGAGTTCAAGTCCCAGAAACAGCATGCACACATGTACACGCGCACGCGCGCGCGCGCGCGCACACACACACACACACACACACACACACACACACGAAAGATTCTCTCCTCCAGTCTCCGTCTTTGGAGAATAAGAGGTGGACATCTAGAAAATGAGTACAGAAGAAACAATTCTTTGCCCCAAGCTACAGAAAGAACTCCTACACCACTAAGCCAGAACAGATCACTCACAGAGAGCCAGGTAGAAGGGATTTCTCTCCCTCACCACCGGTGGAGAAATCTGGGTGAGTGATCAGGATACTTTTGTTACAAGACGTGACAAAAGTTGGGCCTCAATCATGCGAAGGGGAACGGAATGGATACTGATAAATAAATAAACTAAGAACAGAAAGAAGATCTACTGTCCCGACCCGCAGGACGTCAACAAGGGCAATGAACCTAAGCGAGAAGGAATGAAGGGACAAGAGACACAAAGAATGACAGCAAGACAAGGCTTCTGATCAAGCTGCAAATTTTTATTTTTCACACAGGGGTATTTATATGCTTAGAATAAGGAAGCTTTTTTCATTGGCCATTAAGGAAGCTTTTTCATTGGCCATAGCAGTGCAGGATGTTTACTTAGGGAAGGAGGAAAGGGTGGTCCTTAGCAGTTGCAGGATGTTTACTTAGGGCAGGATGAGGGTCGGATTCTGTAAACTCAGCCTCAAGATGTTCCAGTGAGATAGTCAAGCCTATTATGTTGAGAGTACTCAATTTTTGGCTCCCGACAATCTACAAGGGATGATGTCTCTTGGAAAATACACTGGTCTTGGTACTAGCAAAGAATCTCTCCCTCCTATCCCCTCCCCACTTTCATCTTTCTCTGTGCCCCCTCTGTGTGTGTGTGTGCATGCTCACGGGTGCATGGGGTTTGAACTCCTGGCCTCAGGCTCTCACTCAGATATTTCCACTCATGGGTGGTGCTTTGCCACTTGAGCCACGCCTCCAGTTCCTCTCTGTGTGTCTCTATCAACTCTCCATCCATCCATTTCTCATCTTCCTCTTCTCTCTCTAGCATCACACAAGGAAGTACTTTGCACAACGCCCAGAATTTATGAAGCACGCCACTCTAATAGGCACGGCTTCCCTCTATGGCAGCTAGAACCCCCAGATGCCCAAATGCCTTTTGCAGCTAAAATCATACATCTCTATATCAATACCAGGGACGAATGCTGATTGGCCCTGCTGAGATCATATGACTACCCACTGATGCCTGAAGAACAGAATTCAATGAGTGGCCAGACCTGACTCACAGGACAATCTTACTGGCCCAGACCTGTTATCTGAAGAAGACAGATGCAAAAACTGATGAACAAGCGTCTTCAAAATAGCTGCCTTCACTAGACCTGCTCGTTGTGCTCGAGAGCTTGAACCACCGGGGTCCTAAAAGCCAGGGCAGGAAAGTCTGATGTGCATTGTCAAATCGGTTCCTCACATTCGAACTTCCCCTTCTTAAAAGCAAGCTGATGATGTAAGACACCCAACAAACATCAGAAACCCACCTCCTGTTGATGCCAAACTGACACCATATAATTATGCTCCTTAGCTGGAGATCTCACACGCAAGATGACAATTAATCTGATTTTGTGTTGCATCGTTTAGATGTTCAAGTTGTCAGGGAAAGAGCACTTATCCGCAAATATAAAATTATGTATGCGTATCATCCGGTTATAAGACAATCAGTAAACAGGATATTAAAGGAAAGTGTACAGTAATTACCAAGGCATGCTGTTTGGGGCATATTACCTAACCAGGTAATGAAATAGCTGAGCACAGCCTTCTATTTAATTGCCATTCATCTGCAGATAGCAAGATATTTTGCAGCTTTTAATTAAGCCAAAGGAACATCTCAGCTTTGCTCTGCACTAGGTAGAAGATGGCTTTAGTGTTCTCTCTCTCTCCTCTCTCTCTCTCTCTCTCTCTCTCTCTCTCTCTCTCTCTCTCTCTCTCTCTCTCTCTCTCTCTCTCTCTCTCTCTCTCAGAGGGATGAATTGAGATTTACTTCTCTGGCAACAGAAATAAAGGTTATGAAATCTCGGATAGAATTTTCCACTTCCCTTTTATATCTGCCTCCCTCCCATGTAAAGATGACATAATGCTTTACAAAAAATTTACCTCTAGGTGGTGGTCTCAGAGCGAAGTGAGTGTTCGTGGAGGGTCTGCAAGCAGTGAACGCCTCCCGCGTCACTTCGTCAAAACCACCTGCTGATGGCAAGGGAGGAAGCGGGGCTGGGAGGCCTGGCTTTGCACACTCAAGGTCACACGGCTGGTGAGCAGCCTTTCTGGAATCTCACCTCAAGCCAGCCAGACTGGAAGGTCCCCGTCCTGGCTTCCACAGCACAGATGCAGGAACCAGCAGCTGGAAGCAGTAGGTGCCAAACTAACCCCCCTCTGACTGACGTGTTTCACGATGCCAATTTTCGTACCTCTACTCATAAATGGCACAAAAATAGCAGCTGGTAAATCAGGGCTCTGGGGGAACAGGTTCTGCTCAGTAGTTCTATCATCTGTTATATTTCAAAAGGCAAAGGCTGTATGAGCTCTCTCTCTCTCTCTCTCTCTCTCTCTCTCTCTCTCTCTCTCTCTCTCTCTCTCTCTCTCTCTCTGCTGCAAAGTTACCCTTGGGGACGGCAGTCAGAAGAGCTAAGCTCTACAGAGGCAGATTTTTTGGACCTGGATTGCTTGGATTCATATAAAGACTCCACTTTCTTCCCAGCTGCGGATGTAGGCAGGTGACTGGCGCTGTCCACCATGATGAACAGATGCACGGTGATGGGTGCTACATGAGCAAGCTGGTGTTGGGTGTGAAAAGATCACAAGGGGATGCTAAGAAACGGGATGGATGGGGCTGGGAAGGTGGCTCAGTGGTAGAACGCTTGCCTTGCATGCCTGAGGCCCTGGGTTCGATTCCTCAGCACCACATAAGCAAAAAGAAAAAAGCCGGAAGTGGCGCTGTGGCTCAAGTCGTAGAGCGCTAGCCTTGAGCTGAAGAGCTGAGGGACAGCGCCCAGGCCCAGAGTTCAGGCCCCACGACCGGACCCAAAAAAAAAAAAAAAAAAAAAAAGAAACGGGATGGATGAGACATGAAATACCCAGCAAGGAACGGAGCCCACAATAGATACTGGTCATGGAGCTGAGGTCTCCAGACAGAAGCAAAGGAAAGAACAGGGCAGGTTTCAGATTCGAATGTTCCACATTAGTCAGGCTAATAATAAAAATTAGGAAAATGAGAGGATCGCTGTTCAAAGCCAGCCTAGGCAGGAAAGTCTGTAAGACCCTTATCTCCAATTAACCGCCAAAAAGCCAAAAGTGAAACTATGCCCCAAGTGGCAGATCATTAGCCTTGAGCTCAAAGAGGCTCAGGGACAGTGTCGAGGCCCTTAGTTTAAGCCCCAGGACTCTCTCTCTCTCTCTCTCTCTCTCTCTCTCTCTCTCTCTCTCTCTCTCTCTCTCTCTCTCTCTCTCTCTCACACACACACACACACACACACACACACACACACACACACCCTGGGAGTGGTAGTGTATGCCTGTCATCCCAGCCACTAGTGAGGCCTTGAACAGGAGGATTGCAGGATTCAGGCCAGGCCAGGCCAAAAAAAATGAGAGCTTACCTGAAAAATAGCTAAAGCACAAACGGCCAAGGGGAGGCATGGCTCAGGTGGTGGAGCACCTACCTATCAAGCACCAGGTCCTACATTCAACCATCAGTTCTGCCAAACAAAAGAAAACAAAAACACTGACATTAAAGACAACATAGGTTCATCATTCATTTAACAACTATTTATATGGCCTACTCATAAACCTGACATATACAGAAACAGGGCAGACTGCAGCTTTCCTGGAAGTGGGCTGTGAGGAGCGGGGGTCCCCTATTCAGCTCTCTGATCCTCCTTTGCTATCATAGCACAACACCAGCCCCTGAACACTCAGGATCTCGGGTCCAACATTCTTCCTGCCTCCTTGGGAGAACTCCTGGTACTCTGGAGAATCAGGCTGGGAAGTACAAACCTGGAGGTTTCATCAAGAAACAAGCACTCTCAGCACTGCCTGGTCTGAACCAACCAATCAGTCTCTCTAGATTCGATTTTCTGGCCTGAAAGATGGGGATAGAAATACAACTAAGAGGGACACCTTGCTGTGTTTAGACCAGACGGTGAACGCGAAGGCCTTCGTGATCACTAGTTGGCCATTCGCTCAGTTATTTCAGCACCTACTTACTGGGCTCATTGTGTAACTCAGCATTCTTCCAAAGACTGAGTCTCACAGCTCAAGTAAGGTGAAGGACTTAGCTAGTTTCGCTGGAGAAGGCTTCCCTGAGGGGAGGCCAGGAGGTGGGCAGCTATCAGAGAAAGAAAGATCTATGGCTAATAATTCACAAGCCTGGCTGGACCCGAATTCTGGTCCCAGCTAATAAGAAACAATGCTGGTAGTTCTTAGGGTCCGCTTGGGGGGACTTGCTCCCACACCCATGCATTCTGCACCTGCTACTGTTCTATTGTTCAGGGGTATGACGTTGACTTCAGGGCTTTCCAAGCTTCCAGATGTTTCTTGCAGGTAGAAAACACTGGAACCCGTTCCTGTTTGAGCTGGCTCTGCTCCCAGTCTTCTGCCAGTGACATGGCTTCTATGTCGATTTCATCTCGTGCTTGCTCGGCTCTGTTACTAGACAATGGGAGAAAAATGCTGAACCCAGCCATCAAAAGAAGTCAACGAGATCAGCCAGCCCAGCCCCTGCATTTCACAGATGAGACAGATGAGACTTGGAGGGGAAGAGAAAGGTTCAGAGTTTGCATTTCTCACAAGTTGCTGGGTGATTTTGCTCCTGACATCCCAGAACACACATTGGTTGACCATGGGTTCAAGGTCCCTCAATGGGGACTAAAACCCACTGTCCACAACACGCCCCAGCTGTGCTGTGAAACCGACTCGTGGGTAGTGAAGTCTTACTCTATTCTAGACACTATCCAGGCTCGGAAGCCTGTGTCACACGATTCCGGCTGGTGGTGGCAGTGATGGTGGTGGTGGTGGTAGAGATGTCTCTCCACTTCACAGATGGCACAGCTGAGACCCAGAGAGGTTCAGTGACCTTCCTGGGGTCACACAGCGCCCGAGGAACGCTCTGGTAATGCAGTCGGTGGAGCACTGACTAACGGGTTCTTTTCTAAGCCACACTCACCGGGACACGCATCTTCATGCCCTTGACAAAAGATAGAGGTCCTAGAAAAGCAGGAATAGTTTATCCCTGCCCCCTTCTTTACCCTTAAAACCCAACTATAAACCAACTGGGAAGAACAAGTCCTTAGCTTTTACGAGAAGAATAATGACTCCAGCCGCTTCACTGGGGGCCCAAAATGCCCTTCTAGGAGAAGGAACCATAAATGCTCTCCGGGCCAGGGAGGCTGTGCCAGCCAACGAGACAGAATTCGTCGTCAGCAGCTGTCCTGCCAGGCAGCTGGGGGGGGGGGAGGAGGGAGGGGGGAGGGGGGCACAGCCCTGTCCAGTTCTGCACTGGTGTTCTTTCTGGCCTCTGCCGAGGATTCTAGAAACCTCAGTCTCCTTGGCAGGTCCGTGGGATTCTGCTTGGAGTCAGGGAGAGAGGTGGGGTTGCTCAGAGTTTCTAGAACAGCTGGCAAACGCCGTTATTCCCACTCAAAACTCATCCTTGCCCAATGGATGCGAATCTGTTCAAATCTCACCTGCCCTGTCAGAATTCACCCATACCTCCCTCGATCCCTCCTGATCAAGGCAATCTCTCCGAGCTAAGTCTGATCTCACTTAGAATGCTCCCCGGCTCCCCCAAGTCTCCTCTCTGAGGCTCCTCTTATTCCTCAGCCTCCGACCACCCTCATCCACTGTGATCCCAACAATTGCACTTGCTGATTCACACCTCCAGCCTCTGATCACCCTCAACCACTGTGATCCAAACAATTGCACTTGCTGATTCACACCTCCAGCTTCCGACCACCCTCAACCACTGTGATCCAAACAATTGCACTTGCTGATTCACACCTCCAGCCTCTGATCACCCTCAACCACTGTGATCCCAACAATTGCACTTTGCTGATTCACACCTCCAGCTTCCGACCACCCTCATCCACTGTGATCCCAACAATTGCACTTGCTGATTCATACCTCCAGCCTCTGATCACCCTCATCCACTGTGATCCCAACAATTGCACTTTGCTGATTCACACCTCCAGCCTCTGATCACCCTCATCCACTGTGATCCCAACAATTGCACTTGCTGATTCACACCTCCAGGCCTTTGTGCAAGCCGTTCCCTCTGCCTGGTGTGCTTTTCCATTCCTAAGGAACCATTGGCTCCTGCGGAGCCACATTCCCTCCCCTTCCTCAATCTGCTCCTCCCACTATTTCCACTCCCAGACCATTCATTCTCCACGCCCACAACCTGCTCTCCCCCTCCTTTGTGATATGGTAGTACTGGGGATTGAACTCAGGGCCTTGAGATGGTGAGGCAGGCACTCGACCATTGGAGCCACACCCATGCTCTTGGGGTGTTTGCCTGTACATATGTAGTAGTTGCTGAAGCCGGCTGTGGGGTTAAGAGAGCCCTCCTCTTCAAATCTTGGCCTTACCCCTTCCAATGGAGGCTTAAGCATGTCTCTCCACATTTGCCCCAGCCTCGTTCTCTCCATCTGTGTAGAAGGCAGGAGTGGCTGTGGGGAGTGGATGGGGAAATGGAACCGATGACACGGCGCCTTCGTGTGTACACCGGATCTATCTTGGTTACACTTGAGAGAATGGGGGCGGGGACAATGGTGACATCACAAAGGGACAGTGGTGATATCACAAGGGGACCACGGTGACATCACAGAGAGTCTCGACAGTCGCGAATGCAAGTTTCACTAAAGCAAGCTGTCACTAAATCAGACGTCGTGTGCCAAGTTGCAATGCGCACCTGTTGCACAAGTTCCCATTCTGCAGTAACCTGGTCGCCAGATGGTGGCCCCCCTGCCATCGCTGTCCTTGTCACTATGATTCATTTGCCTGATTCATCCCATCGCACTCTTAGAGTCTCATAAAAGGTGACTGACAAGAGGAAGGGAAATGCACTGAGGTGATCGATGGGAGATCTCCACAGATACTGAAATGATCAAGTGGACCAGAAATGGAGGAAGCTTGAACTTCATGGAACGTAGGCCAGCCCAGGAGCCTTCCGTAGTAAAGGTCAATGCCAAAGCTTAAATATGAGCCAGGCACTGGTGGCTCACACCTGTAATCCTCGCTACTCAGGAGGCTGTGATCTGAGGGTCACCATTTGAAGCCAGCCCAGGCAGGAAAGTCCATGAGACTCTTATCTCCAATAAACCACCAGAAAAAGCCAGACGATGCTTTCATTGTAGGAAATATCCTGGAAAGGAGAAGCTAGGGAAACAGAGGATAGATTGATGGCTGTTGAAGGCTGCAGGTCGACTGCAAATGAACAAAAAGTTCCTTTCTGGGGATGCGGAAATTATTCATAATAAATCTGATGACAGTGACACAACTCTGCAACCATTAGCAAGGCCCTGGTTTCCAATCTTCCCTCAGTGACCTGGAGGAATTCATTCCAGAACCTTCTACTATACCAAAAATCCATGGATTCTTCTAGAAAATGGTGCCACATTTGCACATAACGTGTGTATCTGTTTGTACGGGTTCAATCATCTGCAGGTGGTTTACATTGCCTAATGCAAAGCCAATGCTATGTGCATTGTTTCTGTCCTGTGCTGTTTAAGGAGAGCTGACAAGGCTAATAAGTCTGTCTGCATTGGACACAGAAGCAATTTTGTTCTGAATAGTTTCAATCCATGGCTGATTAAATCCTTGGAGGCAGGTCCTACGGACCTCTCTAGGCGTAAAGCGGGTTCATTCTCAGTGTGATCCCACAATAAAGTTTAAAGATCAAGAAGAGAAAAATAAACAAAAATGACAATACAGCAAGGAATAACTAAAAATCTTCTGAAATTTGTAGTTCCTGTGTGTATGTGTGTGTTTGGGCACACACAAATGTGCCAGCCAGTCCTAGAGCTTGAACCCAGGGCCTGGGTGTTGTCTCTAAGCTTTTTTTATTTTTCAAAAGGTTAGTGCTCTACCACTTAAGCCATAGTTCTACTTCTTGATTTTTGGTGGTTAGTTGGAGATAAGAGTCTCATAGGCTTTCCTGCCTGGGCTGGCTTTGAACCACAATCCTCAGTACAAGCATGAGCCACCATCTCCCGGCTTGCTAGTGGTAATTTTTCAGGGAGTGCATATATACACACACACGTGCATACTCATGTATATACACACGTAGTCTTAAGGGATTTGCACACCTTAAGTATTTGCCAGTGATGTGTAGGAAACACTTACCTTGTCTTGAGCTATGACACCCTGAAAGACAAGACTCTGAAGCCCTAGCCCATTGCTGGGGTTCAGTAAATGCCAGGCAGATCTGAAGATCCATGAACTCCTCTCTGGCTGAGAATTGTTAATGGAGCACCTTCCAGCAAGCCAAAGAGCCCACAGGAGCCCTTACCGAGCTGCAGGATGGAAGCATGCAAAGTATGCCCGAATGGGACTCTCTGATCTCATTTCAAATGGCTTGCTCTTTCTTAAATAACCAGCCACTAGCGAGCAAATGCAGTTTCAATGACTCAGCGTGCTCTGGCCTTTGTCGCTTTCCCCGGCTGCCTTTCTTATGTCCTGCCAAACAGAATGGCCTAAAGGAATGAGACTCTTAACGTTGGGGTCTTTGCTTAAAGGGAGGGCTTGCAAGAAAACAAAGGTTCCCGCGGCATGCTTTCATGTTCACACACAAATGTGCATTTGTCTCCCCAGATCACAGGAGCTCTTCCTTACCAAGCTGGGCACCCCAGACCTTCTTAACGACGCTAACCAGACCCTGCTCAGCCACACAGTTCTCATTTAATGCTGACTGATGAGGAAGGGACCTGGCTTAATTCTCTCCGCTGCGAGCCACGAATTGCAATCACCATGTGTGCATCAGAGTCACCCGTTTACATGTTGATAGAAGATCCCCGGGCTAAGTCTGCAGGAACTGCTCTGAGGGTGTTGAAGCCTTGTTGGTAAAGGTGAAGGTGGAAGAGAACAGACTGGTGGCAAAGCGCTGGCAAGATTTATGCAGGGGCTTTAAACCTTGAGCTCAGTGTGAAGGAGACACCTGAAAACAAATAGATCCACTCCCCCCCCCAAAGAAAAAAAGCACAAGACTACGGGATCAGAACACACACACACACACACACAGGGATGTGTGTTCCCATGCCTATCATGTGACCACTCACCCACTGGATGACAGGGGACAAGTCTGATCCCTGGCTGGACAAGTCTGATCCCTGGCTGGCGCCGGCCCCCTCCTTCTTATGATGGAAGAGATGCCACAGCCATGGGGAATCTATGTATGCTTTGGCTATTTCCTCATTGCTTTGTTCAAAGTGGGGCAATGCGTTTAGCAACAAACTGATACTTCTCTCTGAGGATCAGCAGGGGATTAAGAACCCAGAGATTTATAAATGTCATGGCTGGCTATGCCCCACAGGAAGTACTGAGTCTACAGACACAGCAGGAGACTCAAGCAAAGAGCCGCCCCCCCCCACCTCCTTCCTGCGAACACATTTGACTCCAACTCAAGAGCCAATTTAGACAGAAAATTGGGTAATTAAGTAGCTTCTTTGAAATTAATAATAATAATAATGAATCTAACATTGGTTGCGTTCTTTGTACACGCTAGGCCCTGTGCTCTTACTAAAACATCCTATTGGATGCATTGTATGTGCAGCAAATATTTGTACAGGGTTTTCTGTGTGTCGGGCATTGTCTGCAGATACAGCAGCCAATCAAACAGATGAATATCTTTTGGCCTTCCTGAAGGTTCTAGTCTGCTGGTGTGTTTCATGGACAAGAAGTAGGAGGTGGTAGAAACAGAAAATAGAAATGTGTCAATGAAAAAATAAAATATATGTACTTTGTTTTGTTTGTTTTTTTGTTAAGAAAAAAGATACCAAGGAGCTGGGAAGGTGGCTCAGTGGTAGAGCGCTTGCCTTGCATGCATGAGGCCCTGGGTTCGATTCCTCAGCACCATATAAGCAGAAAAAAGCCGGAAGTGGTGCTGTGGCTCAAGTGGTAGAGCACTAGCCTTGAGCTGAAGAGCTGAGGGACAGCGCCCAGGCCCAGAGTTCAGGCTCCACGACCAGACAAAAAAAAAAAAAGAAAAGAAAAGAAAAGAAAAAAGATACCAAATGAGGCCAAGCACCAGTGGCTCACACCTGTAATCCTTGCTACTCAGGAGGCTGAGATCTGAGGATCCCAGTTTGAAGACAGCCTGGACAGGCAAGTTTGTGAGACTCTTATCTCCAGTTAGCCACCAAAAAGCCAGACGTGGAGCTGTGGCTCAAGTTGTAGAACACTAGCTTTGGGGAAAAAGCTCAAGGACAGCAAGTTCAAGCCCCTCAACCAGCACAAAAAAAAAAAAAAAGAGAAAAGAAATCAGACAACAGTAGACTCTGTGCATGTGTTATAGTGTTTATATGTGTATGTGTGTGCACATACATGTGTCTATCCACACGTTTGTTCCCACATGTGTGTATGCATGTGTATTTCTGTGCACTTGTGCCTAGGGATGGTTTGATGACTATGTGTTCATTGTGTGTATTTGTATAAAAGTATACAAGTCTGTATGGTATACATGTGCTTTCATTGTGTATAGTGTAGCTGTGTGAATCTGCATAGATGTTTCTGAGTGAGTTAATAAGTCTGTGCTTCATATGCATAGCTGTGTACATATGTGCATACATGCATGATGTGCCTCTGTGTGCCTATCTGAACATGCATGTCTGTGTGCGTGGCTATGTATGTATGTTGTGGTATGTTTGCCTGTGTACCTGTATATGTGTTTGCACATTCTTGCCTATACATGACTCCGTGTGTCTTCATCTGTGCAGATGTGTGCGTGTACAAGGTAGTGTGCTTAAATTTTTGTGCGTGTGTGCTCCCCCTACACACATGCGTGTGTGCTCTCACTATCTTCTCTTCCCTATTCTCTCCCATCAGTCTTTGGGTCGCTCATGGATGCGTGTTATTCTCTCTGCCGACAGATATTGATGGAGTATCTTCCGTAGCTATTGCTACGCTGAAGGCCCCAGGATATGACCAAAAGGAAAAATTCAGAAATTCCATTCTTCTAGAGCTAGCATTCTGGTGATTATTTCTCACATATATGATTGGCAAAAAAAAAAAAGATCAGCAACTTGAAAAACAAACACAGTGCAAATAAATGACTAGAACTTATTAATGAGCTGAAAGTTGACAGAGAAGAAAAGTAAGTGTAGCCGGCAGAATGTAGACTTGCAAAACGTGATCCAAGAGGTTTGAATTTGATAGAAAGGAGAGCTGCAAAAGAAACAAACAAACGAACAAAGCTTTTTTTTTAGCCCAAAGAAAAAATACTTTAAAAAAAGCAGACATCATAATCAGAAAAAAAAAATGTATAAGAAAAGAGATTGGCAAGTCAAATGTTTGTTGCGAAATAATTGATCCCATGAAAACAATTTTGCGCAAATGAACATTTTAATGGGAAAAACAAGTGGAAATGGTTTAGGTGTACTGTATAGAAAATTAAATCCTGGATTCAAATCGCTTAATGGAATTTGCTCCACAAAACACTTTGTTGCAGAAAATTAATGTCGCAAGAATTCTCATACCGATGTTTGCCTTAAAGACGTACATGAAGTGGGAAGAAGGTACTGGGAGGGGGCGGGGGGAAGTTGGATACAGGAGACACTCATTTTCCACCATGCACAAGATTCATTCCTAGGCACAGTCCCAAGCTAGCTGGTAAGGACATCAGAGCCCACTGGGACCTACAGCAGCATGTGCTTGGCCTGTGGCCAGAGGCGAAATCTCAGCCTCTCTGCTTCCTTTTTCTTGACTGGCACTGTGCATTCAAGTCACCCAGGGACCTTGTTAAAATGCAGGTTCTGATGCAGAAGGCTGAGGACCTTGGGAGACCTTCCTCCCTCACAAAGTCCCACCTGACATCGATGCTGTGGGTCTGCACAGCATTTGGAACAGGGAGGTCTCTGCAGATGCCCAGGCTGGACCAGCAGAGGCTGAAAGGCCACTGAGCGCTCAGCCCCTCCCACTGTCCAGACCAGATGCTGCTTTGCATAGCCCCGCCCAGAGAGGATGCTGCTTTGCATAGCTCCGCCCAGAGAGGAGGATGCCCAGCCACTGGCTTGCTCGTTTATTCAGATATCCATCCCACAATGGAACTCTATCACCAGGTTCCCAAGCAAGCTCTGACAAGCCCTAGCTGAGTGGGCCTTTGGAATTAACTGTGGATCTAGTCGTTTGCCTCGGTTTGGAACTTCATTCTCCAACCAGAGAAGTTTCAGGGACTCATTAATCAAATCCTCTCCCCCACAGAAACAGTGAGGCTGAGTGCAAAGCAAGGAATCTCTAATAGAAGCAGTCTGTGAGGTGAACAAGTCTACCTCTGGAAGCTACAGAGTTCCCAGTTCAAATGGCACGTCCACATTCTGGTTGCTTGCACGTAAAATAGGACCCCCTTTGACCCTCTACGAAGCTCATCCCATAATAGAATTACAAGGATGAAATGAAGATTCCACATAAAACACACAGCAGGTGTGGTTTTCAGCACGTCACGGTCTCTACCCACAACAAAAATGGATTCCTGTCTCTGGGATGCATCATGGAGTCATGCAGTTGGCCAGTGGTTCCCTGACACCCCTTTGTCTTATTATCGGCAGTACTGGGGTTTGAACTCAGGGCCTCATGCTTGCTGAGTGGTGCTCTAGAACTTGAGTCTCTCCCTTAACCCTTTCCTGCTTTAGTGATTTTTGGATAAGGATCTCACGTGTTCACTCAAGGCTGGCCTCCTACGTGGCTGGAATCACACATGCACACTACCTCCCAAATAGCTGGGATTACAGGCATGAGCCACCCTGGCCGACCTTCCTGAAAACCCTAAAATCGCAGTCATAGTCATCATGACTGAATCACAATCTGTCTTGGATGAGGTTAGAAGCCATAGGTCAGCACTGCAGAAGAACGGAGCATACCAAGGCTTTTGAAAATGAAACTCTTGAGGGGAAAAGAACTGGGAGTGAGCCAGGGAAGGGATAACATTGTCCAAAAAGAAATGTACTCTTTACCTGACTTATGTAACTGTAACTCCTCTGTCTCTTACCTTTATAATAACAATAAAAAATGTAAACAGAACTCACAGCAGGTGTGCCAGTGGCTCACACCTGTAATCCTAGCTACCTGTAACCCTTGCTGAGATCGGAGGATTGCAGTTAGAAGCCAGACTGGGCAGAAAGTCCATGTGACTCTTATTTCAACTAAACTACAAAAAAAATAGTGGCATTGTGGCTCAAGTGGTAGAGTGCTAGCCTTGAACAAAAGAAGCTCATGGACAATGCCCAGACCCTGAGTTCAAGACCCAGGACAAGCCCACTCAGTTCTCTTTTGCAAGAAGGAAACACCAGCTTCAGCAGATAGAAGCAATCATATCCTATCTTCAGACCAGGAACTGACCCGTCTAGAGGTACTAGGCTTGCTTGCAAAATGACCTTTGAGCGTCTTGAAGAAAAGAAAAAGAAAAGAGCAAGTCAAGCACATTTTCTCCTTTCTCTGCTGCCAAAGAATCGCAAATGAGTTTCCCAAGTACTTGGAATTCAGAAGGGTGAGAGAGCTTACAGGCCCTTGGCCGTGGTCCTGAAATCACCGTTAGAACACAGGTCCCAGAGGGCAGGTGCTGGGCCTGGATGCTTCACAAAGACAGTACCCACTGGGGATCCTCACACGGGTGGCACCCAAGCTGGGAATGGCAGGTGAGGTGTGATTACAGGCATGCGTGCTAACTCCGGGCAACATCTCTAAAACCTGACAGACCTGAGCCTGACACTTCTGGCCTCGGCCTGGTCATTATTTCAACTCCGGGAAGCTTTGCTCTCACATCTCCATAATGTTAGTTAGTTCCCGCATCCATCCTCCTTGCGTGGTTGGGAGCTCTTGGACACTATCCTTCCCATGGCTTTCTGCCTTCCCCTAAGTGCCTCCCACAGTCTCTCTCTCTCTCTCTCTCTCTCTCTCTCTCTCTCTCTCTCTCTCTCTCTCTCTCTCTCTCTCTCTCTCTCTCTCTCTCTCTCTCTCTCCCTCCCTCTCCTTCTCCTTCTCCCTCTCCCATCTTGGCATTTGCCGCAGGTCCTCTCTCTGTGTGTCCTCCTTGCTCTTCCAGTCCTACAAACAAGCTGTAATTTCAGCTCTGGCTTCCTCGTCTCCTTCAGGAACTCTATTCTGGCCTTTGGGCTGGGGGGGCTGCCTCCCTGCCCCGCCTCACTCGCCCACGGTAGAGCAACATGATAGGTTGACAGCTCAGTCCCACGGCTAGAGGCCACACTTGCTGAGCACAGGGCCCACAGCTCACCGCGCCTAGGCGCTCATGGCTCCTCCCCAACCAGAGATACAGGCAAGATCCCCAGGGAAGGAACAAAGGGGCTGTTCTCCCATGATCCTTTGCTTTGATTCCTCAATTTCCCCTTCCTCTTTCCTCCCTCTCTTCAGGCAGTTGGCCTGAAATTACCCTTCGCAGCGAGATCTGAATGTGGCATACTTTCGGCTGTATCTTGGGGTTCCAGTCATCCCAGAAGCTAAGAGGGCCTCCTTTTCTTTCTCCCATAGGCTTGGTTCATTCCCTGCATTGCTCTCCATTTGAAATACTCTTTGTTTAGCAATATCCTTATCACCAACCGGCCTGACTTCCAGCTTCCTCCGGAGGTTTCTCAAGCTTGGCCTAATTATTTTACAATGTTTGTTTTGTTTTCTAATCAGCCTGGAGACCCCAAGGGTTCCGAAGTGGCACTGTCTTTGTGTCTTTTCATGAGTTCTCAGAATTAAGCCCCTCTTCACCCTCGGGCCCAGGTTGGGGGAGAGATTACTTTCCATTCAGTGAGAGAATAAAGGTTCGTGGTGAAGTGGGTCTTGTGCATTAACAAGACACTCACAATGGAAAAGAAAACAGAATCCAAATCACAGAGAGCATACTTCCCAGGTGTATGAGCGCTCAGAGAAAAACAGGGATGCTGGAAGTGCTTTCTGAGAAACAGGGATTGTTGTGAAGAAGCTCTGTGTCTCAATGAGCTTCCAGCTCATGGACATCACTCTATTACCACCCCTCCAAAATGGTGCCCATCAGTACTTCCTAGAATTGATGCTCTTAGAGTTCACTCATGTGTCAAATAGACTGACCTGAAATCAATAGGGTATTTTAGAAATGGTGGCACATGACTTTTGGGGCCTAAACATCCCTTGCCTACTCTCGGCTCTCTGAATCCAGCCACCATATTGTTAGGACACTCAAGCAGCCCTGCGGCCAGGACATGTGTGATTACAAAGACAAGTCCTTCTACCAACCTATGTCATAACACAAAACAGGAGTCGCCTTGGACGTGAATGCTCCAGCCTCCGTCCAGCCTTTTGATAATCATAATCCTGACGGATATGTTTTCTTTTTTAATTAAAAAAAAAATTGACATTGCGCCCGGCAATCTCAAGACAGACCCTGAGCCAGAACTACTCAATTAAGCTTCCCCCAAATTCCCCTTCCATAGAATTGAGACGATGACATAGGCTTAATTTTTTCAGACTTATAGATTTAGGAGTTTCATCTTTTTTCATGCATTAACAGACAACCAATGCACTGATAAAAGGGTGTGTATTCAATACAGCTCTTCTCTATTTGCAGAAAGAAAAAAAGTATGCAGTTTACATCCCAGAGTCTTTATACCCAGTACCATCATAGCTTGGACCTTTTGCAAAGTAGTCACTTAAAAGGTCAGAACGTGAGGGAAGGCCTCACACTGAATACACAGACACCTGTCCTCACACAAAGTCATCCTGCTTCTTGAGACCAAAGGACTGAGACCCCCATGCATCATGGTGCTGAGACTAGCACCACCTCACTATGTCCTGGCCTGAATTATGACCTACAGTATCTGAGAATAATAAGCTGGTGGTTGAATTACACCACTGAGCCTAAGATGCTTTGTAAGGAAGCCACAGATGACTGGAACAGTATTGGACAGCATAACTCCAGTCCCTTCCTGTCCACCGTAGAAAACATTAAGTAAATAAACATCATGAACAAAAACTATAGATGGATCTTGCCCAGCTCCAGGGAGAAGAATTTAATCAAGATATATGTGAGTTCCTGGAAGTTGCCTACCACCATCCCTTCGTGGTTCAGTGTGCCTTCCGTCATTATAACGGCCAACATCCTACAATGGCTAAGGTGACATTGTTGAAATCAACAACAGAGCTTCACCCTTGATAATCCAAACTTTTGTTTTCATGTCAGGAGTGGCCTTTGTCCTTTGTGAGCCTTAAGAAGATTCAGACTAGCTCACACTGCTATCAGGTGAATTATCCCAGAAGCCACATTTTGGGAAGATGGAATATTGGAGTCTTTATGACACAGTCAGCGGGCCGCAGGCAGACTTGTTACAAAGGCCTGCAGCCACCAAAATACACATAACACGGTTAGGAAACAGGCCAGAGAGAAAGAACAAACACAATACCAACAAACCAATTCAGCCCTGATGGAGAGCTGAACCGGGACACCATGATGACTGGAGAGGAGCCAGGAGACAGGACATAGAGCGGCTCATGGAGACACGTGTGGCTTGGCTTCTCCACGCCTATTTCCCTCTGGGCCTAAATAGGATCTGGGTAGAGGAGGGCAGGGTCATAGGACACTTCCACTCCTAGGCACTGGAGTGACAGGTTCAGTAACCTATCAGCCAAGTGCCAGCCCCTGTATCCAGGGATCCAGGTATGTCCATCACCTGAGAAGTGGGGTGGGGGGGAACCATCAGAAGACAAGATGGCAGACCTTAAATGCACAGACTCAGGTACCAGCAGAACTTTTCCATCTAAGGAAGATAGGCCTTAACCTTCCTTATAGAGTATACTTAAAGGCTACTTCAGAGGCTGGTATTTAAGCCATTTAGGAAGCTAATAAATGCAGAATCAGAGCATTCTCTATCTGCACAGCTCTCCTAAGACTATGACATCTGCATTTCTCTAAAATAGAGCCCTCCTGGCTCACCCCATTGAGCCAGGCATCTGCACCTCAAAGGATGGCTTGTCTCCTCTCTAGGCCTTGGAGCTGGGTGGACAGTCCCTCATCTCCTCCCTAGGATGTCTGCAAGAAATTATTTAGGCTCAGCCACCTTACATCAATACTTACTCTACTAGCTACTTAAAATGCTGTGATCTGAGGATTATGGTTCAAAGCCAGACCAGGAGACTCATGTCTCCAGTTTAACCACCAGAAAACTGGAAGTGGAGCTGTGGCTCAAATTGGTAGAATGCTAGCCTCGAGCAAAAGAGCTCAGGGACAGCACCCAGGCCCTGATTTCAAGCCCCATGATCAGAGAAGGAGAAGAAGGAGGAGGAGGAGAGGAAAGAGGAGGAGAAGGAGAAGGAGGAGGAGGAGGAGGAGGAGGAGGAGGAGGAGGAGGAGGAGGAGGAGGAGGAGGAGGAGGAAGAGGAGGAGGAGGAGGAGGAGGAAGAGGAGGAGGAGGTTGTTCAAACTTGCAAAGTTTGAACTGCAAAGTTTTAGAATAATGGACACAGATGTTCCTCAAAATTCTGACTCCAGCACCAGCAGATCAACAGAACACCGAAATTACATAAATCCTCCATATCATCTAAAGAAAATTTGAAGAAAATAGTTTCCTTTTTTTTCTTCTTCTTCTTTTCCCAAGGCAAAGTCTCTCTATGTAGCATGGAGTGATTTGTGGTCCTCCTGCCTCAGTCTCCCAACTGCAGGGATTACAGGGTATGCACCACTATTACCCGGCAAGGGAAAAAAATCATTCTCTAAGAGATTAGGAATCCAAGTTGACTTTATTTTTTTTGAGGGGGGGGGTCCAGTCGTGGGGCCTGAACTCTGGGTCTGGGTGCTATTCCTCAGCTCTTCAGCTCAAGGCTAGTGCTCTACCACTTGAGCCACAGCGCCACTCCTGGCTTTTTTTTTCTGCTTATGTGATGCTGAGAAATCGAACCCAGGGCCTCATGCATGCAAGGCAATCACTCTACCACTGAGCCACCTTCCCAGCCCCCTTTTTTATTTTTAATATTATTACAAAGGTGATGCACAGAGGGATTACAGTTACATAAGTCAGATAATGAGTACATTTCTTTTTTAACAGTCACCTCTTCCCTCCTTTTCTCCCAATTTTTCCCTTTCGACTTCCCTCTCCTACAACTTGTGTAGTTCATTTTTAACATAGTGTCTAGTGAGTATCACCACTGCGTTTGTTCACCCTTTGTCCCACCATTCTGTCCTCCCCTCAAACAGATATACTTACATATAAGACAAAAGACACAGAAATCCAAAACAATGACAAAGGAGAAAAAGGGGGGAAAAGTGAAATAAGAAAAGAATCTCTTGTTTCCATGAACAATGCTAATGTTGTGAAGAAAAGAAGAAAAATGTAATGAGAGAAAACTGGGTACAGGACCAGGCAGTATCTGTCTGAATTCACTCTTACCACTCCATGTGAATCTAAAATGATCTCCCAAGAAAGCTTAACGTTATATAACTAGAAAATAAAACCTTTAGTAAGGAAAACCCTGCTGTGGGGTGCCAGTGGCCTGTAATCCTAGCTACTCAGGAGGCTGACATCTGAGGATCATGGTTCAAAGCCAGCCTGGGCAGAAAAGTCCCTGTGAGACTCTTACCTCCAATTAACCACCTGAAAGCCAGAAGTGGCACTGTGGTTCAAGAGCACTAGCCTTGAGCTGAAGAGCTCAGGGACAATGCCCAGAGTTCAAGCCCAATGACAGAAAGAAAGAAAGAAAGAAAGAAAGAAAGAAAGAAAGAAAGAAAGAAAGAAAGAAAGAAAGAAAGAAAGAAAGAAAGAAAGAAAGAAAGAAAGAAAGAAAAGAAGGAAGGAAGGAAGGAAGGAAGGAAGGAAGGAAGGAGGAGAGAGAGAGAGAGAGAGAAAGAAAGAAAGAAAGAAAGAAAGAAAGAAAGAAAGAAAGAAAGAAAGAAAGAAAGAAAGAAATCCCTGCTGCCTAAACTAAACTAGGGTTGAGATTGGTCTCTCAACAAGCCACAGGCCATCCTCAATTAGTCTTCCCATCAATGTTTCCAGAAAAGTGAGATCTCCTCTTTTCTAAATCTTTTCTTTTTTTAATGTAAAGTCTAGACAAGTTCCATGAATAGCAGCATCCACATGGCAATAATTAGGAGAAAAGTTCAGGAATATCCCAAAGGCCACAGTTCTCATACCACAAGGGCTGGCCGGAATGTGGTATTTAGCTCAGGATGGGCACTAATTCTTCATACGTTTCTCAGAGCATGAAATATTAAAATACAATTAGGCCTTATGCAAATGCCTAAAAGTTCAGAAATTAACTTTTCTTTTAACTGGGTCAAGAAATCAACTAATGGGAGGTGAGTTAAATGCTGGTTGGGAAGGATCAATCTGTCCTTTTTCCATTGGGGTCAGAGGACAAGTGACCATTTATCAACATGGGCATGGAAACCAGAGTCCTGGGTTCAACTCTCAACCTCCCCTGTAAAGTCTCTTCCATGCATCCCATCTATAAAATGGACGCAGTGATCATGTCTACACATCAAGCCATTGTGTGCATGTGAAATAGTCAATATGTAAAATATATAATATACAATATATAGTGACTACATATTAACCATAATATAATATATATATTGTGTATATATATGTATATATATATATATATATATATATAAACATCTGGCACACAGTAGGTCACCAACCAGTACTAGTTTTCTTCCCATTGGGCATAGCAGTTAAAGGCTTTTGGGGTGTTGATTATGTATAGGGAGCACAAATAAAACCAGCATTGTGCCCCCTGTTTAATTAGCATAAAAAGTTAAATATTCCTATGGCAGATATTCAAGTATATGACATGAAATATTATGATTGCATCTGGGTCCCTTTTCTCTCAAAAAGAAATGAAAGAGAATGTGTCCATTATAAAAAATTAAAAGGCTCTAAATCCTTCCCAGTCCTCACATAGCCGTGCCAGTGGGCAGGAGGAAGGTCCTTAAATTAAAGTCCTCTTAAGAAATTAAATCGCTGATGGATGATACCAGTAACTTTGCAACCGACCGGCATGCAGGAGGGGATGGGCATAGCTTTCCTTCTCTTGGAAGTTTCTGTGAAAGAAGGGAGCTAAGGAAAAAACACTCACTGAATTGTTTCCTCAACACCCCAAACAGGAAGGAAAAAATAAAGCAAGCAGAGGTGTCGCCCACCAGGTCTTATCAACCCCATACAGCTTTACGTTTTGCTTCCTTCAGTACCTCAACTCCCCTTCTTCACTATTTATATAGAGTCCCAGTTTGGTTCAGATTTGTTTGAAACATTTCCCAGCCTCCTTTGAGAAAGAACTGTTCATGTGACGATAAGAAGTAGGCAGAAGTTAGTGGGTGGGTGGATGTGATGCATAGCAAATTATCCTCGAAACTGCGCAGTCTAAAAACATGAACATTTATCACCTGGCAATTCCTGTGGGCAGCTTAGCTGGGTCAGTGTCTCAGTGTCTCAGTGTCTCTGATGTGGTTGCACTATTGTTGTGTCTCTGAGCAGATGAAGTCTCAATCAGAGGAGGTTCTGCTTCCAAGAAACCACGTAGCCATTTGTAAAATTCAGGTCCTCACTGGCATCTGACCAGAGACGTAATTTATGCAGCGGACCTCTGTTTGAAATGCTTGAGTATCCTCACAATATGGCGGACTGCTTTCCCTAGGGCAAACGATGGAAAGGGGAAAAGAAGGAAAAGGGGGTTGACCTCTACTTCATGTTTATTCATTCATGGAAGGTCAAAGGGCAGAATCAACCCAGGGAAAATGTCTCCAATGGCAGAGGTACAAGAGGACATGAGTGAAAGCTCTGAAGGCCTAGAGTAGGAGCTGGCACCTGCCACTTCCTCCACATTCCATTGGCCACCACAGGTCACATGGCTACACCTGCCTCGTGGTAAACGGCATGTAAACTCCACACCTGGAGAGATCACATAACAAGATGTTAACGCTCAGTCTCTGAGCTGGGTGATGCTGGGAAACTCCAGCTTCACCCCTGGACTTCGTTTTAGAGCCTTATCCCCAGCTGCTATTCACGGGGTTGGATTCCCTGTCCCTCTCAGCACACAGGCGAGGAGCCCTGAGGGGTTCGGGGTGGGGGGGCTATAGCTCCTGCATATAAGGGTTCCCTAGGATTTGTGGCTCCTGCTGTTGAGAATCTTACCAACCTCATGCTCTCTTCAGAAGAATGCCCGCCTGGACCAGAAACAGAACAGCCCCTCCTGGGACAAAGTGAAGAGCTGGACTGGGCCGTCCACTCTCTAATCCCCTGAGTACCAGGCTGAGGGTCCCTGGCTGGCCAGGGAGGTCTCAGGGGGGTCTGTTTCCTGTCTCTCCAGTGGTGTATTTGACGTGAGGACAGAGGAGGAAACTGAAGTGGAACATCTGAGCCCCAGCTCCGCTCAGCCCTGCCATTAACTGCTGAGTGGCACTGGGCAATGTACCCTCTGTTTTCTTGTTTGTAAACCAGCAGTAATAACAGTGCCAGTGTTCAGGATGGTGGAGCCAACAAAGCATCATACCTGTACATCTGGGACCGTCCCGGCACTAAGTAAGTGCTCCATAAAGGTGGGCTCTTGGTAAGAATCTAAGAAAGAAAAGAAGGGAGAGTGAAGGAGAAGAAGGAGGAGGAGGAGGAGGAGGAGGAAGAAGAAAAAATTATGGAAAATGAGGAGGAGGAGGAAGAGGAGAAACTTAGCACCCCCTTCAGGGTGTAAGAGGTGCTCCTGGGAAAAATGTTTGTATAGCCACTGGGGAACACAAAGCAGGGAACACGGAGAATGTTGAAGAAGTGAATTCCCTCATCGTAAGAGCGGAGCCTGCGTGGAATGAGACGTGGTGAGATCCCCGTCACTGGCAGTGTTCAAACTGAAGTCGGACACCCTTCCATGGGTGGTGTGGTACGGGTGATTGGCACATGCAAAATAAGGTTGCCAGGGCTTCAGAAAGGGTAGAAGAAGAAAAATAAAGAGGCGAGAAAGATGGGCAGATGGACGGACTCAGTGGGTGCCTCCTGATTGGTGTTCTGTCTATAGCTCAGCCATCTTCCGTTCCCTGTCCAGCATGGAGATTCCCAGCAGATGAGTTCCCATGAGGTTGCAAGCAGCTTACCATCGTGGGGAAAGTTTCCCACCGCACGCAATCCCATCTCCAATGCCTTTCAATGGTGGGAAAATCCTCTTGTTTGGTTAAGGCCAGCTTGATATGGGTGCCTCGTCTATCAGGATTGCTGCAGCAAGGCTTGGTTTGCTAAGAGAGTCTGCAGCGGGAGAGGTCCCAAGGTTCATGGGGAGAAGGAAAACGCCCTCTCGCCGTGTCCCTCCTGTGCCAGATTCCAAGCCCAGTGCGGTCCTCCGGCTCAGGAAGGAACCCTGCCATGGATCTCCCCCATATTGTCTTGCTGCCCCCACAAACCTTTTTCCCAGATAGCTACCAACTGGGATCGCTGAGATTTGCGTCATCTTCCGCTCACACGCTTTTGGGGGTTTCTCTGGACATGGAGTGTGGAATCCGAGCTGTGGCAAAGGCTCACTGGCCTGTGTACAGCACAGCAGCCCTCTCCCCCCAACCATGCCGGTCAGCCACCTTGGACTGTGATCCTCCTTCTTGTACTTGCTCAGATAGTTGGAGATGATGGCCATGTGAGACTGCCTCCGGCCATCCTGTTTTCTCTGTCAGCGGGGTAGCAAACTCGTACTTCTCCACTCAGCCATCGATTGAAAGGGAGCCTCTCAAACTTGTATGCCTAGGCTGGCCTCAAACCTCAATCCTCTATCTCTGCCTCCCAAGTAGCTTGACAGGCTTTCCCACGAGGCTAACAACTCCTTCCAGGCAAAGACAGTTTGTACCTGTATGGCCCACTCAGACCTGAGGTTTGCCTTGTACATAGCAGGTGCTCAGCAGACTGTCTGCTGGACTTCATACAAACCTCAGAGCTCGTAGGCACCCGAAGATCCAAGTTCAAATCACCATTCAACCACTTGGCTCACATATGGGTGCACTCAAAGTTCCTAGGCCCTCGAGATTCTGTTTCCCCCGCTGCCTGGGTGAGAGTCTTTTTCTCTCCTCTTCCCTCGCTCTATTTTATGATCCCTACAAAGCCTTCTCCAAACTCTCCTGGAACAGGTTAGGGTATAAATAAAAAGTATCTGCAAAACAGAGATAGTATTTGCCATGCCGGACGGCCTGGGGGGATTAAAGATAATGTAGGCAAAGCACCTGGCAGCGGAACTCAGAGCCCTCCCTGTCACCGCACCGTTCTTTCCGAAGTGCGGCTGAATCTCAGCAAATACCTCCTCAGACATCAAGCAGGAAACCAATTTCCTTGAAAAATAAATGTCACAGATATGAAGGGCTTATCCAAAAATAAATAAATAATCTCCGATCGGGAGGCGATCCAAAGGTCTGGTCCGGCCACGGGAGAGAGAGCGCGCGGTGATCCACTGTGACCCTTCAAGATGGCTCGGGAAACGGAGCTGAAGGTAGCACTTCCCAGATAAGGGGACATTAAAACCTAAAATAATTGCTCAGAAATCAAATCATAAACGAGTCCCAAGCCCCCACCCCCACCCCCACGGCACCATTCCCTCGTGGTATGGAAAAGGATGTGAACATCTCGGTTTTTCTCCCCCCCGTGAAGCAGAGGTCACACCAGCTCTCCTCCCTTTGGGTGGCAGTAGATTTAGACGATTCTGTGGCCTGTGATAAGTTGCTAGGCAGAGTTGTGGGGAGGGGGGAGGGTATGAGGGTCTCCACTGGAGACACAGATGCCCAAAAGGTCATGACCTTCGTGAGCTTGTCTCACACACACACAACATCATCGATTCATATTGGTACTCTAAAACACAAGGGTGGCACCGAGTGAAAATAAATTAAGAAATAGGTGTCTGAGGCCCCAGTTTTTCCATGCGGCCTCTGCATTCCTTAGGTTCTCATTCCCTGTGTCCTTCCAAGGAGCTCAGATGCTGTTCCAAGCATAGTGCCGAAGCCGCTCCGTGTGCTATTGAAGAGCAGTCTGACGACTCCCCATCCTGGGTGACTGGCCTTGACACAGAGAAGTATTTTTAGCATGATTCCCCCAATGTGGCCAGATGTTTCCTTGATCTTCACAATGGGCTATGTCCTTCCAGAGTCCTGGGACCTTCCGTGATCATCCAGTTCCCAACAGCTTGGGGACCGGAGTGATGATGGGAACAACGACCCTGACGTGGAGGAGCTGCGTTTTACTCATCCCAGAATCAGCATCTTGTTGTCTTAGCAAGTAGACATTTTTTATGATGAGATCCTTATGGAGGGAAAGTGATCTGAAAATTAAATACAATCTCATCCCTGTCTTCCTTCTAAATGCATCGAGAAATTTACCCTGAAGGAACAAAAAAAAAAAAAGAGAGAGAGAAAAATCAATTCAGCATTGAGGGGAAATATATGACTTGAGCAGTAAGAGCCAACGCGTTGCATTGCCGTGAATAAAATGGATGGGGGTATTTTTTTTAAAAGGAGGGGGAGCTTTCAGAGCATTTTGCATGAATTCCAAGACCTCTTGGTTGTCTCACTAAGCAAGAATTATCTTTCTGGGGTTTTTTTCCTTCTCCATTTTTGGGGGCGGGCGGGGAAGTAGTAGTACTGGGATTCGAACTCTGAGCTCCGTGCGTGGTATGCTTCTGAAACACAGAGACAAAAGGATTGGTTCTGTAACTCCAGGAGTTCAATTCCAACAACCACAACATATTCAGATGGGGCCTGGCGGGTAATGGTGACGGTGATCATGATGATGCTCTGCTACCTCCTTACTCTGAATTCTCTGCTGTCAGGAATGGTGTCTGTTCCATGAAAACAGGGCTTTTTCAGTCTTGTTACATACACCTCAATGTCTGACACAGACACTAAGTAATTATCTGTGAAATCCTTGGGGGGGCAGGGAAATGAGCTAATACATTCATCTCTTTCTCCCCAATTCCCAGCACCAATATGCATTTGCTGATTGGAAGAAAGAAGTCAGTAGACTCCCTCTTCTCCCTCACTCTCCCCGCAGTCTCTTCCAGTCAAGAAGGTTCCAGATGCTCTGTTCCCTGACGAGGTATCCAAATGGTATCAATGGCCTGGTTTATGGAGATTTCCTAAATGCCAGTTGCGGAGTGCACCCCACCTTTACTGGGGCGCCTTGGTTCGAGCTGGCAGGACTCTGTGAAGAGCCGAAGCTCCCAGCTCGCCATTGCCTCCTGATATGCTTTCAATAAGAATAAAAGCAACTTTGATTTCCCCGTGGACCTATAAATAATTCAGTCCCATTTGTGTGTCACTGAAGCAAAAAAGGGGGAGAAAAAAACACCATACAAAGGTCAGGGCCAAATAAATGTCTCTCCGATGTTTGTGTATAATGTCAAAGTGTATTTTTAGGACAGACGGTGTTCGGAGGAGGGCTGAAGAGACGGCGGTGAGGAAGACGGAGAGTCCTGAGCGGAGCGAAGTGTTTCGTCTCCCCATCGTCCCGCAGAGCCAGAACTCCCAACCCCATCCGTAAGCTGACGGAGATGGGGGACTGTCTATCTCCACGTCCCCCAAATAGCCTGGTTCCATGGAAGCGCTTCCTAGAGTCAGAAAAAAAATGGCACTAGAATCATGTTATCATTGCTTCTTGGGTCTACAGATTTTAATGACACTTGAAGACCAAAAATAAACCCTCATCTTCTTCCTGCATGTAAATTATATGTACCAATGAAGTACTCAGAGAGAACACATTCAGCCAAACCAGAGGCATTCTGATCTCTTGTCACCCATATCTGCTATGTCCTCTTGGGTGAACTACCTTATAACTCTCTGAGCCTCCTTTTCTTCAGTGAGTGTAAATGCTACCTTACAGAATTGGTTTGCAAATTGTCATGAATGAGGCCAGGACAAAGCTTAGCCACAAAATAACAACATCTTATCGTGATAAATTCTGTTTTGGGGGTGGTAGTACTGGAGTTCAAACTTGGGGCGTGATGCTTCCTGAACATACTCTCTACCTCTTGAGCTAAACCCAGCCCCTTTTTTTTGCCTTAAACAGAGCAAGGAGGAGTGGAGGGAATTGCTCATCTAATAATTCAGCTGCATAGGAGGTTGCGGGGGAGGGGGGAGTGGGGAGGGGGAGGGGAGGAATGAAGACAATCTACACGCACCTGCCACCTCACCCGGTCTCCAGCTTCGACCTCAAAAGCGTCTATCCTGTCATTACAAGGCGAACCCTGGCTTCCTCTCATTTGTATGCATCACAGTCCTCACAATCATTATGAGAATAAATTGCTTTTTTCAATTATTGAAAAGGTGCCACTTTTAGAAGAGGTGTTTGGAGGAGAAACTCCGCTCCCCACCCTCTTGGCAGGCCTCCGACAGCGCTGGGTTCGTATTCTCTGCTAGCCCAAACTCGGCCTGGGCCACGCCGTGGGTGATAGCTCCCTCAGGAACTCTGTCACTCAGTGGAAGCTGTGTGTGTTCTGAACGAGCCTTGCAGCCCGCCAAAGACCCTTCAGAAGCCACGCTCTCTAATGAAGGGTTACTCTGGAATAATATGCGTACATTTGAACACCACAGCAGAGGTTGGGTGGATGCAGCAAGATGGATGGGCAAGAAGGGCCTAAGGAGCTGTCGCCCAAATGGGTTTCGTCTTTCCCCTTGATCAATGAGAAGGAGGCCAGCTTTTCACACAGACAGAGACTGCTGGGGGAATGTTTAATGATGTCCCCTGTGATGGATTGTTCACATACCTTCACTCACTGAACCGTGCTGGTTCTATCAAGCCCCCCCTGTTGAGAGAATGAAGAACAGGTGGCTGGGAACGCCAGGACCAATAAACCCTTCTACCAAACTTGCTGAGATGACACCATGTAACTGAGTGGTATAGTAGAATAGTGAAAACACATATCTAGACCACAGGGGTGTGTGTGTGTGTGTGTGTGTGTGTGTGTGTGTGTGTGTGTGTGTAAAGTATTATAATATAGGACATAGCTTTGGGAAAGTTTGTTTGATCTTAATCATTTTTCCCAGCATTATACTATGAAATTTATTAACACACAGCAGCATTCATTCATTAGCATTCCACTAAGCTGAATGAATTTATGCCTCTATCCGCCTTTCCCTTCCTTTATCTATCCCTCAGTCCATCTCATCCCTGGTTCATTTCAAAGTAAACCCCAGAAGGTCGGCAAACACAGTGACAATACTCTATGTCCACGCGTGAAGATGGAAACTCAACTGGACGGGTGAGGTTTGGAGAGCCAGGAAGGGGAGACCCATCAAAGAGGTGAGAGATCAAGATGTGCTGTACAGTACATGGGCATGGGCATGTTGAACCGAAAACCCTGGGCACAACTAGGAAACATGGTTAAAAACTAGAAAGAAAATCGCAGGAGTTAGTCTACTTCCCCTTAAATATTCCAGCATGATTTTCATGAAGTGGACTCCAACATCTGTTTGGATTCTTTGGATACAATCCACATGGATTGACATACACGCATTTAAGTGCACCCTGGTAGGATTTTAACAAATGCACGTGCGTTAACGTTCCATTACCTTAAAAAAAACAATAACTGATAAAGAGAGAAGGTTTTGTTTTGGCTTCTGAAGTTGGAGATTCCCGTACATGAACCAATGGCCCATTGCTTTGTCTCCCTAAGAGGAGAGAGGTAAGCAAAGCTACTCATAACATGGCAGCCAGGAAAGACCAAGAGGATGAGATCAGATTCCCATAATGCCCTGCAAAGAGCCCGTCCTCACTGAGTTCAAATCCCTTCTTCATCTTGTACCATCTCCACTTCCCTCTGATGTAAGAGGGGAATAAAAATGCTAATTTGTCAGATGCTGTAAAGATCAATGTAATAACCTCCTTAAACTGGCGGGCGCCACCAGTGTGGCAGTTTGTAATCACTGATATTATCATTATTATCATCATCATCTGTCCCCTCACCAGACAGGAGGTCAACTCATTTTGTTTTTTCATCCTGGCTTTCCAAATATAGCAATTTGAAACCTCTGAATGCTGAGGGCCAAAGTGATGTTGCCTAATCTCAGAGCAAACCCTCCTGACCACCACAGCCTTCTTTTCTATCGTTCTCCATCTTCCAATATGAATCCAAACAGAAGCCACCACAAAATCTACACGTTGTCCACCAAATAGGAATTGCTTGTATTTTTGGAAGACTTAGTACAAAAGCATCTATGGGTGTACCAAGGCCAAATGAGATAGCACAAAGGGTAGATGATCACTAAGAGGAAAACTCAGAAATAGTGGGGCGCTGGTGGCTCACACCTGTCATCCTAGCTACTCAAGAGGCTGAGATCTGAGGATCGTGGTCCAAAGCCAGCCCAGGCAGGAGATTCCATGAGACGCTTATCTCTAATGAGCCACCAGAAAACCAGATGTGGCACTGTGGCTCAAAGTGGTAGAGCGCTAGCGTTGAATGAAAGAGCTCAAGGACAGTACCCAAGCCCTGGGTTTAAGCCGTATGCCCGACAGAAAAAGAAAATTCAGAAATAGACCCACATACCTACCTAGGATTATTACTTACTGGCTCATTCATCATTGGGGTAAAGACAGATTACTCCATAAATGATGACAACTGGGAAGCCATCTGGAGAAATATAAAGTCAAATCTTCTTTTCACACCTCACAGTAAAATACATTCCAGATGGATAGAGATTTGAATATAAAATAATGGAACCAATAAAATGCTAAGTAGGGAGTGGAATTTTTTTTTTGTTGTCATGGGGCTTGAACTCTGGGCCTGGGCGCTGTCCCTCAGCTCCTCAGCTCAAGGCTAGCACTCTACCACTTGGCCACAGTGCCACTTCCTGCTTATGTGGTACTAAGGAATCGAACCCAGGGCCTCATGCATGCAAGGCAAACACTCTACCACTGAGCCACCTTCCCAGCCCATGAAAAAAAATTTTTATAGAGTCCTGATGAAGAGAAAACATTAAGAACCACTTAAAATTTGTAATTCATAGGTAAGTGAGCAAATAAAATAAGCAATTTCTGTCTTTCACAACCGCAGGTTTAGAAAAAAACAAACAAACAACCTGGGAGAAATAGGTGAACCAGATCAAATGGTCATTTCCTAAAAGTAAAGGAATCAATTCTTTTTTTTTTAAGACCTACAACTCAGCATGGGGAAAAAAACAAAAACCATAAAACATTGCCTTCCGTTAAGGAAATCGAAGTGGTTCTTCAACATATAAAAATATGCTAGCCCACACTAATTAGATAAATGCAAATGAAAACTAAAACAACATATTTTTAACTTCTAATTGGCAGAAAAAAAATCAATGTGTTTGATAACAAATTGTGGTAGTGAGATTGTGGCTAAACAGTCTCCTAATTGCTTGCAAGATGATAAATAGATAAACATCTCTGAAGAACAATTTGGACAAACCTTCAAAAAATTCTTTAAAAAAAAAAAGTATGTATTGGGGCTGGGAAGGTGGCTCAGTGGTAGAGTGCTTGCCTAAGATAGACTCTTTAAAGGTCAGCTAAGCAGCAACCTAAACTCCCCTTTGCCATGAGATGTAACATATTCACAGTTCTACCATCTACCAGGCGGAGGACAAGCGATACAGACACACGATAATGAACTTCCATTGGAGCAGAAGAGAGGGGAGAGGAATCAACTAAGCGTGTGAATGTGGATAGCTCTAGAGAGACACAGAGGAAACCACTCCTAATTACTGGCCTCTGAAGTGTAGGGCTGAGGTTGTATCCTACAAAAGTGTGTGCCCTGTATCAATACTGCCTATTTCAAATTCTTATGCAAAGTGTCAGGAACCTGCTGTCCCTAGGTCATTTAAACTGGGATTCTTATTTTAGCAGACTGTATAGGGTGGACACTAATGTCATTCGAATGGTCCAGGTAGTCTGCCTCCTATCTCTAAGGCTAGGGCTTCCCTAAAATTCAGTATGACCGCCCAGCAAAGTGGTTCACGCCTATAATCCTAGCTACTCAGGAGGCTGAGGTCTGAAGATCGAAGTTTGAAGCCAGGCCAGGGAGAAAAGTCCATGAGAATCTTAATCTCCAATAAACTACTCAGTAAAAGCTGGAAGGTGAGAAACTGTGGTTGGAGCACTAGAGTGCTAACCTTGAGCAAAAGAAACTCAGGGGCAGCACCCAGTCCCGGAGTTCAAGCCCGAGGACTGGCACAAAAAGAAAACAAACGTTCAGCTTTAGGTTGATGTCACTGCAACTAGAAAGACAAAAGAATCTCTGTTGGTTTTGCTGTTGGCCTCCGGGTCCCCCAAGTGTAAGAATTCAGGCACGGGGGCTCTGGTGTCTGCTGTGTCCTTCTGAGTGGGAAGACATTCTCTGACACAGCCCCTGGTGTCCACCCAGCTCGGGGGGGTGGGGGGCATCACACTCACAAGGGTGGGGAACAGAACGGCTCCTGACGTCAATGGAGTGGAGCTCTTTTCAAATTTAGAACGCATTCGCACGGTAATCTGAAGGTGTTTTCAGCATCCAAATGGTAACTGACATTTGAGGGCTTGCTATCTGCCAGAGCTTCAGATTCTCGCAGTAATGATTCCGGATTTGGGGGGGGAGGGAGTTGTACTGCATTTATCTCCTTTCACAGGTGAGGAAACTGAGGCTCAGAAATGTTTATCCAAAGTTACAATGCAAACGAATCAAACCCAGGAAGTCTGACTCCTGAAAGCCCCATCTCTTACCCAACACCCTGGCCTGGTTTTCTCAGTTTTGTTTTTGTTTTTGTCAGTCATGGGCTTGAACTCTGGGCCTGGGTGCTGTCCCTCAGCTCTTCAGCTCAAGGCAAGCGCTCTACCACTTGAGCCACAGCACCACTTCTGGTTTTCTGGTGGTTTTTTTATTGGAGGTGAGAGTCTCACAGACTTTCCTGCCTAGGCTGGTTTTGAACTGTGATCCTCAGATCTCAGCCTCCTGAGTAGCTAGGATTACAGGCGTGAGCCACCAGCACCCAGCACCACTGGCCTTTTTAAAGTAAATGATTTAATTGTATTTCACACCTTACTGTTTCATCCCAAGACATTTCCCTCACTCCACAATTAAGCCCTACATTCACCCTTCCTTTTCTTGAGACCCAAAGTTCCAGGTTTGTTTCTCAGAAGAAAACGCAATGGGAGCTACAGTGGGGAGCCCTTGGCTCCCCAACACCACCACCACCATGCTTCCTTCCTCTCCTCCTCCCCCAGCCAGCCACGAAGAGAAAGGGGCTCTTCACAGCCATGATTCCCTCCTTCACCACCTCCACACAGCCATGCCGACTCCAGCTAAATGCCCGGACATGCCGGGACCCCTCGCCCTGCACCCGCAGCACCGCACAACGTTAATTCAGGACAAAGGAAAACTGGTCAGCCCTCAGTTGCTTTCAATCTTGGAAGCCTCCAAAAATAGCTAACAACTAATGCATATTTCAGGTTAGGCTTGTTTCTTTTCCCTCCATCCACACCAGCAAGCTAATTTCCCATGGGTTGGGGGTGGGGGGATGTAAGCATAAACAGTAAAACTAGAGTTCTCTTCCTTGACTGCCCATGGGGAGAGGCTCCCGGGCACCACCGTGCTGTTAGCGAGGGCCAGAGAGCAAGTTCTTTCTTCTCTGTGGACAAAACATTCCAGTACACCTGAGTCCCAGGCTGTGCTGATGGCTGACGATGAACAGAGACCCGAAGACCGTCTGGGTTTGCAAGTGGAACCAGCCAGGGAAAACAAGAAGGCAAGAGCTACTGTGGTTTCGGCCGGGTGAGTGAGCACATGCCTGGAATCCCCGCTACTCAGGAGGCAGAAGAAGTAGGAGGATCGTGGCAAATTTCTACACGAAGAAGGTAGCTCTCAAAAAGGTTCAAATATATCCCTGCCATGGTTTACTTAGGCAATACGTGTGTGGAGTCAGTGTCTAACCTCTTCCACGACGTCACTCTGGAAGAAGCAGAAATTCCATGGAAAGTCACAGCGTCGTTCTTGGTGTGGCTCCAAAAGGTGATTTATTTTCTAGCCCTGCTATCATTTGTTGTTCCCTCACTGGTCTTTCCTCTGCCTCAAAAACCTCCTCTGTCCTAGCTCCTCAACAGTGCTTTGGGCTCATCTTAGGAAATAGTCATGGATGGAGAAATTCGCTTTTTCTAGAATCAGCCAGTGTCTAAATCAAAAGATTTCCTCCTAAAATGGCCAAGTGGGGTGGACTTTGTCCAACTCTTTCCCCCTTCCTGGACAGCTGATGTCTGTTTCTACCTGCTCTGTACTTTTCCTGGGTGAGCAGAATGCACGTAGGTGTCTGGTCCCTGGCAGACATAGCTAATCAATCTTGGCTAATCAATCCGTTCTCACCAATCCTTAACTCTGCCTCTGCCTTCTCTAAGTTCTAGACATCTACTTTCAATCCACAGACATCTATCTACTTTTTTACCTTTTTCTAGCAGTGCTCTAACTGTGTTTCCCAGACAGCTTTTGTGCCCTTGGAGAATTATTTCCCTCCACTCCCATTATGCCACTGAAAACTGGACTCATTTTTTTATTCACTCATTTATTTATTTATTTTTGGTCAGTCATGGGGCTTGAAGTCAGGGCCTGGGTGCTGTCCCTGAGCTTTTTCACTCAGAGTTGGGGCTCTACCACTTTGAGCCACAGCTCTACTTCTGGTTTTCTGGTGGTTCATTGGAGATAAGAGTCTCACAGACTTTCCTGCCTGCACTGGCTTTGAACCGTGATCCTCAGATCTCAGCCTCCTGAGTAGCTAGGATGACAGGCCTGAGCTGCTTCTCACTATAGAATCTCAGGGCACATTATGCCCAAAGCTATTTAATCTGGTAATTATTTAACTCCAGATGAACAGAATGCGTCCTGATGTGTTGTTATGACAAGCCCCAATTTGTGTGACTTGGCCCAAATATTCTAGGCACCTTGTTCATCAAAGTAAAATCCAAGCTGGGTTCTGTTTGACCATCTGAAGAAAACTTCACAACAGCCCATGAGAGAGAAGGGCTACCTTAGGGCATTGTGAAATCAACGGTGCAAAAGCATGGGCTGAGTGAAAAGTGTGAGTTCACTACCCTCTACCACGCAAGTCTGCATGGAACATTGCTAAGTTCTGCCATGCAGCAAACTCTACAAGAGCTTCAAAGTCACGGGCAGAAGTCGCTGCATTATTTATGGCTTGTGTTCTGTGTTCCTCCTGGGCTGAATGCCTGCCTTCATCGTGACCTGTTGGGGGAGAGAGGGCTCTCGGCCCTCTCCATCTGCAGAAAGTTGCAAACAACAAAACTCCCAAACACTGGAACTTGTTACTGTTGATTCAGGGAGACCAAAAAGGGTATGTGGAGAAAAATCAGACATCACAGACTCAGAAAAAGTCACAAGAAGACTGAGCATCATAAAGCACCTCCAACACAGAGGGTGCCAGGACCAGAGATGAAAGCCTCCATTTCTTCAGTACATCCCCGGCTGACTCCTCTCTTCCTTTCCCTCCGAGAATTATAATCACGCTGCAATCTTGCATATTGCCTGGTCTGCCACATAGGTTCACATTAAAGAGATGAGCTCTATTCGAGGGCAAACTATCCCCTTCCAATGTGCATGCCTCCTCGGATTGCTTCTCCTTGCTTTCATCCTAAGGGGATTCATCTGACTCACATTGAAATTCAGCCTAGTCCCCGAAGTGGCCTGTTGTGACAACACTGTCTGCGCCCCTTGTCCAGGCAGACATTATTAATCAATCATGGCTGTTTAGCTCTGAGGTAGGAGGCAGTCTTACATTTTTCCCTCTATACAGGGCTTCGGGAAACCACTATGAATCTGTGAGAGGCATGAAGATCAAAGCTGTCTGCCACACTGCCATCTAGGGTGTGTTTATGGTGGCAGATGCTCATCTTCGAGAGCTATGGGTGACACAGAACCCCTCCTCCAGCCTCTGTGCTTGTCTGTCTCAGAGTTTACCGCTGCCCGGACCCCTAAGCACCATGCACATTTGCACTATCTGCAGAGGGACTCAGATTAGTCCTGCTTTTGCCCAGTCTCTCCTCGCACCTGTGTCCAGCGCTTCTTACTCCATTGAACAAGCTGTGGCTTTCCCTAGATCAGACATGTCTTTCCTCTGGTCCACTTGAAGCCTTACAGGATTTCCCACCAGCCTACCAGAGTCTTGTTTAACTTGTCCCAATCTCCCTGGAAAGAATGATTTCATCAAAGTTAGCCCATTCTAAAGAGGTACTGACAACTTCCACTTCTTTTTTATTTTTTTATACCTGTCATGGGGCTTGAACTTGGGGCCTGTTGCTCACCCTGAGCTCTTTTGCTCAAGGCTAGTGTTCTACCACCTTGAGCCACAGTTCCACTTCTGGCTTTCTGGTGGTTAATTGGAGATAAGAGGCTCATGGACTTTTCTGCCCAGGCTGGCTTTAAACAGCAATCCTCAGATCTCAGCCTCCTGAATACCTACAATTACAGGTGTGAGCTACCAGCACCTGCTCTACTCCTTAAAACAAAAAAAAAAGTAATATCCCTGGTTTCAGGTGACAACCCAAATAGTTTTAGGGAGCAGATATTTAATGATCATTTTACGATCAAGATGGAAATCGGTTTGTACAGTCAGAGCACGTCCTAGCCCCATCAGAGCCTTGTTTTCTTCATGTGATCACGACATGGGTGGCTGGAAGCCGATGACCCCCGGGGTCATCAGCCCATGCTCACCCCAGGTCGCTTTGTTAAAAACAGGCGCTGCCTGAGATTTCCTTTTCTAGCTGGATTTCTGTGTGGACCACACATTTCTGAGATCTCCAGAAGCAGCAGGATGGGTGTGAGGAAGTGAGACAGGGAAGGGAAGAAAGCAACACATGGCGTGTTTAGAGAAGGTCATCCCCGTGTAAGGTTCTCCCCAGGAAGGCAGGCAGGCTCCTCCCTCCACTTGGCTAAGTCTCCGCCCAGTACCTGTGTCACCTAGGTAACTGGCATACCTGGAGGTCACATCCTGGGCTGCCCCCTCCCCTTCACGCTTCCCATCACACCACAGGAGAGTCCCAGGCCCTGAGGTCACATCCACAGCCAGTGTGGCCACACCTTCCCTCACCTGGCCACAACTTCTCCCAGCCCCTTCCCTACTTAAACTCAGGTCGGACCTTCACCCCACCCTTTTCAGCCATGCCGCTCCACCATGCACCATGCACAGCGGGGGGGGGGACAGCAGTTCAGTGAATAACTTTCTTTTCCTGCCTGAATACCGGGTGGTGTTCTCTTCATCAGCTACCTAATGAAACCAACCTATTTAATATACCTTACATATGGTGCCGTGACTCCGAAGGCTTTGGGCTCCATAACAAAAGGGATTGTGGGAGATGGTACAGAGTCTCTCTCTCTCTCTCTCTCTCTCTCTCTCTCTCACACACACACACACACACACACATACACACACACATATGCCCCACCCAGGATATTTACTCGTCCTGATTGGTGGAGGGCTGCTCCTTAAAGTGTCCAATCACCAGCACCTACAGCTTGGTTTGCCAACAAATTGAAGATTAAACACTGTTCGAGAAGAAACTACCAGCCGGGCACCAGTGGCTCACACCTGTCATCCTAGCTATTCGGAGAGGCTGAGATCTGAGGGTCACAATTCAAAGCCAACCCAGGCAGGAAAATCCATGAGACTCTTTTCTCCAATTAACCACCAAGGACAGCGCCCTAGGCCCCAAGCTCAAACTCCAGGACTGTGAGCCTCCTAGAAGCCTAGGGTGGCAGGGGAGGGGGTGGGTTGGGGAGGGTCCACAGCTTCTGCAGGCCTAGACCCAGAATGCAAGCTTGGCCTAGTGCGGGCATGCTTTTGAGTTTGCAGCCACTGAGTGTCTAAGCCACCTAATGAACAGAGTTCGCCTTCCAGCTTCCCCATTTCTCCTGGATCATTATTTCCCCCCCGAAGAAACTTTCAAGTCCTTTTACTTTTCTTGCACATATCCATCTAATTAAGCCTAAATGAGCTCACTGGAAGCGCATACAAATGGGGTTAGATTTTATTTGAAGTTCCCTAAACCTCAAACATAATGACAGTTAATGGAGCATCAGCGCAGAAAGACAAGAGTGAGCTATCAAGTAGACTGCAGAGACCCCCAGCTGTCAATCAATACTGTTCAACAAAGGCAAGGCGGGTCTTGTTAGTAAGCATGTCAGAAAAGAGTGTGCTATGATTTATGGGAAAATGGGGGCTAAAGATAGAGCATTCTGGGTCTTTAGAATAGATCCCCTTCCGTTGGGGCCTAAACTAGCTTGAGTGGGTTTCTGTTACTTGCAGCTAAAAGGCTCTTGATTATAAAACAGGTTTCTAGATGGGCCAGGCCAGCCAGGATTTCCCAGCTCAGTGAATATGTGTTTTTGAATGAATGAACAATGCTGTAACCCAAAAGAAACAATGATGTGGAACTTTTTTTTTCCCCTGCCAGCAAGATGTGAAGGAGACCTTCTCTCACCTCTAATATTTCAGTCTGCCCATAGCTACCCAACCTCTGACGAACAAGAGGAAGAACGCAAATTCTGCCTGAACAAAGGACAAAGAGAATGTGATGTTTGGAAAGAGCTCTGAGTACAAAGATGGGTCTTGTCCCTGCCAAGCAGTCTTTCAGTGAACCACACAGTCCTTGAGTTTCCTGCCGTAAAGCAAATCTGTCGCAAATACAGACAGACGGGTCTCCTCAGCCTCCTTCCCTCCTCTCTTTTCCCCAACGGTACAATGTGCCTTAGAGGATGTTGCCCCCGGGCCTTGCAGCAGAAGGAAGCTCTGACTGATTTAAACCATCCGTGTCCCATAATCCTCCAGCCCAAGTCACCAACACAAGAGTGGACTTGGGGTTTGTAGGCACAGCCAAAGAGAAAGTCAAGACACGCTCCTGTAAGGTGGAAAGAACACTGTTGTTTCTGCATCTTGCACTGTACCACATTGCAATCATGGAAAGTCAGCTTGAGAATACATCTGACTTGCAAAATAAAGAGGAATCAAAGACGGGGGTGGGGGGGGGCGGGGGTGGGGAGGAGTGTGGGGAATTAAAGAGGAAATGAAGGCAGATGCATGATCACACTGGACTTGAAACTAGACTTTCTTTGGACTTTTCAGTTGTATCAGTCAAGCATCTCACTTTGTTGTTTTCATTGTTATTGTTTTTGTTTTTGTTATTGCCAATCTTGGGGCTTGAACTCGGGGCCTGAGCACTGTCCCTGAGCTGCGTTTTGCTCAAGGTTAACACTCTACCACTTGAGCCACAGCACCACTTCCAGCTCTTTCTATGTGGTATTAAGGAATCGAACCCAGGGCCTCATGCATGGGAGGCAAGCACTCTACCATTGCCACTTTCCCAGCCCTCCCCCCTTTGTTTTTTTTTTTTGTCGGCCGTGGGGCTTGAACTCTGGGCCTGGGCACTGTCCCTCAGCTCTTCAGCTCAAGGCGAGCGCTCTACCACTTGAGCTACAGCGCCACTTCCGGTTTTCTGGCGGTTTATTGGAGATAGGAGTCTCTTGGTCTCACGGTCTCTCCTGCCTGGGCTGGCTTTGAACCGCAATCCTCAGATCTCAGCCTCCTGAGTAGCTAGGATTACAGGCGTGAGCCACCATCGCCCGGCCCCCCCTTTGTTTTTATGTCACTTTTTTTGTTTTGATTGGTTTGCTTGGGTTTTTTGGGGGGATAGAACCCAAAGCCTCAAGCATGCTAGGCAAGAACTCTACCACTGAGCTACAACTGCAGCCCTGCAGTTTGTTTCTTTTACCTCAGAATGAATGCATCAAAGTTGAAGGGACTGGTGAGGGACAATGATGAAAGAGGAGACATTGATCATAACACTGAAACAAGAATACTGGATCCAGGCTGGGAAGGTGGCTCAATGGTAGAGCACTTGCCTTGCATGCATGAGGCCCTGGGTTCAATTCCTCAGCAGCACAGAAGCAGAAAAAGCCAGAAGTGGCACTGTGGCTCCAGTGGTAGAGCGCTTGCCTTGAGCTGAAGAGCTGAGGGACAGTGCCCAGGCCCAGAGTTCAGGCCCCATGACTGACCAAAAAAAAAAAAAATACTGGATCTAACCAGAGCCATCTTGGCCACATGGTAGTGATAGGAAACTGGGTTTAACTGGCGCCATCTTGTCTTCATAGTAGAGGTGGGGAAGACCCATCTCCCAAGTGATGGGCGTGCCTGAATTCCTAGAGGCAGGGCTGGGGACTTGGACAACAGGCTACTGGACCTGACAATCTTGGGTCATGAACTCTCAAGCTCGCTGTAACCCTTGCCCCCTGACCTGACCCTATTTAGACCTGGACCACCTCAGGTTCCAATTACGCCAGGCTTCATGCTCTCATGTTCCTGTGTCTGCCGTCTCTCCTCCAGTCACCATGGCATCACACTACAGCTCTCCATTGGGCTTGATGTGGTTTGTTGGTATTGCTTTTCTGCTCTTTCTTTCCTCCTGCTCTCATGGCTCGGTTTTCTGACAGTGTTGAGTGTATTTGAGGGGCTGCAGGTCCTGGTGATGAGAGTCCACCTGCCACTGTTGGCTCAAGACTCCAATTCCACCACTTAAAATGTGACTTCTCTGTTTCTCAAGACTGAGTTACCTTACAACAATACCATATCCTGACTTCTGGAATTAAAAGCCCTTTGAAGAACTACTTAATAAAAATACATTTTTTTTGTTGTTGGTCATGGGGCTTGAACTCAGCACTCGGGTGCTGTCCCTGAATTCTTTTTTGCTCAAGGCTAGCACATTACCACTTTGAGCAATAACTCCACTTCTGATTTTTGACTGGTTAATTTAAGAGTCTCATGGGTGCTTTTCTGCCCAGACTGGCTTTGAACCATGATCCTCAGATCTCAGCCTCCTGAGTAACTAGGACTACAAGAGTGAAAAATATATATTCTTAAAAGATGGATTGTACTCTCAAATTGACATGTTGAACTGAACAAAGGGAGGAAGGAAGGAAGGAAGGAAGGAAGGAAGGAAGGAAGGAAGGAAGGAAGGAAGGAAGGAAGGAAGGAAGTCCATCCATAGATTCCCATTATCTAGAGGTACCTTATGTATATCCCCACAGTGTCCTTTGTAATTTCTGGGCTCTAATCATTGGTGTTGGTATAAAAGTTCTTTGCAGCGAGGTACCAGTGTCCCACACCTGTAATCCTAACTGCTCAGGAGGCTGATATCTGAGGATCACAGTTCAAAACCAACCCAGTCAGGAAAATCCCTGAGATTCTTATCTCCAATAAACTTCTCAAAAAAGTCAGAAGTAGAACTGCGGCTCTAGTGGTAGGGAGCTAGCCTAGAGCACAATAAGCTCAAGGACAGTGCCTAGGCCCTGAGTTCAAGCCCAAGCCCTGCCACCAAACAAATAAATAAATAAAAGGTCTTTGCAAATCTCAAACTTACATAGGAAGCTACGAATGTACTGCTTGCCACCCTGAATGTGTATGTGGAAGTCAAAGAGTTAATCTTACTCTTGAGCTCCAAAAGACAATTTTGCTAAATGTTAATGAGAGAGGCAGAGTGAAGGATCTGCTTTGATAACAATTGGCTTCGAGAAGCAAAAGCCAATTATTCAAAGCTTCCTGCTCATTCATTTAGTTGTGTTCAAGAGGACCCATCAGGCAGAGCCGACCTGCCTTCCCTGAGCTGTTCAGAGAGAGAGAGAGAGAGATCTGTGAAGCAGCCAGTTAGGGAAAATTCCTTTCCGGAATACAGAATCCAAGGAGGAAATGCCAACTCCGTTTTCCTGAGAGTCCCCTGGGGTGGGGCTCCTTTGAAGCTCCGTGTGAGGGTGGTGGAGAAAAGCCAGGGAGACAGCCTTCTTATTGGCCAACTTGCTGGTGGCAAGGTGCTGGTTCAAGTCTACACTCTGTCCCTATAACGCCCTTGAACCCCATTGAGCCTGTTATGTCTTATGCAGAATGGGGCCTGTGGTACCTGCTCCATCTACCCACCGTCCTGGAATTCGTCCCCTGGAAACCGATGTGACATTGCTCTGTCTTGCTGTCCTGTGGGAGAGGAAAGAGGATGCAAACCTGGGAAACAAAAATCCCAAGCAGAAGAGGAACAGGCGGGCGGCGGTGGCATAGATTTTACACTGAAGGCAAAAAGCTCTGCCACAGCTTCTCATCTTCTCCTACAGACGTCTGACAATCAGCCACCTACAATGAGCGCCTACTGTGTTCCACATACAAATGGGAGACAGGGAAATCAAGGCGGCTTTCGTGTAGCTTAAACTATAGGGGGGAAAGAGAGGCCAATTGACGTGTGAGCAAAGAATATGATTGCATAGACCAAAATTGTCCTTAGTCGGGTCTCCTCTCTTAGGAATGCCTGCCTAGCAGTTCAACTGAAAATATGGGCTGTTTGAAAAGAGTTCTGACTGCAAAGATGTCTGGGGCCTGTTCCTACTCTACCTCCAAAGAGCCAGTGGTATTCACCAGGGGGTGGGGCTAAAACCCCCTCACATGACCCACTTTTCTGCAATTCATGACTCCCTCTGACCTGCCTGATTTTTTTTTAAACCTATGTGTGCATTGTACGTTTGCTGTCTGTCCTGAAGGGATGTAAGCTCCGTGGAGGCTGAGATGATTGTTTTGCTCATTGATGCAGCCCACATGCCTAGAACAATCGTTGGGACACGTTCGATGCTCCGTAAACACTTGTCAGGTTCACTGATTTCGTGGAAGATACAAGATGGAGACATGGGGTGGGGGGGAATAGAGTGGTAGATGGGATTGACCGGTGACCTGAATGCTTGCATTCCCCTGACCAATCAGAATTCATATGCGGACAACCTGATCCTCATGAGACAGTATTAGAAGGGAGTTTGGAGGTTGCCTGGATCATGGGGGTGAATCTCTCATGAGTGGGATTAGTGCTTTTCTTTGAAGGGAGCTAGGGAGCTCCATCAGCACTTCCCTGTATGAGGACACAGGGAGGCCCCTGGCTACTGTGGACACTTTTAAGACAGGCCCATTTGGAGGGCTGGGAAGGTGGCTCAGTGGTAGAGCGCTTGCCTTGCAGGCATGAAGCCCTAGCTTCAATTCCTCAGCACCACAGAAGCAGAAAAAGCCAGAAGTGGTGCTATGGCTCAAGTGGTAGAGCGCTAGCCTTGAGCTGAAGAGCTGAGGGACAGCGCCCAGGCCCAGAGTTCAGGCCCCACAACCTGGGGGAGAGGGGTGGGGAAGGCTGGCCCATTTGGGAAAGTAAGGGGAGATACAGAAATGGAGGGACAAAAGAAAGACAAACGCAACAGTGGTCCTCACTGGACACTGTTGAAAATGAACTATGCACCTTGTCAGGGGAGGTCAGGAGGGAAAAACTGGAAGAGAGCAAGGGAAGGGGTGACATTGTCCAAATAGAAATGTACTCTTTACCTGACTTATGTCACTGTCACCCCTCTGTACATCACCTTTGTAACAACAATAAAAAAAAATTAAGACTGGCCTGTGGATCTGCTCACTGCTCATTGCGTCCGCGCTCTCTGCTGAATTGCAAAGTGTTATATGTCATAAAAATGCTTATTGCAACGCCTAGAACATAAAGAGTCAGCTCTTCAGTCAATGCTTGTTAAGTTCAATTGAGCCTCTTTCTTTCTTTATTTTTTGCTATGGCCTAAAGAATCAGGAGATATTAAACCTTAAGAGAAATGACTCAGGGAAGGTGGCTCAGTGGTAGAGCGCTTGCCTTGCATGCATGAGGCCCTGGGTTCCATTCCTCAGCACCACATAAGCAGAAAAAGCTGGAAGTGGCGCTGTGGCTCAAGGGGTAGAGCGCTAGCCTTGAGCTGAAGAGCTGAGGGACAGCACCCAGGCCCAGAGTTCAAGCCCCACGACCAACAGAGAGAGAGAGAGAGAGAGAGAGAGAGAGAGAGAGAGAGAGAGAGAGAGAGAGAGAGAGAATGACTCACATGGATCTCAACAATTTCCATCAGAATTCCAACAGAATTTTTCCAGGTGAAAACCTACATCTAATGAGCAAAGACCGCAGGAAGGGGACTTTAGCCTGATGTGGGGCGGGGGGAGGGGGGGGTTGTGTACAGAGTGTACAGAGTTTTCCATCACTAGAAGAGTTCAAGGCAAAGTTGAATTTCTATGTGGAAGGAACAGGTATTACACGAAGGCCAAACATGGGTAATTTAGGCAACTTTCTGGGCATGTAATTTGGTGATTTTATGATAATCACTTAAGCTGGCCATCTTAATACATTAGTGTTTGATCTCTGCCTTGGTTTACAAACCCCTTCAGTAAAATCCTCCCAGGACACATTGAGGAAGAAGGCAGTGAGGAGTAGCATGAACAATCAGGGATGGATGCACCCAGCCTTTGTTCAGTGATACAATATTTTTTTCTTGAATAATGCATAAGCTGCTTTTCATTTCGGCAAGGAGCGAGTCTATAATCCCACTGTGCGTCAAGCGAATATTTTTAAACATTTACATAAGCGCCAGGGAGCTTTAGTCACAACAGAAACAAGGGTCGCCGGGGAGCGGTAGAGAAAGGTGTCCTTCCATGAGACTCTGAGAAGAACGAGAGGAATCTGAAGAATCATCATTTCAACTTTCTGTACCTATATGCCCTGAGACACCAGGCAAAGATAAGAAGCCCGGCCAACCTACCCACTCTGGGGGGCTTTTTCCCCAGACTATGCTGATTTCCAGGCTCCAGCAAAGATTGGAAGAAGAAAGCTTGGCTCCTAAATTATTTTCAACCCTCTCCTCAACCTTCACCAGCGTCCTGGCTATCTGTGGTGGATAAAACCCCTGTCAAAGTCACTAAGCTCCTGTTTGATTTTCTCTTACCTGCTAGCACAGGAACTTCCTTTCAACTCTCAGCCAAGAGACTACATTTCCCAGACTCCCTTGCCAGGCGTGACCACGTGACCACATCCTGACCAAGGAAGTGAGAAACAGATATGGGGCCAGAGGAGGGAAAAGGAACCTCTAAGAGCGATCCTTGAAAAGTGGACTCCACTGAGAAATGTCCTGTCTTTCTCTCTACACTCTGCTGTGGTGGAAAGTTCTGGACTCACCTACTCAAAGAGGAGCAACCCAGCTCAGCCCATGGGGAGAGGCCTTGCTAAACGCAGAGGGGCGATTGCACGCAGGCCATAGTAACAGGTATGTTATGTACGTACGGGAAGGTCAGGGAAGACACAAGGGAAGGGAAGGCTGGTCCTGACTGGATTTACCAAAGCAGAATGACCAAATGAATGCAGCAGTCACGTGTAAAACCGTATGCCATCACCACCTGCATGCCGAGGAGTGTGAGCGGGAGAAAAGAAGGCCAGAAGGCCGATGAGCACCAGATCGTGGAAGGTCTCAAACACGACGCCAAAGGGGTGGATGTGCATTCTTTGCTAGATCTTCATACTAATCCTGCAGGCCATTTCACCTGAATGAAGCTGGCCGCTTGAATCTTCTTGTTTGAGCAAGCACATTGTGGTCTGGGGTGACTGGATGATGATATGTTGTACACTGAACACCTGGTTCAGGGCTCTTTGTATTCTGTCTCAGGGGGTCATATCAAGAGAAAAGACTCAACAAGGGCACCAAACACTAAATCTGCCTCCATCTCAACCACCAGAAATTCAGTGATGGTTGTCACCGATCTACTAGTCTATGGTATTCTGTTAAACCATCCCAAACACACAGTGACCCTACTCCAAAATAAGGATGTGTGGGGAAAAAAATGAATTACCAACTGGTGAGTAATACAAGTCTTAAATGATACACACTGAAACCCCTGAACCACCGTCCTCTCCCCACCCCCCCACCCCACCACTACCAAGTTGGAGAATGTGATCCTAATTTAACAAATAAGGAAAACGAGGCTCAGGGAGATTAGCCACTGCAGCTGAGTCTACCCAGTCCAGGGTGAGCAAAGGGTTTGAACTTGACTTTGAAGCCCCTCTCTCCCCTGAGCCACATTGCCGCTCATAGCTCACAGGGCAAAACAAATGTGAGTGTGTGAGGAATGAATAGAGTAGGGAAATAAGAAGAAGAGGCTGAGGGGTGGGGGGAGAGCCAGGGAAGAACTCCAGCATTTGTTCTAAGCCAAAACCATCTCTCTCTTACATTTTCAGAGCCCAAAGTCACAGCACCCCCAACTCCAGGCTCACTTCATAGGTTCTGCTGGGCTGGGAAGGTAGCTTAGTGGTAGAGTGCTTGCCTGACATGCATGAAGGCCTGGGTTTGATTCCTCAGGACCATGTAAACAGAGAAAGCCAGAAGTGGCGCTGTGGCTCAAGTGGTAGAGCGCTAGCCTTGAGCACAGACAGGCTGAGGAACAGTGCCCAGGCCCTGAGATCAAGCCCCGGGACTGGAAAAGAAATAAAATTAAACTTAAAAATAGTTTCTGTTCTTTCCCCTTCAAGGCCTCCTTTTCTCTTTAAATCGGCACTTAATGTACATGATTTTTATTGTGGGAAAAGCCTGAAGCCAGCATGGCCCAGGGACCCCCCAAAACACAAAGAAGATTAAAAAAAAAGAAGAAGAAAAAAAGGATCAATCGTGTGATTGATGTTCTTTTGTTTTTTAAAAGCCAAATCTCAGCCCTCCTTCCTTCTAAAGCCTTTGGACTTGGCGAACCCCAGAGAATGCTGTGTGGAGACCAGAGTTCTGCTCTGAGGATTTGCTTCTTGGGGCCATAGTTGCACATGTGAAATGAGGTGGTTTTTTGAGGGGATGGGCGGTCTTTGATGCTACTTCTAATCCAAATAGTCAAACATCCACCAGAAAGAATGGAGAGTCACAGACACGGTGTCCACTCAATGGGAACCCTACGTGTGAGTGAGGAAAATCACACTGGCTGTAGAGAGCAAATGTTTCTGAAGTTCTCTTGCCCTTCCCTGGAGGGCAGGCGAGGAAGGGCAGGAAATCTGACACACATTCTGCAAGGAGGCAAAGTCTTTGCATCTTACAGACCAGAAGACCGAGGTCCTCGGGTGAGGCTAGACCCGACTGATTCCACAACCACCGTGGTTAATGGCCTGGACATCTCCCTGTCAATCAGTCTCCTGTGGGCAGAGCCTGCTGATGATGGAGGACAGGAGGAGGCAGATCCCAGCTCCAGGCTGCCACCTCTAACCTCTAATCCCAGGGCACTGGGGTACTTCCTAGGTCCTCCATAAGCATCACCTGCCAAACACCTTGCACGATGGTCCAATGGCTTCCAGTTTCCAAACAGTTTTCTTGCTCCCTTGGCACCAAGCTACTCCAAATAAGGATCAGGACAGAACCTAGGAGCAGCACCCGCATCATTTGGGGTACTTGTTAAAGCAAAGTTCAGAATCCCAGGCCCCACCTCAGCTCTCCAGGCCCTGAATCTTCATGTCAGCAAGATACTCACCCCCTTGTGATTGATGTACTTTAGAGTGAGGAGAGCCTGATCAGCTCCGCCAAGGAGAAAGTCCTCGGGGTAACTGGAGCACTCAAGACACTGGTCCAAGTTTGCACATTTCTCTCCCCTGCAGAAGCCATTTCTTCAAGGATCTGAGCCCAAGCTGCCACACACATCTTTCAAGGAGAAAGACCGTTGACTTTTAAGGATCAATTCATCTCACGATCCATGATGGAAATAAAATTTTTTTTAAAAAGGGTATACAGTGACCAAAGCTGTCCTGTGATCATTGAAAAGTCAACCTCTGTGTTTCAGGATCTGATTGTGTTTATATGTATTGTAGCAACACCGTGCCATTTCTCCAGCAACCTCCTCCCTCCCCCCACCCCCTGCTTATAATGAACCCAGCGTGAGCAAGATCAAAGCTACTCTGCCCTTCGTGCTTTCCTGGGCTTGAACTCCTTTACTGGTATTTGTCTACAGAAGTGGGGTAAGTAGTTTCTTCTTTCTTTCTTTCTTTTTTACAATTTTTCTATTTTAATCACCTGCTGTGTGCAAAAGGAACAAGAACTCAGGGACATTTTTAAGGGGCGTGAGGAGTCATGGAAGTGATTTGAGTTTTACGGCTGCTTGAAGATCAGCCCCTGGGTTTCTTGTGTGGTTGGGTTTTTTCCCAGCATTTATGGAGTTGACTGGGCTCTGGGTTCAGCGATCTGTCTGCCGCTTCACACTGAGCAGGAGAAAGGAAGCCAGCAGCAGCAGCCAGGTGTGAGCATGCACACCTGTAATCCCAGCTACCGAAAAGATGGAGGCAGGGATATGGAGAATTACAGGCCAGCCCAGAGTGGGGGGGACGGGGTTGACTACTTAGAGATCCTAGCTCAAAAAGCCCCCCCAAAAACAACAGCGAGCTTAATTCACGTGGTACAACAAGGCCCTGTGTTCCATCCCCTGTACAGCCAGATAGACAGACAGACAGACAGACAGACAGATAGATAGGCAGACAGACAGACAGAGAGACAGACAGACAGATGAAACAGAAAAAAAATCATTAATAATGACTCACATGCTTTATCTTCCTGCATTACTCTCTCATGGATAAATCCCCTTTTTCAGATGAGGAAACAGAGGGTCAGAGGAGATCCACAAGGTCATGCAAGGTCACGCCTAGCAGGCTAGAATACCCATGCTGGTCTGCCTGACTCTGGACCCCATGCTGTGTTCTATCATACCTGACCTTTGTCTTGTGGCCCCGCCAGCTTCCAGTACCACGCCTGGTCAGGGAAGGTGAGGACTTGCCTCCTGGCCCGGCTATAACGTATGCCATCCTTCGAGTGTATGACGTCATTTGTGTGTCTCGCGGCCATCAGCTCATCAAACCCCTGAAGGATCCACCCCATACATCCAGAGCTAGCAAGTCTCTCCTCCATTGGCTCAGCCAGAGGAGCCTATGTCACGATTTCCCTCTGTTCACAGACACGGCTTCCAGACCTTTCCCAGCAGGTGCTGTCCAGAGCCACTGGCAGCCAAGCATTGCTCATGTATGAGGTTTGACGGGACATGTGGAGCGGCTCAGGGGAGCATGCAAAGTTAGCTTTGACCCCGTGGGACCATTTGCACCTTGGTAATGGGCAGACACCAGATGTATGTACATGGTGACCATTGCTTCACAAGGCCAGTTGATTGACAGCAGCCCAGTGTCCACATGCCCTTTTAAACCCAACCTGGAATCCCACCTCCAGCCCTCCCCAAACCAATCACCAGAGTTCAGGAACTGAATGTTCTGATTGGACCGTTGTAAACCGCACGTCTACGCCTGGAGCCTGGAACGTGGGAAATGGCGCATGGAGTGACACCAGGGCAGAGGTGGCACCCTGGAGAAATGCCAAGAGTTACTACGCGGAGAGATGAGACCAGATGCCACCCTCCTGAGGCGCCAGCAGGCATCGGGGTCTGCTGGGTGCAGATTCCCAGCCCCGCCACCCCCCTCAGCTGTCAGTCTGTTCTTCTCCTGTCTGCCGCCTACAGCAGGCAAGTTGGGTTTATTCACTGCATCAAGGAAGACCCACACACCGTGGGGCACACAGGAATGCCTGACTCCGTGAAGGGGTGCTGGGAAAGAAGTGTGTGGCCCTGAGACTCCTGCTAGGTGATCTTGAGATGAGTTCAAGGACACGAGCCTTTGTTCTGGATTGAATACTTTCCGGACAGGGGAGTAGTTCCATGATGGCTCCATTATTTATTCATTTGCTTATTTATTTTGTCCATCATGAACTTAGGGCCTGGGCACTGTCTCTCTGAGCTTTTTCCCTCAAGATTAGCCCTCTACCACTTTGTGCCACAGCGCCACTTCCAGTCTTCTAGTGGTTACCTGGAGATAAGAGTCTTACCAGACTGTTCTGCCCCGGCTGGCTTTGAACTGCGAACCTCAGATCTCAGCCTCCTGAGTAGCTGGGATTACAGGCGTGAGCCACTGGCACTTAGCTCCAGGATTCTTGAAATAAATCTCATCTAGAAGGTAGGAGCAAGGAGGCGCAGCGGAAGCTGTGATTGGTGATAGAACTAGGCCTTGTCAGCCAGCCTGAGGGACCGTGCCGGGGAGGGACCGTGCAGTGTGCACTGTGACCTCTGGCTTGCTAGGCTTGCTCTGCCCTGGAGGCCACAGCCTGGCCCTTTTCTGAGCTAGCCGGTGCCTGGACTGGGAGCAGTCATGGGATTGTGATCTTCCTTCCATGCCTCCCGTGAAGCCGAGATTACAGCGGTGAGCCGCCACATCTGGCCTCTGCAGGGCTGTGTTTGTCATGAGGACGATGCTCCCCTTTTCTTGGCGAGTGTCTGTGAGTAGCGAGTGGCCTTGTTTTCCTCTTGAATCATCATGCTGACAGTGACCTTTCCCAGTGTTGATGTACTGTGAGATTGTGTGCAACAGAATGCCAAGGTCAGCGCCACACTGCCCCCAGCGATGCCAGGCAGGTGCCAGGCACCGCAGACTGGCGTGGCCAGCACTCTGCCCACACACCAGCTTGCTCTCGTTCTCGGAACTGAGACCGGAAGGTCAAACAACTTAACCCAAAGTCACAGAGCGAGTTCAAGGACAGAGGCTGGAACAGACCCGCTGGCGATCGCGATCCAGGGTGTGGGAGTCCAGTGCCTCCTTCTCCTGTTCCTCTTCCTTGGCCCTGTAGGACTCCAAAACCTTACCCAAGAAAGGGAACATTCCGGAAAAGGCTCTTCAACTCCTTACCATCTCCAGATCTTGTTTTAGGCTCCTGAAGCTACCCATCACACAGTGCCCAAACTAGATTTCTTAAAACAACAGGAACTTATTCTTGGAGTGACTCAAGCTAGAAGCCCTAGATCAGGTGTCCGCTCCTGGAAGGCTCCCTCCTTACCCCTCCCAGCTCCCGTGACCCCAGGCTGTCCCTGGCCTAGGGACCAAGACACCATTTCCATCTCTGCCTTCCTTGTCCACACAGCTGTATCCCCCCATGTCCGTAGCTCTTCTTCTCATCTTACAAAGAACCATATCCTGCCAGCCACGGTGACACACACTTAGAATCCCAGCACTCAAAAGGCAGAAGAGAGAGGATCGTGAGTTTAAGGCCAACCTGAGCTGCAGGATGAGTTTGAGGCCAGTCTGGAGAAATCAAGGAGACCCTGCCTCAAAAGAAGAAAGAAGATGGAGAAGAAAGGGAAGAGGAGGAGGAGGAGGAGGAGGAGGAGGAGGAGGAGGAGGAGGAGGAGGAGGAGGAGGAGGAGGAGGAGGAGGAGGAGGAGGAGATCATTCCTTTATAAGGACACCAGTTGTATTAGCTCTTTCTGTGGATGGTGGTGATGGTTGTAGGGTGTGTGTGTGTGTGTGTGTGTGTTGTTTTGTTTTCTCCTACCCCAGTCTCTTATGCATGCCCAAGGAATAGAGCTGCAAGCATTTCCCCCAGAACATGCTCTCCCGTGACCTGCAATGTTTCAAGGATACCATGAGCCAACAGGTTTTCAAGCAAAGTACTCCGTTCCTTTTCAGTCTGAATAATGACCACAGTAAGTGCCAGCCTTTGATCTGTGCAACACAGCAGAAAGTCTTTGGACGCTGGAAAGCAGCCGTTCTCTGCCTCTTGCCAAAGCTGCACTCGCTGGCTTGCGTGCTGCACAGCACTTTAATTCGTTCATCTTCACCAATCAGGGTTCCAGAGCCTTTGCAGAGATGCGGAACTATCAGAGGTCTATACAGAAACAATCAATTCCTTGATTAAAATCTGACAGCTTCATTCATTAGTGCTTAATGGCTCAACCTTAATTAGACTGTATGTCGTTATTTGATAATATTCACAGATTTCCCACATGGCCCTGCACACATGTCTTTTATCAACCGATTACAAATGCCCAAACTTGACCTCCATGTCCAGAAAGCAATGTCTCCAAACGTCAGGAACATGAACGACTTCATTAACAGTGACGCCAGCCTCTCCAAGGCACACTCATACCAAGAATTCTCTGATGGAAAGGTTCTTTGAGGTAAAAACGATCATTATTATTTGGGGGGTGGGGCTGTCCCAGAGACTCGATTTCTCAACGCACCTCACTTTGTCTACTGCACACATAAAGTCCAATGCATAGTTGCCTGAAGGTGATTTTGTTGTTTTGGTGTCAGTCCTGGCTTGAACTAGGAACCAAGGTTCTATCCCTGAGCTTTTGTGCTCAAAGCTAATGCTCTAACCACTTGAGCCACAGCTCTACATCTGGATTTTTTTCCTTTTCTTTCTTTTTTTTTTTTTTTTTTTTGATGGTTCATTGGAGATAAGAGTCTCACAGAGCTACCAGTACAACTATGTGTATTGCAGTATTATTTACCATAGCTAAGATATGGAACCAGCTCAGATGCCCCTCAGTAGATGAATGGATCAAGAAAATGTGATATATATATATATATATATACCACATTTATATATATTTATATATTTATTTATGTATATACTATGTTTATATATTTTATATATTTATTTATATATGCCACATACACACACACACACACACACACACACACACACACTATGTCTCCATCAGAAAGAATGACATCGCCCCATTTGTTAGGAAATGGAAAGACTTGGAAAAAATTAAGTGAAGTAAGTCAGGCCCAAAGAAACATAGGTCCCATGGTTTCCCTTATTTGCAATAACCAGTATATGTCTAGGACAAGCAGAAAAGGTCAAAAGCTATGTACATATGTCCAGATAAGATGATGGTAAACGAAATGAACCCCAAGATAGGGACACAAGTGTTTTTTTCTTGCTTGCTATTGTTTTTAACGTATTTTAAATGTACTTACTATGTGATTTTTTTTGTTTCTTTTCTATGTATTTCCCCCAAGGTATAGCCCCTGTTTTCACTGTATTTGATTCCAGTGCCCTGCATCTTGTATATACGTTTTTCTAATTTGGGGAAGGAAAGGGAAAAAACAAAATGCTTAAACAGGGATCTAGGTGGATCCACTGTAACAATGAGATGTACAAGACACTATGCTGAAAAAAACTTTACAGCTTCAGGCTGCGGGGTAGGGAGAAGAGTTGGGGAGGTGGGGAGGGAAGGGATGGTAGGGGGAAAACAAAGGAGGGCTAACAATGCTTGATAGGAAATGCACTCATTATCTTACTCATGTAACTGTAACCCCTCTGTACAGTATCTTTACAATAAAAAAGAGTCTCCCTGGCTTTTTCCTGCTTGGGCTGGGCTTCAAACAGTGATCCTCAGATCTCAATTTGCTGAGGATGACAGGTGTGAGCATTCACCTAGTGAGTTTATTCCCTTCAACCCCCAATATGTTTGGGCAGTTTGGGGAAGTGTTAAGTAATATCACCAGCGTTTACTTTAACTTGGAAAGACACACCCAGGGAACACGTACACAGGGACCCTCAGATACCTGGCAAGTTGCCTTAGTCCAGGACATCTACAATATTTCCCTCCTTTTCCCTCCCCTGACTGCACCGGTTGAGTGAGTTATAGGAGCAAGCCAATTTCCTAGAGAAAAAAAAAGAAGCATAAAAGGATTTCCTAAGAATTGCCCATTCACTGGGCTCTGTCACCAAACAACTCTTTAAATTCCCGACGTCTGGGTGACTATGAACATTACCCACGCTAATAACTGGAATTATAGAAAATCTATCCAACTCAATGGCCATTTCCCAGAAAGGAGATCGTTCCCTCTCTGCAGAGAAATTTATTTTAATCCACAGTATTATTTCCCACTAATTTCTAAAGGAAAAAAAATAAAACATTTTCGTTGGACTTTTTCCATTATTTTCCCAGTATGGCTCTAACAGTAATCAAGTAGCACTTTGGGGGAAAAAAAAATCCCATTAACTTTATCTAAAGGAAATTCTCACAATATCACAATTGCCAAAGGTCTTTTTTTTTTTTTTTTTTCTATTCTTGAGTTAACCTTGGGAGCTTTTAGATGTGCTTTGGGGCCTGCAAAGAAGACGGAAGAAATCCCTCCTGCCACATCCTTGAAAATCTCCACACGCTTGGCTAACTATGGAACTGCTCCTTCCTAGTTTGTTTCTCTGCGTGAATATTGATTTGATATCCTTCTGTATGGCATAAACACACCCATCTCCGCTGATGTGGGATACTGAGGATTTTTTTTTTAATAGTCAACTTTGAGCAACCCAAGTATTGGCATATTCCCACCCCCCTTTTTTTTTTGGCTCTACTTGCTGTTCAACCACTAAATACTTCAGGATCACTTTCCCTGTGGTTTTGAAAAATCTCCTGGAGGCCAAGCTTGGAGAGGCTTAAAAGGGAAATTGCTCATTTAGAATGAAGAAAGTTTGTTAGTCACTCTGGTCATGTAGCAAATCTCTCTTAGTCTGTTTTTGATGGTGTTGGTTTGTTTTGCCACTCCTGGGGCTTGAACTCAGGGCCTGGGCACTGTCCCTGAGCGTCTTTTGGCTTTACCACTTGAGCCACAGCGCCACTTTCAGCTTTTGTTGTTGTTACTGTTATTGTTGGTAGTTTACTGGAGATAAGAGTCTCCCGGACTTTCCTACCCAGACTAGCTTTGAACCATGATGATCCCATCCCAGTCTGAGTAGCTTGGAACATAGGTGTGAGCTTTTGGTATAGTATATGTGGTGTGTGTGCATGTGTGAGTGTGTGTGTGTAATGCACATGTGCACGTGCACACAAGTGTACTTTTGCACTGGTTGAGTCCTTACTCGGGAGCATCTGATATTCCATTTCTGCTTTCTAGCATTCCATTTTCCACCCAGGTTTCTATATCGCACACCTGGGGTAGGAGGGACTGGGGATGAGTCAAGGAAGGATTCTGAAGGACTCCCCCCCCCCCCTTGCTGTGTGTTGTCTTTTCTGGCTCTGGAGGGAGAGCCCTCTTGAACGAAAAAGGAAAGCTAGGAGCTAGGCAGAAGGCAAGGATACTTGGGGTGCCTGCACCCCAGTCTATCACTCGAAGCCTCCTTGCTGGTCACTGTGGGAAACGCGCTGACCATGGGTCCTGGCACCCACATTTTGCCCCCATCTTCTGCAGACAGAAGAAAAACTGAGGTTCAGAGGAGCGCAAAACTGGGTGCACAGTGTCACAGGAGCAGAAGGAAGCATCCTAAGTCAGTGTGCGCCTCTCCCTCCTTTCCCGTCTCATTCCCTCCTGGCCTTTTCAAGGGAAGGGATTCTTTCTTCCCGCTCAGTGCTTGGATTTGCCTTTACTATGTGCTATAAAGAGGGACACTGGGAAGAAATCTAAAGACGTCGCCAAAGCCAAGTTGATCTTCACGTTAAAGAGCAAAGGCAGAAAAGAGATTTTAAGTGTTTAAAAAAAAAAAAGGTAATAAAATAGAAAATACTTTTAGCCAAGCACAGTGGCTTCTACCTGTCATCCCGGACACTCAGGAAATACAGAAAAGGGAGGCTCATAGTTTGAGGCCAGCGTGGGCAAAAAGCATGATTCTATCTTTAAAAAAAAAACTAAACTAAACTAAAGCTAAAAGGTCTGAACAGACAAGCGTGACGCAAGGGTTTGTTCAGCAAGTGAGAAGGCCCTTAGGTCAATGCCCTAAAACTGGTACCAAAAACAAACAAACAATGCACATAGTTCCTAAGCCTCTAAATGTGAGCGAGATGCCTTTGCTATGTGCCAATACCTGCCTGACGTGCTTATTAATTAGTCGAAGGTTTGCATATATTATCTTTATTCTTGCCTTGGAGAATTTATCTGGACAGGAAGGAAACCAAAGGATTCACCCAAGTTACTTGGCCATTTGAAAACAGTTCCATTTCATCCAAACCCCATCTTCCTATGCGCCTCCTAGCACACCACCTAAGAAGACAACGTTTTTCACTTTCCAAGGTCACCTCTATATCTCAGGGGAACTAATGGGACCCGTCTGGACCTGACCTAGCAAAGCCAGACTGCTCGACATCCAGGCCAGCAAAACAGCATCGAGGTCCACTAGGAAATCAGTGTCACATGAAGGTGTGGTGGAAAATGAAACCTCATAAAAGACAACAGGTGCAGGTGGCTCCCGCCCGTCATCCTAGTTACTCGAGAGGCTGAGATCTGAGGACCATGATTCAAAGCCAGCGCAGGTAAGGAAGTCTCTTATCTCCAATTAACCATCAGAAAACCAGAGAGTGGAGCTGTGGCTCAAAGTCAGAGAGCACTAGCCTTGAGTGGAAAGCAGCCGGGCCCTGAGTTCAAGCCCCACAACTGACAGAAGAAAGAAGGAGGAGGAGGAGGAGGAGGAGGAGGAGGAGGAGGAGGAGGAGGAGGAGGAGGAGGAGGAGGAGGAGGAGGGCTAGGAGAAGTAATCAAAGCCAGTTACATAAAAATGCCAAATCTCATGGTCTTCAGTTACAAATTAGGGGTGTGGTCCCCACAGAATGGGATTCCAAAAGAAGAAGAGGTGATGTGTGTGTGTGTGTGTGTGTGTGTGTGTGTGTGTGTGTGTGTGTGTGTGTGTGTGTGTGTGTGTGTGTGTGTGTGCTGGTCTTGGTCTTGGCAGGGGTCAGTACTGCTGACAGGGAAGAAGCTATTTTCAAAGTCACCGGCTGTCCATTTGCCCTCTTAATCTTGAAATTGCTTTTTGTCTTTCCCTTTTCTGTTCTTTCTTCTGCTTCCCCCTCCCTACCCCATCCTCACCCCCACCCCATAATTAACACAAACACAGGCTACCTGCACTTACATTCCACAATTTGTGTGCTTTGTATTTTCTCCAAAATGATCCTTTTTCCTTCCCTTTAAACTCGCCCCTGTAAGTAAATGTCTCTGGTGTAGGCAAAGGTTAGTTTCTTCTGTCCTTGAGTTTCATCTTTCCCGGGCACCATTTATCTGGTTATAATCATTAAAATCATTCAGCAGATCGATTTTAATAAACCCAAATTCTCTTTACGGGCAATGTTTCAAGTCTCAAAGCTGCTCAAGAAAAGAGGATTTAAAAAAAAAAATTTTTTTTTAATGCGGAGCGCTTGGATTCAGAACCAAACCTGACTTTGACAAAGTGGTCTTGAACACCAGCTTTGAGTTTTTATTTCCATACTCAGCTATTCCTCAGCACCAGCGCTGTGCGGCTCAGTGATTTGCACCCAGGCCACAGAGTCAGAGTGTGGTACAAATGCAAATTAAATAATAATTCTTAGACGTGCTCCAAGAGAACCTTTGTTATGCGTTCATGTATTTTTTGCATGTGGGGATTTGAACTCGGGGCCTTGTGCTTGTTAGGCAGGTATTCTACCACTGAGCCACAGCTCCAGCTCTGTTAATCACTACTTACTATTGAGATAAGTTCTGGTTTCCTGCCGACCCCTGTACACACGGTCAGGCTTCCCACCGCGGCTGGTGTCACAGGTGCCCACGCTGCCTCCAGCTTTCCCTTCTGCTGAGGTGAAATCTTGAGGATTTTCTGCCCTGGCCGACTTGGACCTGTGATCTTCCCAACCAGCCTCTCTCAAAGCTTAGACTGACAGGTGTGTGCGGCTGAACCTCTCCATGGAGGGAGAAAGGGTCTTGTCAACTTTTCTCCTTTGCCTGGCCTTGAATCGCGGTCCTCCCGTTCATGCTCAGCCTCCCACGTGGCTGGGATTCTCAGCAGCTTCATGTTTTGACTTTTAATGGACACAATAATTAGGGTAAAGGATGACAGTTCAGTAAAGATTTACACTGTGTAAATGATCTGAGGCGGGTAGACATCGTTCGCCTTTAACCTTAGGGATCTTTAAGTATTCGTTTCTTCCGTGCAAGACACAGAAGAAGAAATCATTAATTCTGTAGTAGAGAAGTCAAGAAAGTGTTAGAGCTATTACGTGTGTTTAAGAGCGCGTGTGAGCACCCGCGCGGGCATGCAGTCCTGGGGTTTGAACTCTGGCCTCACGTGCTGTCCCCGAGCTTTTAATCTCAAGGCTAGTGCTCTACCTCTTGAACCACAGCTCCACTTCTGCCTTTCTTGGTAATTGCTTGGAAATAAGAGTCTCATGGACTTCCTTGCTCAGTCTGGCTTTGAACAGCGATTCTCAGCTTCCTGAATAGCAAAGGTATCAGTATGAGACACCAGCACCCAGCTGGAGATATTTCTTTTTTGCTCAGCCGGCATCACTTCCTGTCTTCAACAGCAACAGAATTACAATTTCCTGGAGAGAATTCTCCCTCCCGAATTATGTTCCACCTTGTGCAAGTTGTCCATGGGGTGGTATTTCTCTGGAGTAGTCACATAACTTAATTCTGGCCATCAGACTCTCATTCCTGGGAATTTGAAATAAAGCAAAAATAAAGAAATGTAATGCAAAAGCCATCAACACTCGGCAATTGAGAGACATGTGTCTTTAAGCCATTTTTCTTGGATCTTTTTTAATTTAATTTTTTATTTTATATATTTTTTATTGTAAAGATACTGTACAGAGTGGTGACAGTTATATGAATAAGGTAATGAGTCCATTTCCTATCAAGCATTATTACCTCCTCCTTTGGCTTTTCCCTACCATCCCTTCCCTCCCCACCTCCCCAATTCCTCCCACCCCCTTCCCCCCCCCCCCCGCCAAAGTTGTAAAATTTGTTTTCAACATCATATCTTGTACATCTCATTGTTACGATGGATCAACCAGTATCCTTATTTCAGCATTTTGGTTTTTTTCCCTTTCCCTCCCCAAATTAGAAAAATGGATATACAAGATGCAGGGCATTTCTTGGATCTTTTAATCAAGGGACCGTATTGCTCATGAGAAGAGAAATGAAGAGGGTAGAAAAACAGAGAATATGGTTTCAACTTGTGGTGTTTACTGCCTCAGTAGCCAAGCTGAGATGCAATGGAGATGGACAGAGTTGGGGGAATCCATCGACACCTGGAGCCGAGGTTCTAAACCTGGGGTCCACCAGATGCCCACGTCCACCCGTGCTTGTGTGCATTCCCCTGAGAAATCCAGGGCTGACACCATTTTCTGAAATGGATCTGCCACCTTGAACGGCGATGTCTACCATCTTCATTCATGCATCAATAAGGTAGGCCTGGGTAGATTTGCCCAAAAGCCAGTGCATTAATTAGAATTGTCTGGAAAAACAAAACCAACAGAAGATGATGGAAAAATGGCAGGTAGGTGATAAAGATATATATATATATATATATATATATATATATATAGAGAGAGAGAGAGAGAGAGAGAGAGAGAGAGAGAGAGAGAGAGAGAGAGAGAGAGAGAGAGAGAGAGAGTTATCACAGAATCTGGAAGTCAAGCTCCAGATACCAGAAAGGCCACTTTCTCCTATGGAGAAGACAGAGTTACAAAGCTGGGCGTGGTGGCTCACACCGGTAATCCTAACTACCCTGGAGGCTGAAATCTGAGAATGCTGATTCAAAGACAGCCTTAGGTGGTAAAGTCCCTGAGACTCTTATCTCTAATGAATCACCAAAAAGCCTGAAGTGGAGCTAGGGCTCTAGTAATAGAGTACGAGCTGGCGGTGGCGGTGGCGGCAGCAGCAGCAGCAGCAGCAGCAGCAGGAGGAGAAGGAGGAGGAGGAGGAGGAGGAGGAGGAGGAGGAGGAGGAGGAGGAGGAGGAGGAGGAGGAGGAGGAGGAGGAGGAGGAGGAGGAGGAGGAGGAGGAGGAGGAGGAGGAGGAGGAGGAGAGTGAGGAATGAAGAAAGAGAAAGGAGAAAACAAAATCTCGATCTTAAAGGCGCAGATACAACATGAAAGAACAGGCAAAAGAGCTCCTCTCTCCAGGAAAAGAAGTGTAGATCCCAATCATGAGAAAGCCCCGGGCTGCTGAGTGTTCAGAAGGGGTCCTTGGAGGAAAACCAGGGCGGCAGCCAGCACGGTGGACGGCGTCAGCAGACTCCAGGCCCACGCAGGGCCTCTCCAGGGACAAGTCCTAGAGCTTGAATTCAGGGCCTGGGCACAGTCCCTGAGCTTTTTTAAATTTTTTTTTTTCTTTGCACAAAGCTAGTGCTGTACCTCTTGAACCACAGCTCCACTTCTGGCTTTTGGGTGGTCCATTGGAAATAAGAGTCTCACAGGCTTTCCTGCCCAGGGCTGGCTTTGAACCAGGATCCTCAGATCTTCCGTCTCTTGAGCAGCTAGGACAACAGGTATGAGCCACCAATGCCCGGAGTCTTCTGACGCCAGTGCGCAAGCAACAAAGATGGTCTTCACCGGCATTTCCTATACAATCACGGATTCTGAACGCCAGGGCCTTGCTTAAGAGAGGGTGACAGGCGATTGCAGACGTTGAGAGTGTAAAGCGCAGCCGAAGGTTGGAGATCTCAAAGCCCCGCCCCACCCCATAGTGGTGACAGGTGAGAGAAATACCCTTGACAGCTCGCTTAGCTCTTTAATTACACAGAAAAAGAGCCCGCTGGAGCCACTCGGCCAACTGGAGAAGAAGGAGCAAGACTGGCTTCTAATCGATGGCGCCCCAATCACTTCCATCACAGGCATCAGCTGTCATTTTCTATTGTGTGGAGTTAATGAGTCTGTTTGCATCTGACCCCAGCTGGCTTACAGAGAGAGGGGGGAGGGAAGGGAGGGAGGGAGGGGGAGAGGGAGGCAGTTTGCTGAAGTCTTGGAGCAATGGCTCCCAGGCAAGGTACTCTGTGAGTCACCGAGAACCTGAGGTCATCTCGGGTGGAGGAAGGAAGACCTGAGATCATCTCAGGTGGAGGAAGGAAGAACAGGAAGGAAAGGAAGAAGAGAGGGAGGATGGAAAGAGGAAGGGAGGGAGAGAGGAAGGGAAAGAGAAAGTGGAGAAGGGAGGGAGGGAGACAGGGAGGGAGGAGAGAGGAAAGGGGAAAGAAGGGAACAAGGGAGGGCAGGAAGGGAAAGAGAGGAAGGGAAAGAAAGAGGGAAGGAGGAAGGGGAAGGGAGGGAGAAGGGAAGGGAAAGAGGAAGTAGGAGAGGGAGAGAGGGAGGGAAGGGAGAAAAGAGGGAGGGAGGGAAGCTGGGATGTAGGAAGAGAGGGGAAAAGAGAGGGAGGGGGGAAGAGAAAGGAGAAGAGAGGGAGAAAGGGAGGGAGGGAGGGAGGAAGGGGAAAAGGAAGTGGGAAAGGGAGAGAGGGAGGGAGAGAGGGAGGGAGGGGAGAAGAGAGGGAGGGAGGGAGGGAGAGAGGGAGGGAGAGGGGAAGCAGGGAAGGGAGGGAGGGGCCACAGACCACGCAGCAGGCCACACCTGCCCCCCACGCCCCTCCCACCCCGGGAAGCCCAGGGCTCTGGGATTCCAGACGCTCACCCAGGCAGCAGGAGGCCTGTGTGAATGCTAGGGGACCAGAGGGCCCAGGACAGAGCCCCAGGCAGGGCCGGCCGCCAGGGGCACCCTGAGAACCAACCGCTCACCCTCTGAACAGCCAGCCTGCCCCTCACCTGGAGGCTCTCCTGAGTCCTGGGAGCTATCTGTAGGCTTCGATCCTCAGCTAATCCACAGCCTCTAATATGTGCACGTGTGCACACACGCATGCATGCACGTGTACACACACACACCCTCCATCTGCCGCCACATCCTGCAGCCTCTCTTCATACATGTACTTCTCCCTTCCTCCTCCTCCTCCTCTTCCTCCAGAGCTTTGCTCATGTGTCCTCTCCCACAGGAAGCCCCCCTCCCATGACCACTGGACCCCAGCAGGGTCGCACACACCAACGCAGCCCAGGGAAAGCAGAGCCCAGAGCTGGGACATGATCCAAGGCGGCACCCAGCATAGATGTCCTGCAACAACAGATTTGTGAGGTGCGCTCATCTGCCCCAAGCACTCTTCCCAAAGGCTGGTTGTCTTTGCTCAAGTCATCTTTCCAGTCATCCTGCAAGGGGCGTATTCATTTTGACAGATGAGGAAACTGAGGTACAGAGACCCTGAATGAGTTGCCTGGAAAAGCCAGAGCCTCAACACAAAGAGTCAGCCTCCCTCTCCCGGGTCCTGCCTCTGGGTACAACAACAAGGCAAAAATCTCAGAGCAGCCCGGGGCCCATGGCTCACGCCTGTCATCCTCGCTACTCAGGAGGCTGAGATCTGAGGATCCAGGTTCAAAGCCAGCCTGGGCAGGAAAGTCTAGGAGACTCCTATCTCCAATAAACCACCAGATAAACCAGAAGTGGCGCTGTGGCTCAAGTGGTAGAGGGCTCACCTTGAGCTGAAGAGCTGAGGGACAGCGCCCAAGCCCAGAGTTGAAGCCCCACGAGTGACAAAAAAAAAAAACAAAAAACAAAAAAAGAAAGAAAACATGCTCTGAGCAGGCTACAACCATAAAGAGCGCCCTCTTGGATGGGCATTGTGGTTCATACCTATAATCCCAGCTACTCAGGAGACAGAGGTAGGAGAATCCTGGCTCAGGGACAGCCCCCACACAAATTAGCACAAGACCCTCTCTGAAAACATGAACTAAAATCAAAAGCCAACACGGAGCTGGGGCTCAAGCTGTAGAGCATTTGCCAAACGAGTGCAAAGACCTGGGTTCCCGTCTCCAGTATTGGGGGGGGGGGGCTGGGGGAAAGAGAGGTCAGAGTAGAAACACAGAGAGGGTAACAGGGATTTGAGGGCGCTGGTGTTAGCCGGCAGAAAAAGCAGCTCTGCCCTCAGCCGCTGGCGGTTCAGAATCCGACCTTGGAGCTCAAGGTCATCCTAGCCCAGGATAGAGCTGTTATTCTTCAGCATGTCGAGCTGCCGGGAAACCAGTGTTGAAATGCTTCTGATGCACCTCTTCTTGTGACCGCCTCGAAGAGCTGAATCAGGAGCTTGATTGAATGCCGCAGGACTCGGTCCTGCCGGTGTCTCTGTGGGTTCAGCACAAACAGCCTGTGTGCTCTGTCCACTCAAGCACAGACCCAGAAGCAATGGCTCCCAGGCCTGGAGCTGGCAGACTCTGGTGGATTAGGGGCCTGGGGTAATTACTTCCCCTCTCTGAGCCTGGAGCTCCTGGAGACGCTAAGCGTGCTGAATGGCCGTGTCCGCTTCACCTCTTCTTCTACCATCCAGGGGTCCTGGACCTTCACACACACACACACCCAGCCTGAAGGACACAGGCAACATGAACTGGTGTGCGCTTCACTCTGCACGTGGCAATTCCAAGTTGAATTCCCTAAGTGATAAGTACTTAGATCACAAGGAAACCAAGCACAGCACTCTGTGGGAGAAGCTGGAGAGACCCCTCCAGCCTCACAGAATGATCTTCCAAAGCTGAATCATTTGTGTGTGTGTGTGTGTGTGTGTGTGTGTGTGTGTGTGTTTGCACGTGCTTGTGCATGCACACACCAGTCCTGAGGCTTGAACTCAGGGCAAGGGCACTGTTCCTAAGCTTTTGTGCTCAGGGCTAGCATTCTACCACTTGAGCCACAGCTCTACTTCCAGTTTTTTGGTAGTTAATTAAAGATATAAGTCTCATGAACTTTCCCACCCTGGCTGGCTTTGAACTGTGAGACTTTGATCTCAACCTCCTGAGTTCCTAGGATTACAGGGTAAGCGACAGGGCTTGGCCTGAACCCTGCTATACATATGTTTTTTTATTAGTATTAATGAGTACATTTCTTATCAAGCATGGTTGCCTCCTCCTTTGTTTCCCCTTCCCATCCCTGCCCTCCCATCCCCTCCAGTCCCCCCAATTTTTTTTTTAATTTGCAGTTCTGGAAACAATCTGGTGCCTGCTAGGCAAGCACTCAACCACTGAGCTACACTCCCAGCCCTGGAGGCCAGTCATTTTACTCAGCACCCTTTTAGAGATAGCGTAGGCCATCAGAGAGACAAAAAAAAAAAAAAAAAAAAAAAAGACATACAGCAGTGTCTGAGAACACTCCTGTAATTCAGGACCATTGAGATCTGACTCAAGTGTATAAAACCCAAAACCTGTGTCCTCTCCAATACTTTACCAAATCACAAAAGGTCTTGCTCACCGAGCACCTGTGGCTCACACCTGTCACCTTAGCTACTTAGGAGGCTGAGATCTGAGACTCCTAGTTCAAAGCCAGCCTGGGCAGGAAATTCTGTAAGATTCTTCTCTCCAATGAACCATCAGAAAACAGGAAGTCATGCTGCTGTGGCTCAAAGTGGTAGAGCGCTAGCCTTGAACAAAAAAGCTCAAAGACAGCACCCAGGCCCTGAGTTCAAGCCCCATAACTGATTAAAAAAAAAAAAGTCTGGCTCACTCATGTATTTAGTATTCAATGAGCAGGTGCTCCTGAGCCAGTGTTGCAGGACTGGCATTACATGCTGACACAGAGATCCAGAAATGATGCAATTATGAGCCAGGTCATTGGTGCACAGCCCTTCTACTTCTTCTCCACCGAGAAGGCAGTTCCAGAAAGATGTAATCGTGGTTCAAACACAAATGTGGCGTTGGCAGATGTACATGGAATACAGGAACTCCTCTTCCTATTGAATAAAACAAGAAGAGCTTTGGCTGGTGGCACTGACTGCGTCTCAGGGAGCAGCCGAAGCGATCGTGTTCAAGCCACGTCAGTGGATGTACTGTGCAAGAGAAAATGTGACTGGATGTGAAAACGCGGGCGGTGTTCCGTGGAGATGCAATCACGGGTACAACGGTTGCTGTCTTTCGTGGAAGTTTGAGTGTGGCTGCGTAAAATCTTCCTGCACGAAGGGAAGGCAAGGAACAGGTGCAGAGACACGTGGGGCCTCCTGTCACTCAGGAGGATTGATCTCAGAGGAGCACTGAGCTGAAGAGCCGAGGCTTTGAGCATCTATGGTGTTGAATATTCCTCTCATTCGTTCATCAGACCCAATCAAGAAGGGATAGGCGCTCAGAAGGAGTGGGAGTCACGGCTCGGGATGAAAAGCACCTGCCTCGCAGACACAAGGTCCAGAGCTCTAACTCCAATACTGCCAAGAAAGAACACACAAGCTCAGAAAGGAAGGAGGAAGGGAAGAGCAAAGCAGGAGCCACGGGGCTGTATGGTGGAAAGGCTGTGGCAGAGTCAACGAAGTCCTGAGGGTTCCAGAAGGAAGCAATTAATTCCAGCCTTAGAGGAGCCCTGTGCCTTTGCCTGGGGTAGAGGCGCATGAACTCAGTCTTGAGATGGGGATGTGTGCACGGGCAACATGCACACATGCTCACCATACACGCACACATCCACACCATTCACAGACACACACCTGCGTGCATGTGTGCACACATACATGTGTGTATGTGCAGACGCAGGTGACTATGCAGTGATGGGTCTGCGTGCACAAGTATGCATGTGCATGTACAAATAGTGCATGGGTGTGCACACACATGCACACATACACATACATGCCTGCACACCCAACAAGTGAGCCCCGTGAATCGCTTGAAGGATGTTTGGCTCTCCCATGCCTGGAGGAGAGAGATTGACTTAGAAAACTTCTTACTAAGAGCTACTAGGACTTTTCTTTTCTTTTCTTTCTTTTTTTTTTTGTCGGTTGTGGGGCTTGAACTCTGGGCCTGGGCGCTGTTCCTCAGCTCTTCAGCTCAAGGCTAGCGCTCTACCGCTTGAGCCACAGCGCCACTTCCGGTTTTCTAGTGGTTTATTGGAGATGAGAGTCTCACAGACTTTCCTGCCCAGGCTGGCTTTGAACCTTGATCCTCAGATCTCAGCCTCCTGAGTAGCTAGGATGACAGACGTGAGCCACTGGCGCCCGGCTCAACTAGGACTTTTCTTTGAATTTTTTTTTCTACCCAGTTTTTTGAGCAAGAACAATTAAATGTGAATTTCATCAGCCTAGAAGTGTGAGGTAAATAATCTAGGCTCTTTTAAAGCTAGAAATAGAGCTGTGGCTCAAGTGGTAGAACACTAGCCTTGAGGGGGGAAGAAAAAAAGCTCAGGAACAGCGCCCAGGCCCTGAGTTCAAGCCCCAGGATCAGCATCAAAAAAAAAAAAAATCCAGAGGTGAGTCATGTATTAATTAAGCTCCCTCATAGGCGTGTGCGGATATGGGACACACCTTCACAAAGTGCAGTACCCCCTGTGGCTTCAGACATCCACTCAAGTCTTGGAACACGCCCCTCCCACCACAGGTAAGGGTGAGGCTGCGGTCCATATTTAAGAGGAAGTGATTGTCTTACAGGAGCCAGAAGGGTGTGTTGTGGTTTGGGTAGTTTCTTTGGCAAACATCCAACCTAAATAGGAGGCAATCTAGAAAGGTAAACACGGTATTCACTCTCTACCGCTTACTGATAGATCCTAAATTCACCTGGGACGCTCTTCCATGGAGAAGGAGGGAGGACGAATGAGAGGAGGAATGGCAGGTGCATAGCCCATGTCCATACATACGTGAAAATGAACTAAGACATGAGGAGGTGGGAGGGAGGGGGTTGGGAGAGAACGCTGGAAGGGGTGACTCTGATCCGGACACTTTGTCCACATGAACTGACACAAAATCTTTCTGTACAACTATTCAAGGAAAACTATTTTAAAAAAGAAAGAAAGAAAGAAAAGAAAAATTTGGGACTTGCTTAAGAGAAACAAGTTCATGTGCATCCATTATCACAATAAATGTAAATGGAACAAATACTCCAGTTCAAGGATGGAACCAGATTGACAGTGAAGGAAACTCCAGCTGAGTACTATGCTTCAAAACAAAAACAAACAAAAACAGGCCAGAGCCTGAAAACATCATCAGTAGATTGAAGACAAAAGAAAAGCCACAGAGACAGCAGGTAAATACTAACAAAATAAAGCTAATGCAATCTTAAATATATTTTACATTAAAAAAATAATAATAAAAAAAGAAGGGGAGGAGGGAAGTGAAGGAAAGGGTAACATTTTCCAAAAAGAAATGTACTCATTACCTGACAAGAAAAAGTAACTTCTCTGTATATCTTAATTTGTATATAACATAAACTACATATATATGTTATTTGTGCTTATATATTTGCTTATATGTTACATATCTTATATTTTGTATATTTACATAAATTATGTATAATTTATATTATATATTATATGCATACATACATGCATAGAAAAGGGCTAGAGAGTATCAGAACAAAACACAAGTGCATCCACTCTTCCAGGAAGATTAAGTTCTAAGACTAAATGCATCTCACCAAGTGACCTCACAATACATACACAGATGCTTCTCCAACTTCTTCCTGAAGCTCCCCATCCCCTCACAAGCACAAGAAGAAGGGACCCCAAGCATCCAGGCCAACTTTAAATGCACTATCCCTAGCCATCGATGGCCAAAACAACCCAAGGAATGATACCATGTTCCCTGCTCTCCAGCTGCTGGAGCCGTTCTGCTTCCCAGAAGAGGGTCGGGCCATTCTCATCCTCCAGGCCCCCTTGAGGGGACAAGCCTCCAAAAGTGTGGTGAGGAAAGATTCCTTCTGTGTACAGGACAGGAGCAGAGAAAAGAGCAGGGCAAGAATTCGAATTGGAGAGGCCAAAGTCCTGTCTTCACAGTCCTCTGTTTTATTATTACTTTTTGTTTTTTTCCTTCAGACCTGGTAAGAGCCGCAGAAGTACAGCACAGATCTGGTCCGGTTCTTCAAAGAACACAGCACAGAACACAGAGTAAGTGTTTGCCCACAGCCACGCAAATAATGCATGGGTGTGCACACACCATCATTCATACTCACACAGTATAAACAAATGAACGTAAATGGTAAAATGGTTTTTAAAAAATTCCCCCAGACGGGGCTGGCAAGGTGTCTCAGTGGTAGAGTGCTTGCCTTGCATGCATGAGGCCCTGGGTTTGATTCCTCAGCACCACATAAGCAGAAAAAGCCAGTAGTGGAGCTGTAGCTCAAGTGGTGAGCACTAGCTTTGAGCTGAAGAGCTGAGGGACAGCGCCCAGGCCCAGAGTTCAGGCCCCACAACTGACAAAAAAAAAAAAATTCCCCCAGAATAAATATAAAGGGATTTTTTTAAATCAAAGAGCTCCAATAAATTAAAAGGAATGCAGTCCAATGGGTCTGCTAGTTCTGCACAAAGAGCCAGCCAGCGGGAAAGTCTTTGCATGCTGGCTCTGGCGTTGAAATGTCAGTGCGTGCACACGGCCGGCTGTGGTAATTCATCACTGAATTGAAAGCATTGCATACGAGAAGAGCAGAAATCTAATTCCATCTCATTTCAATAAGAATTGGTCGAAGGCTTCATTACTGAAGCCAATTTTTGCTAATCAAGCTTTGAACCTGTCTTCCTAGGAGGGTTAGTGGCTCTCCTGTGGTCGCTGAGGCTGATAAAACGAAATTTACATACAGATTGCATAATGCTAAGGTGGGTTGTTTATGTGGCTTTTTCTTTTTCTATCTTTTTTTTCTGCTTGAACTCAGGGCCTGGGCACTGTCCCTGAGCTTCTTTTGCTCAAGGCTAGTGCTCTACCACTTGGAGCCACAGCGCCACTTCTGATTTTCTGGTGATTAATTGCCAGTAAGAGTCTCATGGAGGAAGTGGAGCTGTGGCTCAAGCTGTAGGGCACTTGCCTTAAGCTGAAGAGCTGAGGGACAGCGCCCAGGCCCAGAGTTCAAGCCCCATGACTGACCAAAAAAAAAAAAAAAAGAGTCATGGACTTTCCTGCTTTGAACTGTGATCCTCAGATCTCAGCCTCCTGAGTAGCTAGGATGACAGGCATGAGCACCTGGCTGGTTCTTTAAAGTAGAAGATAAGAAGTTTTGGCAAGAATGGGGAGAAACAAAGTCTGCGCACCATTAAGAGAAAGTAAAATGTTACTGACACTGTGGATAACTGCATAGCAGTTCCATTCTGAAATAGTAACAATAAAACTATTCTTTAAACCTCATTTTAAGAATGGTAGGCTAGAGAGAGGGCTCACATGGTAGAGCACCTATGGAACAAGGACAAAGTCCTAAGTTCAAAACCCCAATGTGCCACTAAAGAAAAACATATCAATTACCATGTAGCTGGCATCAGCCGCTCACACTCTATCATCCTAGCTACGCTGGAGGCTGAGATCTGAAGATCACAGTTCAAAGTCAGCCAGGGCAGAATTAAGAGTCTGTGAACCACCAAAAAGCTGAAAGCTAAAGTGTGGTTCAGGGGGTAGAGAGCCGGCTCAAAAGCTCGGGGACGGTGCCCAGGCCCTGAGTTCGAGTCCTAGGACCAACACAAAAATTAAATTAATTGACTAATGATAACCCTCTGACAACTACATGTTGGACTCCAGGTGGGCTGGGGGGTAAAAATGAGAGGCGCTGAGAAATCATATCTAAGACAGCCCCCCCACCCACCCCCACCCCCTGAAGAGGCTCTGCCCCAGCGCTCCTTGAGCTCCTGCGGTGCCAATAAGTACAAGCAAGCCGGTTTCAGTGTGTTTTATGGGCATCCCTTTCTGGTCCAGGGCCTGGCGCGCTCTCCCCGAAGCACGTGGCCATGCTGCCACCTAGTGTCCAGGTGGGGAAGTGCAGCGGAAGCCGAGGCCTCTCCACCGCCCCCCCATACACATACACCCCATCACCCCCTTCCTCCCCCCCAACTCGAGGGGTGGGCTGCATTCTGTTCACACCAGCCTGGGCGGTGGCTGTTTTTAGCTGGGTCTCTCCTTCTGTGCCACTTTCATCATGGAAACTGGCTCTGGAGACCCAAAAAAAGCTTGTGGCGTGCTCTGCAAAAGCTGTCGGAAGACCAATTTTAGCTGCATTTCTTGGAATTTGGGCTCTCGGGGAGGAAGGAAGTTGGGTTTTCATCCTGCAGCGGCTGGGGTCATGGATCCCTTGGGGCTGCGGCTCCTGCAAAGGGGAGAAAAGTGAGCTTTGGGATTTCAGGGGCCACAGCTGCTGTGTCCTGGGAGCTTTCACACTGTGGCCTGAGGGGTGACTGGCTGGCTTCTTTGGGGTGTCAGTACTGGGCCTTGAACTCAAGGCCTGGGTGCTGTCCCTTAGCATTTTCACTCCAGGCCAGCATTTGAGCCACACCTCCACATCTGTTTCTTTTTTGACAGCTCATTGGTTAGAAGAATCTCAGAGGCTTGCCAGCCCTGGCTGGCTTTGAACCACAATCGTCAGATCTCAGCCTCCTGAGCGGCTAGGGTTACATGTGGGAGCCACCAGCGCCGGGCTTGAAACTGTGTTATCTGATCACCATTTTGTGGCCAGCCTGGGGCTCAGATGACCACCTACTATGTGTCAAGTAACCTCTCTGGGTAAACTCAGGCCGCAGAGCTAAGACTCAAACCCAAGTCTGCCACCAAAGCCTGGGCAGGACTTCAATGTGTTGACCTTGGCCTTTGACCTTGCAGATGCCCTTCCTGCTTGCGATCTCTGTCCAGGAGATCCTCTTTCCATAAAGACTCTGGTCCTGACTTCCTGGGAGAGGGCCCCACCCTGCTCGATTCTGACCCATCCTATACCACACCCTGCGGCCCCTACCTCAGAGCCGGTCACCCTGGAGGAAGAGTGCTTGCTCTGGGTGGACAACTCAAGGTGAAATGCTGCACACCTCACGCAGCCTGCATGCCTCCTTCCTTCGCACGCTCTGTTCTCTCCTCCTGTCCCTCCATCACTCTGGCATTATCCCCACCATCTCCATCAGCACACCATCACCGTGGTTTTCAGGGGCACTACTGTCATTTCAGTTGGGCCAACATTTTCCCCCCTTGTGTCATACTGGACCTTGTATTTGCTAGGCAGGAGCTCTGCCATGTTCACCACACACATCCAGCCCTTGCCACTTGTAGTTATTTTCCACAGAAGGTCTCGTGCTTTTTATCCAGGGCTGGGCCACGGACCACGAGCGCCTGTCATCCCTCTCTTCCCCATCGCTGGGATTCCAGATACACAGCCACCCCCAGCCAAAGTCTCCCGGGATTGGATGTCCCCTGTGCCAGCAATCCCCGTCCCTGTATGTGACGCTTCCTTCTGCTTAGGCAGAGAGTGGGGACACGTCCGCTGCTATCTGTGTAGCTGAGTGTGCTGTTGAGGACTTTGTCATGCACTCTCAGAAGTTGGAAAAGGGCTGGGACTGTGGCCTAGTGGTAGAGTGCTTGTCTACCATGCATGAGGCTCTGGGTTTGATTCCTCAGCACCACACACACACACACACACAAAGTCAGAAGTGGCGCTGTGGTGCAAGTGGTAGAGTGCTAGCCTCGAGCAAAAAGAAGCTCAGGGACAGTGCCCAGGCCCTGAGTTCAAGCCCCAGGACCAGCAAAAAAGAAGAAGAAGAAGAAGAGGAAGAAGACTTGAGACATAGCTCAAGTCACCCATCAAAAGGTTCTGGGTTCGAATCCCCAATCTTCCACTTCCTGGTCTTGCACCCTGGGAAAGAAAGACATGGAAGCCTCCGCTTCTTCATTTTTCCAGTTCTGAGATGATGCTAAAAACAGGCACAGGGAGCACTCACGAGCAGCAAGCGCCAAGACGCACGCCAGGCCCGCAGCACACACTCAATAAACCTCGGCAATTATTGTCATTACATCCGCCGCCACTCCTCCAACATATTAGAGGGGTTTCCAAGATCCACGCACTCCGAGAAGGTTTAAATGTATTCATTGTAACAATTAAATCACTACCCTAATGGGCAAGCCAGCCCCGTTCGTCATAGCTAACCGCTGGCTGCAGGCAGTCAGGCCTAACTGTTCATTCAGTGGAAACAGCTCAGGCCCTACAGGAAGCCAGCACACTTCACAACCGCTGCATTCCCCACCATGAGGAAGCCTTACACACATCTCTGGTCTCCTCTCAGCTGCCTACCTCCTAAGCAGGCAGGTCAGGCTCAGGGTGAGGGTCTGGGTTTGGATCAAAGGTTAAGATTAGTACTGATAGCCGGGTACCAGTGGCTCACGCCTGTCATCCTAGCTCTTCAGGGGGCTGAGATCTGAGGATCACGGTTCAAAGCCAGCCCAGGCAGGAAAGTCCCTATGAGATTCTTCATCTCCAATGAACCACTCAAAAACCATATGTGGTGCTGTGGCTCAGAGCTCAGAGACAGAGCCCAGGCCCTGAGTTTAAGCTCCAGGACCAAAAAAAAAGATCAGGATTTATGATTCTAGTTAGGGTTAGAATTTGGATTGGAATCAGAGCTAGGTTTAGGATGATGAGGGTTCAAATCTTGGTTAGAATAAGGTTTGGGGTTCAAATCAGAGTAGCGATAGGTTTAATGGTAGGCTGAGATTTGAGGATCAAAGTTGAAAGCTAGGCCTGGCAGGAAAGTCCATGAGACTCTTATCTCCAATTAACTACTAAAATCTGGAAGGTGGTGCTGTAGCTCAAGTGATAAAGTGCTAGCTTTGAGAAGAAAACAAACAAACAAACAAAAAAGCCAAGCAAGAGCATGAGTTCTTGCATTCAAGGCCCCAGTATTGTCATTCAAAAAAAAATAAAAACAAAGGCAGGTACTGGTGGCTCACGCCGGAAATCCTAGCTACTCAGGAGGCTAAGATCTGAGGATCACAGTTCAAAGCCAGCCTGAGTGGGAAAGCCCATGAGACTCTTATTTCCAATAAACCACTCAGAAAAAGCCAGAAGTGGCACTGTGGCTTAAGTGGTAGAACACTAGACTTGAGCACAAAGAGGTTCAGGGACAGCACCCAGGTCCTGAGTTCAAGCCCCAGGACCGGCAAAAAAGAAAAAAAAAAAAAAAACAGGAAAAAAGAAAGCTCTTTGGAAGGCCAAGAATGATCGGATATTAATTTTACCACTTTCTCGTCATTGTTCTTCTTCCTGACACCCTTGTACTTGAAAACTTGGACTCCTACTTTAAAATACTTCAAACATTGCACTTGAGTCTCCGTGTGAACCGCCAGTGACAGCCTTGTAATGCAATTAGAGCAGCTACTTATTATCTCCCATTATCGAATAATATGCTCATTAATAGCTCTTCTCTTCCTTTGCCATAATATTCCCCTGCCAAAAATAAACAGAAACATCGAGACCCAGGACACCTGAAATGCTCAAATTGACCAAGAGTGGTCAGCATCCCTCACCCACCAGGCCCCACTGAGACAGCAGGAAAAAACAATTGTAGAGCCTTTCTAGCCAGGGCTCACGCCTGTCATCCTAGCTACTCAGGAGGCTGAGATCTGAGGATCACGGTTCAAAGCCAGCCAGGGGAAGGAACGTCCGTGAGACTCTTATCTCCAGTAAACCACTCAGAAACCCAGAACTGGGGTTGTGACTCAAGTGGTAGAGTGTTCCCCTTGAGCAAAAGAAGCTTAGAAACAGTGCCCAAGCCCAGAGTTCAAGCTCCAGGACCGGAGAGAGAGAGAGGTGGGGGCGGGAGGGGGGGACAGGGGGAGGGGAGAGGTTGCTTTGATTTCCTCAAATCACATAGCAAGGACTATCAGATTCTGCCCCAAGTCCAGACTTTCCATTATCTTTTTATATGTGGCCATGATGGTCTTAAAAAAAAAAAAAATGCAATTGTCTCTTTTCCCTCCTCCCCGGCATCCAGGACAAGGAACGTGACATCTCTGTAGAATTCTGGGGGGCCACCTACCTGCTGAGACTCCCAGGAGAGGGGGCGGTGGGGGGGGCTGTCTCCCCTCTGGAGGCTGGCTTCTCGAGAGGACTGAAAGTCGTATAAATAGCTGTGCCATGTGTGCCAGCAGCCACCTTCAAGCTGAGATGACTCAGGGGTTCGGGAAACAAAAAGAGCTCATCAGCACTCAGGATCTCCTGCCCGGGGCCCACCAGGAGGCCCAGGCTGGTACTGATCTTCGCTGGTTCCGGTCCTGGGTCCTTTAACACTGCTGATCTACTCTCCTGCCCAGAGATCACGCTCCCGAGATCAAGGCAAGTGCTGGCCACCTTTGCAGAAAGGAGAACCGAGGCCCAGGGAGACCACGTGGGCAAGCAGGATGGTTCGTCGCCTGCGTCATCTTGATGGGGCTTGGTGGTCCCCCGTGCCGGGGTCACCTGCCCGTCTTGGCACTGCTGTGAAGCCTCACGCACGTGGTAATGAAAGCAATGGCTAGCTGGCTTTAAGTCGGACTTGCCCTCCATTCACGCACGGGGCCTTCGTGCAGTTGTTTGCAGACTTCAAGAGCAGCAAGTGAGCATGAGCGGGGAAGTTCTGCCCAAAGGCTGCCCACAGAACAGCTGCTTTTCAGCCACCTGCACGCCCCACGACGCAGGGGGCAGAGAGAGGAACGCTGTGGATTCAAGGCCAGCCTCGGAGAAGCGATTGAGGCTCTCTCTCAAAAACAAACTACAGCCGGGCGCTGGCAGCTCACGCCTGTCATCCCAGCTACTCAAGAGGCTGAGATCGGAGGATTGTGATTTGAAGCCAACTCTGGGCAGGAAAGTGGTTATCCCAATAACCACACAAAATCCAGAAGTGGCGATGTGGCTCAATTGGTAGAGCACTAGCCTTAAGCAAAAGAGCTCAGGGACATCACCCAGGCCCTGAGTTCAAGACCCACGACTGACAAAAAAAATTACAAATCTCTCTCAAGATGGAGAACACTTGCCTACCATACATAAAGCTCTGGGTTTACTTCCTCAGTGGCACAAAAGGTATTTTTAAAAAGTAATAAAAATGGGGCTGGGAAGGTGGCTCAGTGGTAGAGCGCTTGCCTAGCATGCATGAGGCCCTGGCTTCGATTCCTCAGCACCACCTACACAGAAAAGGCCAGAAGTGGTGCTGTAGCTCAAGTGGTAGAGTGCTAGCCTTGAGCAAAAGCAGCTCAGGGACAGTGCCCAGGCCCTGAGTTCAAGTCCCAGGACTGACAAAAAAAAAAAAAAAGCCGTATACACAATGTGGAAAATGAACTACGCAACCTGGAGGCAGAGACAAGAGGGCTGTCCAGAAAAGAACTGCACTCATGACTTAGGAAATGCTAACCCTGCTCTATACAGCACCTCAGCGATAACCTAAATAAACTTATCTTTAAAATAACAATTTTTTAACGTCTGCAATTTCTACTCTTCCCAAAACTTCCAGCTCTCCAGAAGTTAGGCTGAGAGCCTACTCAGTCCCACACGTTAACTCCTTACACACACACACACACACACACACACACGAGTATACAGTATATACCAACACACCTGTGTGCGCACACACATGCACACGCACACAGCTTAGTGTGTACACACGTGCACATGACCTTGGCTCTGCTCCTCTAGGGAGCCCGGATGGAAGCCAGGAACAAATGTAGCGCAAAGCCAACGATGCGCAGAGCCCAGGGGACTTGGGGTATGGTGGGAACCTTTCTCTGTTAAACCCTCCCCTGCCCGATGGTTCACACCTGTCATCCCAGCTACTCATTAGGCTGAGATCTGAGGATCGCGGTTCAAAGCAGCCCAGGCAAATCTGAGCAACTCTGATTGGTTTTCAATTAGCCACCAAAAAGCTGAACGTGGAGATGTGGCTCAAGTGGTAGAGCGCCAGCCTTGAGTGAACATGCTAAGTTCCTGAGTTCAAGACCCAGTTCCTGCACCAAGAGAACAAAAAAGGAAATTCCACATTGGCTTTGCACAGGGAGCCGGGCTCTTGGCTCCTGACACGGGGCCTTGCTCCAGTTTTTCCTCTCCCCTCCCTCCCACCGAGGTGCACTGTACACACACTCTGACATGTTCAGTTGGAATCTCAGATAATTCAATATGCTTTCATCTCATGATCTTTTCTTCTTCTTTTTTGTCAGTCATGGGACTTGAACTCAGGACCTGGGCCCTGTCCCTTAGCTTATACTGTTCCAGACTCTTGCTCTACCGTGTTGAGCCACAGTGCCACTTCCGGTTTTCTGGCCATTCATGAGAGATAAGGTTCTCGTGGTTTCCCCACCCCCATCCCCGCTGGCTTTGAACCTCGATCCTCGGATCTCAGCCTCCTGAGTAGTTTGGATGACAGGTGTGAGTCACCAACCAGTCACCAACCATAATGGAATAGCTTTATGCAGTGGTTAGCTGGTGCCGGATGCTACACAAACTGATTTCCACCCATTAGTTCGTTTATCCCACTCACAATTCTTTCCATCCCTGCATAGAAAAGTGCGACCCTCATTTCCCCAGGCCCCCTCTTTGTCCACAGAACAATGGTAAGTGAATTAAGAAATTACACCGGCAGAAACAAGAGCCAGCAGGCCGCTCCCTCCTGCCATCCACCCTCCGTGCGCCTCTGATGATTCATGATTCAATCACTTTAAAAGCTGTAAGTAAAAGCCCTGCTTCAAAAGATGCCTCTCTTTTTATCTGCTCCACAGCTTCCGTCGTGCAAAGAACCGAAGCTTCCCAAGTGAACTAACTGTGGTCTGTTTCTTTAAGGCTCCCGCAGTGATGCTAGGTGTGGAGTGTGGAAATAAAAACAAATAAAATAGGGGGGGGGACAAAAACAAAGCTATTAGCTCCCCGGAAAGACCAAAGCTGAAGGACCACCGACTTCCTGAGGCCCCTTCTAGAAAACCTCCTGGCACCAGCACCACACGCCTGTCCTCCTGAGCTAGGCTGGAGGCCGGCATTGGAAGGAGGGCAGCTCCAGGTGAAGAAGTCCACATGGCTGGCGTTCTGGCGATGACTGAGAGTCTCCAATGGGCGGATGGCGGTCCAAACACAGGCCAGGGCGGGAAGGGCGGCCTTACTCACTCACAACACCTACAAAAGAGAACGCTAGAGGCAGGCTCAGGGTAGAGTTCAAGGCCTTGAGTTCAAACGCTAGTACCAGGGAGGAAGAAGGAAGAAAGGGAGAGGTGAGGGAAGGAGAGGAGGAGGAAGGGAGGAGGAGGAAGGGAAGAAAGGAACGAGGGAGGGGATGAGGGAGGGGGTTTTGGGGGCAATGTGTATTAGAAGCAATCACAATTGAAGAATAATACCAACAGCTATCATGGCTGGCTTGGTGTGTGTGTGTATGTGTGTGTGTGTGTGTCTGTCTGTCTGTCTGTCTGTCTGTGTCTGTGTGTCTGTGTCTGTGTCTGTGTCTGTGTGTGTTCAGTTCACTCATCTCTCTATGAGAACCTTCTAGCTCCTCTCGTATCTTGAAATACATCATGCAATATTGTGGGCTACAGTCTCCCTACCTGAAGTGGAACCCTCAGATTACTCTCTCCTTAGCCGTCCTGTCCATCCCTTCCCCTCCCACTCCCCCCCCCCCCACACACACACACTTCTGGCAGCCACAGCTCTGCTCTCTACTTCGTTTTTGTTCTGTTTTGTTTTGGTCACTCCTGGGGCTTGAACTCGGGGCCTGGGCACCGTCCCTGACCTCATTCTCTCAGGCGAGCATTCTACCACGTTCCCCCACAGCTCCACTTCCGGTTTTCTGGTGCTTTTTTGGAGATAAGAGTCTCATGGACTTCGCTGCCTGGGCTGGCTTCTAACCATGATCCTCAGATCTCAGCCTCCTGAATAGCTAGGATGACAGGCGTGAGCCACCAGTGCCCAGCTCCTGGATCCCGGCTCCCTTCTACTCCAGTATATACATCCAGATAGTCCAGGGCATACACTTTGGCACATCTGCAAGTCATCATGCTGAGAATCTTCCCCTCTGGGTCAAATGCCTTGTCTTAGAAATGGACCAGGACTAATTGACTCCTCACAAGACCCTACCTCTGACCACAAGGCGGGTATGGCAGTTCACACTTGTAATCCCAGCACTTGGGAGCAGAAACTGGAGGACTGAGAGTCTGGACTTTACAGCAAGACCCTCCCAATAATAATAATTATTATTATTATTTTATTAAATGTTGTTAATTCATAAAATATTAATGATTAAATACTATTGTTTAATATCATTAAATATGCTTAGAAAATATAAAAATAATTATTATATGACTTTAAAACACCATTGCCTGTAGGGTGGTGGCTATAAAAAATTTCCTCCAGGCTGGGAAGGTGGCTTAGTGGTAAAGTGCTTGCCTAACATGCATGAAGTCCTGGTTCGATTCCTCAGACCATATACACAGAAAAAGCCAGAAGTGGCACTGTGGCTCAAGTGGTAGAGTGCTAGCCTTGAGCAAAAGCAGCTCAGGGACAGTGTCCAGGCACTGAGTTCAAGCCCCAGGACTGGCAAAAAAAAAAAAAAAAAAAAGATGCCCAGTCCTTAAAGAGACACTCCATTAAATTCTACCAAAAGTCTGCTAGCTCCTAATAGATTAAGAGTTTGAAAGAAAGTATCGCGAACTCCGTAAGCGGTACGGGGTTTGCCTTGCTGTCTCCTGCGGGGCTCTTGTATCTTTCTGACCCTCTGTCCCAATCTGGGTTTAGACAATAGAGTTATTTTGTTTTCGCCCTGATGCTCTCTGATTTTCTATTTCTTTGCAACATCTTTGTCATAGCAACAAAATGCACATTTGCATTTCAAAAAGTACCTCTACCCGCTGCACACCTTAAAACAAAACCCAGCACCCGGGCTCATGTGTCACCGTCATTAAAATGCACATGTATTAGCAAGATGCCGGGGGAAGGAGGGCGGTTAATTTCTGTAACAAGGAGGAAGAAGAGCGAACACGTATTAATGAGCCGCTACCTTCAGATCCTGTGCCAGCTAACCAGGGAGCATTTGGTGCCATCTCTACTGCCATTCCAAAAACAAAAGAAGCCAAATCTCAGCGAGAGTGTCACTTACCCCAAACCACAAATCTGAGATGCCACGGGGTGAAATCGGCTGCATCTTGTCAGGGCTAAGTCAGCCCAGACGAAGTGCAGACGCAGACAGAAGGGAGAGGGAGGAGAAAGGGCATGAGAGGAAAGGATTTGGTGGTGTGTGTGTGTGTGTGTGTGTGTGTGTGTGTGTGTGTGTTTCCCAAGGTAGAAGAATTCCATCCCCCAAAGAACTATCTTGATGTTGGACCACACAAGGTTGCTAGGAAACAAGACACATCTGACTCGTAAACCTAGAGACTGGATTTGCTCAAGAAAGGAAGAAGAATCTTTCTTCCCTTTCCTCCTTCCTTTTACCTCTTAAGAATGCTTCAGTGTCAGGTGCCCGCGGCTCACGCCTATCATCCTAGCTACTCAGGAGGCTGAGATCTGAAGATCGCGGTTCAAAGCCAGCCCGGGCAGGAAAGTCCGTGAGACTCTTATTTCTAATGAACCACTAGAAAACCAGAAGTGGTGCTGTGGCTCAAGTGGTAGAGCACTCGCCTTGAGCAAAAGAGCTCAGAGATTGTGCCCACGCCCTGAGTTCAAGCTTCACAACTGAATAATAATAATAATAATAATAACCAGCTAGTCAATCCCTTTGGTTACAAAGTATGTTTTAGTGTCATCGTTATCTGGAAGTAGATTGCCAAGGGGTTTCGATTCAACATGTCAGTTTATGAGGACAAGGCATCTTGATCAACGTTACCCCTTCCATCATCTCCCCAGCCGTCTCTCCAACCCCGCCCCTCCCCGCACGATCCTGAGGACCACGTTCACATACGGACGTTGAATAGCATGATGGCGTTCGCTCACGCTTCCTCTCTCCATCCATCCTCCCTCCCCTTCTCTCCCCTCCCTCACAAAACACATTTCAGCTTCCTGGTATTGGTTGTGTTAAACCCTTGGTTCCTCCTTCAGAGGAGTTTCACCATTGGTTTACCATAATTTAATTTGTTTGTGTATACATATGACTATATGCATATGACCCTGTATATTTGTCATATACAGGGTCATAGGCAAGGCTCTTAAGAAAATATGGTACATATATACATATATATATAGAGAGAGAGAACTCAGATAGATAGATAGATAGATGGATAGATAGATAGATAGATTTCATCTATCAGAAAGAATAATATTATGTCATTTGTAGAGAAATGTACGGACCTCCCCCCCACAAAAAAAAAATTCAGAGAGACAAATGGCATCTGTTTTCTCTCCTAGGTGGAAGATTTTTATTTTTCTTCTTCAATCTCCTCTCTGTTTAATCCAGCATTGCTGTTTTTTCACTGGTGTTTTTCTTTCTTTTCTCTAGAAAAACTTTTAGAAGCTAGACAGCCTGGCTTCTTTACAATCCTGCAGGAAGCTGTATGACTTTATATTTTTTGCTTTCCCAGGCGGGGACAATGGACGGGCAGGCCGCATCACCCCGCAGGGGTCAGCACGCACGGGCCATCCCCATCCGTACGGCGCCCACTCCAGGAGCAGCTAGGCCGCGCGTCCACGCCGGCGGTCACCTCCTGCAATTCCACCCTTCAAGATTCCGATAGGAACGCGCTCTGCACAATCTGGCGATCTTCTACAAGGGCTTCTTAGCCTTTTTTGTGGCGAGGATGGGTTCATCTGCATGAAGCCTCTTTGCTAGGTGGGCGGGAGAATGGGTGACAGACTGAAGTCCCTCGGTGCACAGCCACATCCTCGTCCACCTCCTTTCCTGAGACGCAAGGTGAGCTCCAGTTGGTGGGAGCCCAGGACCACTGCATTGTGGGTAGGTACTGCCACTAGCCAGATGGCAGGAGGTCAGAGAAAGCCCCTCACTGTGCATCAAGGGGGACAGAGGGTGGAGACACAGGAAGGCCGAAAGAGAAGGTTGGAGTCCGACTCCTTTCGTTCCAAGTGCTCAGCATGCCAAGGCCTCACGCACCCAACAAAGCCAGAAGAGTTGGCCAAGGGGCTGAGTGGTCAAATAGGAAGCCAGGGCCACACACAGGGTAGATGTTAAGTCATCAGCTGGGCATTTAAGTGCTGGATTAAGTGCGTTTCCACCTCTGCTGCTGCTGCTTCTTTTTTTTTCCTGCTAGTTCTGGGGCTTGAACTCAGAGCCTGGACGCTGTCCCTGAGCTCTTTTGCTCAAGGCTAGCACTCTACCACTTTGAGCCACAGCACCACTTCCAGGTTTTGAGTGGAGACATAAAGAGTCTCACAGACTTTTCCCGCCCCGGCTGGCTTTGAACTGTGATCCTCAGATCTCAGCTTCCTGAGTAGCTAGGATGACAGGCGTGAGCCACCGGCGCCTTGCTCTACCTGGGAGGGTTTTAAGTGGCTCCGTGTGTGGTTATTTGGCTACAGGACACCTCCTCCTGAGAGGTGGGTCACCAGAGGTGTCCTGTCCCACGGAGCCTCCAGCTGACCCCAGGCCCAGCTCCAGCCAAGCCCAGCCACCCACAGAAACATGAAGAAAACTGACATCTAATGCTTGGAGTTGTTGGTTTGGTGGTGCTAGGGTTCGAACTCAGAGCCTTGCGCTTGTGCTAGGCAGGTGCTCTACCACTTGAACCACACCTCCAGCCCTCCCTCTTGTACGTCCCTCATAGCTGGGATTACAGGCTCCCACACCACACCCTCAGCTTATTTTGTGCAGATGGGATCTCAGTCACTTGTCCAGACTGACCTCCAACATGGATCCTCCTCACCTCTGCCTCCCAAGTTAGCCGGGATTATGAGCATGAGCTACTGCACATGGCCCCAACTGATATTTTCAGCCACCCAAGGTTCACATCACAGCAAGAGGCCGCCCAAGAGGGCTTTTTTTTTTTATTAGCATGAATGCCTCGAAACACTGGAAACCTCGAATGTCTAAGTGTCAGCGAAGGCAGTTTTACTGAGAATGATTCTCATCTGACAAATGGGGAAATTAAGGCTCAGAGGGGGCCCTGAAGCACTGAAAGGCGGTACTGCTGGGATCGGAGACCCAGGTCTGCCTGACGGTAGATCCCTGCTCTTCCCTTGGCCCCCAGCCGCTTCGCCCTGGCAGGGCTGCTTAGAAATGAAGCCCAATGCGCGTCTCCCCGGGGATCTGGCTCTATCCGGCATCCTGCGGCGGGGACCAGCCTTCGTCCTCTCCAGGATTCTCACACCCTACCAATCTCACGTCCTCTCCCAGGGGGACCCCGCCTCAGCCCTGCCAACCACACCGGGCACTGGGGGGGGGGGCTGCATCTGCCGCAGGGGTCTGTCTGGTGGCGGTTACACCCTGAGAGCAATTACAATTCACAGCAGTCCGCTGCACGCAGCCATCTGAACAGAATAGCAGTGACCAGTTTGGTGATTGCAGCGGCAGCCATACATCCAGATGTGCAGAGTCCTAGTCCAGATGTGCAGAGCCAGGCCCGGGTCTCTCAGCACACAGACAGACCTCACTTCCTTTTCTGTCTTGTCTCAAGTGTCAGGAGCCGTTCCTCAGAGCTCAAGCCCTGGAGGGACTGCCCTGGAGCTCAGGACAGTAATCTCACTTCCCACGGCTGAGATGAAAGGCGGGTCACACTTCAAGGCCAGCGGGTGCGGAAAGTTAGCGAGCTCTTCTCTGAAGAAACCAGCTGGGCGAGATGGTTCACACCTGTAATCTCAGCGGTGTGGGAGGCGAAGGGAGGAGGATCTCAATCGGAGGCTGGCCCCAAGCAAAACCTCAAAACCCTTTCCAAAAATACAACTAAAGCAGAAAGAGCTGGGGGCGTGGTTCAAGTGGTAGAACCCCTAGCAAGCAGGAGGCCCTGCATTCAGACCCAAGAGAAAAAGAAAAAAGAAATTAGAAACAGGGACCAAGATGTCTGAACTCACCGGGACTCTGCATACGTACCTGTTAAGATCTTCTTCTACCCCTGCTTTGGCTTCAAGATCCAGAGAACTCAGGAGGCTAAAGAAAGACAAGACTTACCACTTACCAAGACCCTTATTTATTTATTTAATTTGGTGCTGGTCCTGGGGCTTGAACTCAGGGCCTGGGTGCTGTCCCAGAGCTTCTTTTGTTCAAAGTAAGTGCTCTGCCCCTTGAGCTACAGCTCCACTTGGTAGTCTAGTGGAGAAAAGAGTCTCATAGCTTTTCCTGCGTGGGCTGGCTTCGAACCACAATCCTCAGATCTCAGCCTTCTGAGTGGTTAGGATTACAGGCGTGAGCTACCGTTGCCTGACTTGACAAGATCTTTCTTTATGGCAGGAAAACAATAATGTCTTCTGTTGTTATTTGTTGAGTTACATTTTTATTACTTTTAAGTCATTGTCCAAAGGGATTACCATTCAACAAATCAATTCATGCTGACAATGCACCCTGATTGATGTCACCCCTTCCATGATGACTTCTTTCTCCTGAACGTCCTTTGACAAGACAAAGACTGGAAACCAGGCCCCACTTTAACCCCGGGCTGTGTAACCCTCACATGTACACATCTCTCTTTCGGCCTCCAGTTCTTGGTCTGTTTCAACCTGGAGCTCATTCTGTATTCTTACCGTGGCTGGGATGCCCAGAAGGGCCGCCCTCCTGTCATGTAGTAAGTGTCCTTCCTCTGTCCTTCTCCGTGTCTCTCTCCGTATGGTATAGGGGTGAGTGGCTGGGTCTGAAGTGTGGAACCCCAGAAGTTTGGGCCTGGGGCTTCATGCCTCTGAAGAGCAGGACAAGCCCCTTCTCCCAGGTGTCTGCCCTCTTGGGCCCTCATCTATCACCTCCAAAGTCAGAACAGAAGCAGGTTTCCTATGGGAAGAATCTAGCAATCTCAGGACATGCAACCTCATGCTAGCACCACGCGGTGAGGGTAAACTGAGACAAACCAGGGCAGAGTGGCCTGTCCCTTCCCAAACCTCGCGACCGTCTTCTACCCAGCGGAGGGGACACAGACCCATTTCCCCAGGCTGCCCAGAGATCCAGCCCCCAAACAGAGAGGTGGGTTCAACTCATTTCCATTAAGATGAATGGAAGAAAGAAATCACTTATTTTTTTTCTTATAATTATGAAAGAATGCAGCCGGCCCAGCCAGATAGTCTTATGTAATGAAAGGGTGAGAAAGCAAATGGATATAATTAGCCGCGAGAAGAAAACATTTGGATTGGTGGTCAAAGGGGTGATGGCGGCGAAGGTGTAGTACGAGATTCTGGAAACATCCCTGCTGCCCTTTAGAAGGGGGCTGAGAAACCCCGGTGGCCAAGGGTACTGCTTAGAGAGTCCAGATTGCAGATTTCCTAACACAGAGACAATTCTGCCCATATAAGAGGTTCTGAGAATGAATTCCTCACCTTTTGGACAGGGACCAGTCATTCATCAGACACCTAACACCCCAGGTTCTCAGCATGGTAGGGGGTGATCTGGGCTCCAAACTATTGCTTGTTATAGATCAAAAATCTTCTCTTTCCCCTGGGAGCTGGTGGCTCCCGTGTCATCCTAGCTACTCAGGAGGCTGAGAACTGAGGATCACAGTGTAAAGCCAACCTGGGCAGAAAAACAACAATGAGACTCTAATCTCCAATTAGTCAGCAAAGAAAGCCAGAAGAGGCATGGTTCAAATAGTACAGCACCAACCTTGAGCAAAAAGGCTAAAGGCAGAACTCAGGGTCCTGAGTTCAAGCCCCCATACCAGCTCACACACACACACACACACACACACACACACACACACACACACACACACACACACACACACACACACACACACACACACTCCACTCTTCACAGGAAGAATCTGATCCATATTTATTTGAATGAAGGGATTCCTTCCAAAGTTGTTTCTAATTTTCTTTGTGACTGGCCAAAGTTCCCTACAGGGGCATTCAGGCTCATGTCACAGCTTCCCGATGAGTGCCAGTGACCCACACCTCAGACAGACCCCGGCTGAGCTCCCACTTGGGTCCTGCGGCTCCCACGAGCTCCTGACAGCCTCCTGACAGCCCCCAGTGTTCCTGCAGCTGCAAAAAACGTTTTCACTAATGGACTATTGATTCTTTTAAGGCAACAATTGCAAGTCTTGGTGCAATCAATAGCCAAGAAGAGAGAAAGAAAGAGGGGGTGTGAGCATGAAGCCCCGGGTGGCATCCTCCCACACGCCCGGGCCTCTCCCTTCACCTGGGGGGCACCGAGGCGGGTGGAGGCTGCAAGAGAAGGCTGAGTTGCCCAGGAACTTCTTCTGGAAGCATCCCGAGGTAGCTTTGGTTCTCATGTTGCAGGCTTTTCGTGAAATGACACTCGCTGTACCTGCCCTGACTACCTTCTCCTACGCCTTCTTTTCCAGAAGTTGTGTCCAGGAACTTGTTTTCTATGTTTTGTCTTGGGGGAAGGTGGATTTTTTCGAAACAAGCTGTAATCCTAGCTACTCAGGAGGCTAAGATCTTAGGATTGTGGTTTGAAGCCAGCTTGGGCTTATCTCCAATTAACCACACACACAAAAAAGCTCAGGTTCAAGGGATAGAGCACTTAGTCTTGAGCAAAAAAAGGCCAAGGACAGCACCACCCAGATGGCTGAGTTCAAGTCTCAGGACTGGCACAAGCACGCGCGCATGCGCACACACACACACACACGCACACACACACACACGTGCACACAAAAAATGTCTTATCTCAAGTAGTAGAGCTCAAGTGGTAGAGTGCCAGCTTTGAGCAGAAAAAAAGCCAAGCAAGACTGTGAAGCCCTAAGTTCAAGCCTCAGAATGGCACAAAAAATAAAAAAGTGAGCCAGGCACTGGTGGCTCATGCCTGTCATCCTCAGGAGGCTGAGCTCTGAGGATCATGGCTCAAAGCCAGCCCTGGGCAGGAAAGTCTGTGAGACTCTTACCTCCAATTAATCCTCAGAAACCAGAAGTAGTGCTGTGGCTCAAAGTGATAGAGTGCTAGCCTTGAGCAAAAGAGCTCAGGCCCTGAGTTCAAGCCCTACAACCAACAACAACAATAATAATAATAACAACAATTTTAAAAAATAAAAAAATGGAAGTACATGATGGAGATAGGAAGTTGGTGAATATTTTCCTGCCACACAGCAAAATACCCTGATTTGAACAATGTCTATTGAAAGCAGCAAACTATTCCAAAATTGAATAGCTTTTAAAACAATGATTCATCTCACCCACCAAACTGGGTGGTAGCTGCCAGTAGGGCCTCAATTGTGAGGCACAAGGCTGGAAGGTTCTCTCAGCTGGGCCCTTGGCCAAGAGGTTGGGGTGGGCAAATCTCAGGCCCTCTTTACCTGGGCCTCCTACCAGACTTTTGAGCTTCCTCCCAACATGGCGGCCAATTTCCCTGCTCGTTTTTGTGAGTTACCATAGCGACTAGAAAGCTACAAGTGAGGTCCTAGGAGAGGTTCTCAGACTATGGGAGCCTACATCCTGTCTGTAATCCAAGCTACAAGGGAGGCTCAGATTGAGAGGAGTACGGTTCAAAGCCAGCCCTGGGGGATGAGGAGGGGAGAGATAACAAGACCTCCATCTCAACCAATAAGAATCTGGATAGCAGAGATAGGAGGAGCGTGATCTAGGCCAGGCTTTATTTGAAACACACACACACACACACACACACACACACACACACACACACACACACACACACACACACACACACACACACACACACACACAATAAAGAAATAAAAATAACAAAAGCGAAAAGAGCTAGGGATGTGGGTACCTGCCTGTGAAGTTTGAGGCTGTAATTTCAAACCTCAGTTACTCCCAAAAACAAAAAGTTGGAAAGCTTTCACTGAGTGAAGGCTTGTATCTAAGAATAACTTCTCCCCACGCCCCCCATGCTCTCCCTCCCCCCCCCCTCCTTTCCCCCATGGTACTGTTTTATTCAATCATGTTAGTTGTGCCTGTTTTATTCACTCATGTGAGTTGTGCCAGAAGGGCTTTCCAATATGCAAACAATGCATCTTGCTCAACCCTCCACACTCTCCTTCTTAAAATAATGCCAGGGGTTCCCTGGTCTATTTCCTTACACAGAAACCAACTGTATATGCTGTATTCATGTTCTTCCACCCTCTTTCCTGGCCCTCCCCATCCAAGCCTATTTTATTCTCCTGTACTCCTCTTTTCTTTCTTTTTTAAGTTTTGAACTCAGGACCTTCTCTCTGTGAGGCAGACACTCTACCACTTGAGTAACGCCCCCCAGCCCTTTCATACCTTAGCTAGTTCTTGGCTAGGGTCTTGAGTTTTTGCCCCAGGATAGCCTTACATGGAGGTCTTGCTGCCACTTCTGCGCTCATAGCTGGGATTATAGACATGAACCATGGGGACCAATGTGTTACTGAGAGAGGGTCTTTCTTTTTTCTTAGACTGGCCTTGAACTGTGAACCCCCCAATCTCATTTTACTCTGGAGCCCTCACAGGTGCACTCTGCACCGGGAAATGGATCCATCTTAAAATCCCACACCCCTTGATAACTAAATTAAATAAATAAATGACCTGACTGCATTGTGGCCCTTTGCGATGCCTTTCTGGTCCCATGTGCACTTTAATTTTTCCATTGGCAATTCCCTTTTAACTCGGCAGTGTTGGTATATGGTTCAAAAGCCTCACAAAGCTGTATTTAACTAACTGAATTGTAATTGCTTGCCCACTTTTAGATGTACTTTACCGTAATAATAACAAACAAAAACATATGTAAAGCAAAGTCCTCCAGGCGTGGAAGATAAGCCAGCCAATGCGTCTCAAAACACTGCATTTATTTTTATACTCTGTGTTTATTTTTGCCATGTGGCTTTCTATTTATAGAAATGACACAAGGCGGGGTTGGGAAGGTGGCTCAGTGGTAGAGCGCTTGCCCAGCATGCATGAAGCCCAGGGTTTGATTCCTCAGCACCACATACACAGAAAAGGCCAGAAGTGGCGCTGTGGCTCAAGTGGTAGAACGCTAGACTTGAGCTGAAGAAGCTCAGGGACAGCGCCCAGGCCCTGAGTTCAAGCCCCAGGACTGGCAAAAAGAAAAAAAAATGATACAAAGCTTCCTGTTTCAAGAAGATTAATTATATGGTGTATTCATGCGCGTATCTGTGGGAGGGTGGGGGAAGGACCGGAATCCAAGGAAAGAGGGCGGAAAAGTACAGCAAGGGAGTGCTCTGAACACTGATAAAGTGAGCCATGCAACTCACCGGTGGGAAAGAGGTAATGCGAGAGAGTGTGAACAAATGGCGCTGTATGAAGGAAATATAACCCCTCTGTATATCACCTCTAAAATAATAAAGCAAGCTCTTTAAAAATAGATTAATTTTAAGACAAATTGGCTTTATAATTAAATAAAAACTAGGGGCTGGGAAGGTGGCTCAGTGGTAGAGTGCTTGCCTTGCATGCATGAGGCCCTGGGTTCAATTCCCCAGCACCACATAAGCAAAGAAAAAAAGCCGGAAGTGGCACTGTGGCTCAAGTGGTAGAGCGCTAGCCTTGAGCTGAAGAGCTGAGGGACAGCGCCCAGACCCAGAGTTCAGGCCCCACGACAGGACCCAATAAATAAATAAATAAATAAATAAATAAATAAATAAATAAATAAATAAATAAGAACTAGAACACAGAAAGGGAAGTACAGTAGTTCATACCTATAGTACTATCACACCTGTCCTGCTATACACCTGCTCATGTTTGAGTAGCTAGGATTACAGGCATGAGTCTCAGCACCTAGCCCAAACCTTTTCCTAAGAGCCTTTCCTTTTATCAAAAAGACATTAGGGCAGACTCAATGCAACAACTAAGAAAGGAAGTATGTTGGGCTGGGAATGTGGCTCAGTGGTAGAGGGCTCGCCTAGCGTGCATGAAGCCCTGAGTTCAATTCCTCAGTAACACACAGAAAAAACCAGAAGTGGTGCTGTGGCTCAACTGGTAGAGTGCTAGCCTTGAGCAAAAGCAGATCAGGGGCAGTGCCCAGGCCCTGAGTTCAAGCTCCAGGACTGGCCAAAAGAAAAAGAAAGTATGTCCATTTGGTGGTTTTTATCATCATCATCATCATCTGCAAAGCCAAAGTCAGTATGTGCCAGGTGTTGGAGAAGGATTCTGGGTATACACAGCACTTGCCAGTCTGAAGGGAGGGGAGTGATATCAGCTACTGGAAATGTCATCAATTTTCTCCCTTTCCCAGAAAAAGTGGCTCTGGCCAAGCCTGGCTTCCTTCCATGACAGCACACACAGAATGGAACTGGGGCCTGGGTGTCAGGCCCCTTCAGAGGAGAAGCAGCTGCGGCCAGAGCCATGGCCCCAGAGACCGATGGGAGACACGGGCCTGGGGTCCCCCACACAGCAAGGGGGCTTCTGAATGGCAGACCCCAATGGAACCCACCTCAGCTCCTCACCAGCTGGGTGTGGTCTGGAATGGAAGTTCCCAGGGATGGGAGTTGGTTTGCTTTTGGTGCTGGTCCTGGGCCTCGAACTCAGGGCTTGGGCACTATCCATGAGCTCCCAAAGAGGAGCTAGCACTCTACCACTTTGAGCCACAACTTCACTTGCTGCTTCTCAGCATTTCATTGGAGCTAAGAGTCTCACGGACTTGGGATCTCAGCCTCCTGAGTAGCTGGGAAGACAGGTGTGAGCCACCAGCACTCAGCTGAAATAACTTATTTCTTTTAAGTGCCTCAGACTAAGCCAAGCTGGGAAAGGTAATGAATTATTTGGGACCCAATCCAATATTTCTGCTCTCTCCTGGCATCTGCTGCGTACCACCGGGCTCCGCGGTGGCTGATGCCCTCTGTGCCATTTCTAGGTTGCTGCTTGCAGAAGATTCCAGATGTGAGAAGATCGCATTAGTAAGAATGGGCTCCGGAGACGGCCTGACAAGAAACAAATGGCAAGTGTGGGCAGAGGTCTCTGGGGCATCCGTGTGTCACACAGCACACATAGACATGGTTGAATCTCGAGATGCGACTCAGGCGGCTGTAAGTGCTAAAAGCTGGAGGTCACCAGGGGGAAAGGGGGGGGGAGGGGACATGTCCCTTGATTTCACAACTCTTTGTAGGGACATCCATTTTGCATTTACCCCTGAGCCCTGAAACGATATTTTTTTAATGTCTGTGAATTTGCCACATTCCACCAAAGCCTGGAGGGGGCACAGAGCATCTCTCTCTCTCTTTCTCTCTCTCTCTCTCTCTCTCTCTCTCTCTCTCTCTCTCTCTCTCTCTCTCTCTCTCTCTCTCTCTCTCTCTCTCTCTCTTTCTCTCTCTCTCTCTCTCTCTCCCTCCCTCCCTTCACTCCTCCCTTCCTCTCTCCCTTTCCCCCTCTCTCTCCCTCTCTCCCCCTCCCCCTCCCCCCTCTCTCTCCTCAGTACCAGGGTTTGAATGCACTTGCTTGACTTGCTTGTCTCTCTACCACTTAAGCCACACCTTCAGTTTTGCTTCTTTGGTATTTTAGAGATGGAGACTGTTGGACTTCACTGCCTGGACTGGCTTCAGACTGCGATCCTCCAGCCCTCAGCCTCCCAAGGAGCTGGGATGACCAAGACATTCCCCAGGGGTGAACTGCGGAGTTCCATCCTGCAGCGGCTCCCCAGGACTGGCCAGGCAGCAGAGAAAGGGCAGAGAGACCCGGATGTGGGAAGTCACAGGACGTGACTTGTTGGGCGATGCACAGCCCGTGGGGGGACTGAGCACAGGAGTGCATGCCTATAATACCAGCTATGTAAGAGGTGGAAGTAGGAGGATCATAGTCTGAGACCAGCCCAAGTACAAAGCACAAGACTGTATCTTAAAAATAACCTAAAGTCTGGGCTGGGAAGTTGGCTCAGTGGTAGAGTGCTTGCCTTGCATGCCTGAGGCCCTGGGTTCGATTCCTCAGCACCACATAAGCAAAAAGAAAAAAGCCGGAAGTGGTGCTGTGGCTCAAGTGGTAGAGCGCTAGCCTTGAGCTGAAGAGCTGAGGGACAGCGCCCAGACCCAGAGTTCAGGCCCCATGACCGGACCAAAAAAAAAAAATAATAACCTAAAGTTATGCCTGGAGGCATGGCTCAAGTGGTAGACCACCTGCAGCTAATACTGCCAAATAAACAATTAATGTTTTCATTTTTTGCTGATCTTGGGGTTTGATCTCACTGACTGCACGCTGTCCCTGAGCCGATTTGTGTTCAAGGCTAGCTCTCTACCACTTGAGCCACAGCACCCCTTCTGGCTTTTTCTGAGTAGTTTATTGGCAACAAATGTCTCACGGACTTTTCTGCCCAGGATCATGGTTTTGAACCATGATCCTCAAACCCCAGCCTCCTGAGTAGCTAGGATGACAGGCGCCTGGCTAATTAATTTTTTGAAAGCACAACTCTAGGACATTTCATGTAATTACCCTGAAATGTGCAACGTACACACCCCGCCTCCTTTCCATACTAGGAAATCCCATCTGGAATCCCAGCTACAGGAGAGGCTGAGGTTGGACCTATCACAGGAGTGATAGTTCTTATCCAGGAACTCCATGTCCACAGAGGAAAATGAGATGGGGTGAGGAAGCTATATTAGGTAGATCAATGGTATGGGTGCAAGCCAAAGTGGAAAGTTGAGACTCTGTCCAGAAGAGCAGCAGCAAAAAAAAAAACAGCACTGGAGACATAGCTCAGCAGCAGAGCACCTGCTTTGCCTAAGTTCAAACCCTAGGACCATTAGAACCAAAAAGAAAAATCAAAAGCCAGGTGATGGTAATGCACAAGAAGGTGCTCCCAGGAGCAGCTGTGTGGAGATGCTGTAGCCCGCCATTTGTCAAAGAAAACCTGGCATGCTTCCCTCCCCTTCGATATTCCATAAACACACACATCCTATGCAAAAAGGAGAGCCCAGTAGACCCCGTGGGAAGCCCAGAGTCACTACTTCCCACAACACTGTCTTGTATTTCATTCCTTCCATCTTCTGCTCTCACCAGAGTTCCAGCTCCCAACGAGCTCAGCTCAGCCCCTAGACCTTCCTTGGGTAAAGAATAAAGACTGGGATTGAACGGAGAAAGAAGATGCTCAGAGGTCAACGGGGCGGTCTCCCAACATCTCTCCAGCTCCTGGTACCCAGAGGAACGCGGTTCCCTGCTGCCCTCTGCTGGTTTGAGCTGGGAATGGCTGAGACGCCCACAAACTTCCAGGTAAGGTCATTGGTGTGGGACTCCTGGCTTATTCCTCCTGAGGGATCTTCCAAGACTGCCTTAGTCTAGGGGCGTAGTCTGGTGGCAAGGTGCTTGCTGACAATGCTCTAGGTCCCCAGTTCTATTCCCAGCACTGAGATCCCGGAAACATTCATTCTAACACCAGACCAATGACATGCCTCAGAAACTCACCCTGCAGTCATTGTGTGGCCTACAAGTAAGAGTGCGTTCTGACATTTTAAAAGAATATTGCTGGAATACCATCATTTGGGTAAATGTTTCTCCACAAGAACTATTAACAGGAGATAAAGATGGAAAAAAAAAGACATTTGGAAGGGTAGTAACAAAATGAGAAACATTTTAAAGAAGGATTTATTTTTCATTGTCACTCTTAGAACTCATGTCTGTTTATTTTTATCCAAATGGATAAAAGTGTGTGGGGATATCACATTTTACTTCCACTTAATATTGTAACCTATGCCTTTGTAATGAAACAGAAATTTGAGTACAGAAATTAAAATCATTTGGCTATTTAGAAAAAAAAAAAAAAGAATATTGCTGGGACAAGTGGCTCACGCCTGTCATCCTAGCTACTCAGGAGGCTGAGATCTGAGGATCACGGTTCAAAGCCGGTCCAGGCAGGAGGTAGGGGAGGAGGTGGACAAGCTGTAAGCATTTCATCCAGTCTTGCCCCAAGATAGAGCTAAAAGTCCACACTTCTCCCCCAGCTCCACCCCAGCCTATCTTTAAATGCCTGGCTGTGCTGATACCATCTGCAGGCTGTGGACACTTGGCCAGTGGAACTTATTTAACTATTTTAATAAAAAGCCAGGCACCGGTGGCTCACGCCTATGATCGTAGCTACTTAGGAGGCTGAGATCTGAGGATCACAGTTCAAAGCCGGCCAGGGCAGGAAAGTCAGTGAGACTCTTATCTCCAATAAACCATCAGAAAACCAGAAGTGGCGCTATGGCTCAAGTGGTAGAGCGCTCGCCTTGAGCTGAAAAGCTGAGGGACAGCGCCCAGGCCCAGAGTTCAAGCCCCATGACCAACAATAAGCTCTTATTACTATGCCTGACGCAGAAGTCTCAGAGCAACTTCCTGCAGAAGACACAAGTAGCAGCATAGAGTTCAACTGACTACCCACCTGCAAATTGTTCTATCCAGGCCCCACACACTACAGGTGCCCCTCCAACTCGCTGGGTGGGGGAAAGTGGAGGGCCCTGGGGAGGAGGGTGGGGCTAGGTCTCTGGTTTTATCTTGCTAACCTCATCTCATTTACAAAGTCCCAGCAGAGGATCCCAGCTGAATCAAAGACTGATTTTCTTTTCCTCTTTCACAGCCTACTAGCTTTGAATTGAGAGGAGTCTGACTTTAGCTATACCAGCCCCCTTGGCAGGGAACAGGTAGGGAACCCAAGTCCTGAGGAATTCAAAGGACCCTTGGCACTAATGGGACTCATGATGTATGGATTAATGACATTGATGCCTATAAACTCCAGGCCTTGTTATTCTACATCGATATGGCACCCATGTATCCGTCATTGCATACATCCACCCACCCACCCACTCATCCATCCATCCATCCATCCATCCATATCTAGCCAACCACTGTCAGCCAGTGGTTGAAGCACATTTTTGAAGTCCCCCAACCACTGTCCCTTGGGTTTATCTGAAACCCAAAGTGATGTGTTTCAGGAAGCCTCCATTTTCAAAAGTCCCAAGTGCATCTCAGGAGGAGCCACAGTAAATGCAAGAACTTCCAGAAGCTCTTCCCAGAAAGATGAGACCGGGTGCTGGTGGCTCAGTGCTATAATCCTAGCTACTCAGGAGGCTGAGATCTAAGGATCACGGTTCAATGCCAACTAGGGCACGAAAATCCTTGAGACTCTTATCTCCACTAAACTACTCAGAAAAAGCCAGAAGTGGCGCTGTAGCTCAAGTAGTAGAGTGCCAGCCTTGAGCAAAAAAAGCTCAGGGACAGCACTCAGGCCCTGAGTTCAAGCCCAGCACTGGCAAAAAAAAAAAAAAAAAAAAAGGGCGGGGGGGGGGGGGAGATGGGGCTGGAAAGTTGGCTCAGTGGTAGAGTGCTTGCCTTGCATGCATGAGGCCCTGGGTTCCATTCCTCAGTACCACATAAGCAGAAAAAACTGGAAGTGGTGCTGTGACTCAAGTGGTAGCTTTGAGCAAAAGAAGCTCAGGGACAGTGCCCAGACCCTGAGTTCAAACCCCAGGACTGGCCAAAAAAAGGGGGAGCAAAATCAAATGCAACTAGGGGGTGATGATACCCAATCTTCTTCCTTAGGGACTCTCGAGAAAGACCTTGCTCTCGTGGAGCAGGCCTGTGTAGGGGACAGGTGCCTCCTGCCCTTAGGGTGAGGTGAGCAATGACTCAACCAGATACCAAAACTGCTGGGACTTCCCCCAAAATTAGTGAGTCTCAGAACTGCTGAGACTCACGTGGCTAGATATGGATGGATAGATGGATGATGGGTAGGTGGGTGGACGCAATGGATGGATGAATGAAGCATGGGTGGACGATGGATGGATGGATGGATGGATGGATGGATGGATGGATGGATGGATGGATGGATGGATGGGTACCACATCAATGTAGAATAACCACAGGGATTATTTTTTTTCCCAATATAAAGTTCAATATTGCTATATTTTCATGGTTGTTTTCTAAAGATTAGAAATAACCATCTGGCCAGGCACCCATGGCTCACACCTGTAATCAGGAGATCTGAGGATCATAGTTCAAAGCCAACCCCAGGTAGGAAAAGTCTACTGGACTCTTCAATAACCATAAAAAGAAGAGTCAGGGTGGGGAAGGGAAGGGATAATAGGAGAAAAACAAAGGAGACAAGAAATGTACTCATTACCTTGCTCATGTAACTGTAATCTCTCTCTATACCATCTTTACAAGAAAAAAAAATTTTTTAATTCATGGTCTGGGAAGGTGGCTTAGTGGTAGAGTGCTTGCCTAGCATGCATGAAGCCCTGCGTTCAATTCCTCAGTAACCACATAAACAGAGGGAACAAAGGAAGTGGCACTGTGGCTCAAGTGGTGGAGTACAAAAGGTCAGGGACAGTGCCCAGGTGGCAAAAAAAAAAAAAAAGTCAGAAGTGAAGCTATGGCTTGAATGGTAGAGTGCAATCCTTTGGCACAAAATTTCAGGGACACCACCTAGGCCCTGAGTTCAAGTCCCAGGACAGCACGTACACACACACACACACACACACACACACACACACACAAACTGGGGCTTGAACCCTGGAGCTGGGCACTGTCCCTCAGCTCTTCAGCTCAAGGTGAGAACCCTACCACTTGAGCCACAGCACCACTTCCGGTTTCCTGGTGGTTCATTGGAGATAGGAGTCTCATGCACTTTCCTGCCCGGGCTGACTTTGAACAACATCCTCAAATCTCAGCCTCCTGAGAAGCTAGGATAACAGGTGAGAGCCTCCAGCAACCGCCCCCCACCCCGCTCCTAACCATCCTTTAAACTTCTCTTCCCCTTCATGCACCATGTCCTCTCTTCATTTTAGTTTCCCCTCCTTCTCGTTTCCCCTGAGGGTTCCTTGGTGATGGAGTTTTGTGTTGAGGTGACTGGCAACTCTTTGTGCAATCTGAGATGGAGAGAGTTAGTCAGGATCTTGGCCCATGGCAGGGACTGCCCTTTATTCCACACAGGCGCTACTGAAAGGTAGGATAACTAAATCCATAGGTGGCGAAATCCAGAGTTGAACTGAGGCCATGGGTGCTTGGAAAAAAATAATAAAACTATTGAAGCTTTGTTTTTGAAAGCCGGAGACTGCCAAGAGACGAATGTGATGAAGTTGTTTTGAAAGGCTCGTTTCCAACGTGAAACAATCGAGCTACGGTGTTTGTAAACACAGCTATGAATGAGAAGGCAAGGCGCTTCTTCCAATTAGAAGGCCATACAAATTTCCAAGGCTGAATTTTGTCAGCTAAAACCTGCAAACAGAAGCGCTCAAATGACAGCACTTCTACTTGAATGGGGTCTGTATGATCATGCTGATATACACACACATATATATGTGCATATATATGCATAATATTGACTGAGTGCTGACAGGTGCTATTGCTTCAATACACATTATACAGCATATCTCAATGTTCCCAAGACTAATTTCCCCAGCCTGTACTAGAATTCAGTTTAAAATAAGAGAACTCTTACCTTGTTGTTGTTGTTGTTTAGGAGGGAGTGGGGTTTGTACACAACAGCACATCCTATAATCCCAGCTTCTCTGATGTGGACGTAGGATAGTCACCATTTGAAGCTAGTCCAGACCAAAGGTAGTGAGACCTCACCTCAGAAACAAGTTGGGGCTGGACACTGGTGGCTTACACCTGTAATTCTATGACAGGTGTGATTCAGCTAACAAGGAGGTGAGATCTGAGGATCCAGGTGTGAAGCTAGCTTGGGCAGGAAATTCTGCAGAACTCTGTAACCACCAAAAATCCAGAAGTGGAGCTGTGGCTCAAGTGGTAGAGCACCAGCATGGGCCCAAAAATAAAGTTTAGAGACAGCACCCAGGCCTTGCATGTAAGCTCCAGGACTGGCACAGAAAAAGAACCAAGTTTAGAGAATGATTGCCCTAACGGCTCCTTTGCTCCCCGAAGATTCTGCACATAAGCATTTGTGACATCCTCAGTGGCTTCCAGAAAATGCAGTCCTCCAAGGAGTTGTGCATGCAACGCTGGGCCCTGTCTGCCCCCTGGTGGGGAAAGGCTAGAACCCAGACAAACAGGCAAAGGACAGCAGGAGTCAGATGTCCTGAGGCCCAGGAACCTCTAGATGGCAGCAGTCAGCCAAGCAGTCAGCCAACAAGAGTCCACTGATGGCCAGCAGGACAGTACTGCAAGGGGCTGCAGAGACAGAAGGGGTGTGGGAAGGGGGGGGCTGTCAGGGGATGAGCCTCAAAGCCCATCCCACAGGAAGGGGGGCACCCATAGCCCTGACCACTCCACAATGGGAAGGAGTCACTGAATTCATCTAAACATCCTAACACCTCAAAGGAAAAACTATCACTCGGTTTTCAGATGAGGAAACCGAGGCGCAGAGCCTCTGATGGCCAGTCTCTGGGAAGTTCGACCTCAGCATCAGTATGGTTATTGTTGATGGGGGAGGAGGGAGGGCACTGAACTCCGGGCCTCTAGGCTGGTGACACTGCTGGGCTGTATGGGATTCAGGCTGGGGCTCAGGAGGGCTCCGCCCAGGGGGGGCGGGACATTGCTGAGATTCCCACAGCCTTGGCCAGCTTCCTGTTTGCCCCAGCTCCACTCCACCCACACCCCACCCTTGCCTATTTCCCACACCTCCCTGGGTTTGTCCCCTGCTGAAGACCTGCTGAAGGCTGGGCACCTGAGATCTCAGCAGGGACTTCTGGACGATGGCTGGCGCACCACGCCACCACCTGGTAGTGAAGGAATGAGACCACCGGAGTTCATGGATGGAGAAGCCAAACCAAAAGCCAGCGAATGGGCATCTGTGCAGTGCAGGGCCCAGCACCCCCTACCCGGAGCCCCAAACCCAAGTCTGGCCAGAAGGCTTAGCTTAGGAACAGGGAAGGAAGGTGAGACCCAGAGAGCTGGACCATTCTCTAAAGGCACCAAAATTCAGCAGGGCAAGTTAAACCAGGCCAGCAAACCTTGGGGTACAGGACTCTTTCAGACACCTTGGAGGAAGGGTGGGGAGCCCCAGGGGAGCCCCTAGGGCTTGGAGAGAAGTCAGAGGAGATGGAGGGGACACCTGGACCACCGGCTCTGGCAGCAGATATCTTGGATTCAAATTCTGCCCCGGCTCTGGAGCTATTCACCAGCAGCCCTAGAGAAGCCCTGCCTGGGAAGACTGTCTCTTTAAGACTCTGGCAGGCTGGGCCCTGCTGTTTCCCCCGGAGCTGGCTCAGAGTTGTGTCTGTCCCCACATTCCTGGGCCCAAACAGGAAGTGAATCACCGAGAGAGAACGTAAGTGTTCCTGGCCTAAGGGGGAGCCCAGGCCAGACCTTGGACGTCCCTGTGGGAGCCCCGGGGGCACTACCCCCTGATGAGGTAGGACATGGGGAGACCCCTAGTCGGATGCGGGTGCATCTGAGTTGACCATAGTCACTGGCCGGGGCCTTAGTTTCCCTTGCTAGCCCCACTTTCAGGTGAGGAGACCAAGGCCAACTGCTTCAACTTTAGGAGGACCCCTATCTCAAAGCAGGGTGACCAGGACTGACTGACAACAGCCCCACCCAAGCAGCTCCAGGCTCCAGGCACCTCTGGCCAACCTGGCCACCCAGCCACGGGCCGTCCACATGTTAGCTGACAGAGCAGCTACAGCCTACCATCCCGTCATTGTCGGGAACGTGTATATGCTCCTCTGAGACTCAGGGGCCCGCCTGTGGGATATGGGAACAGAATTCCCATCCTTTCTAGGCCACGCTCTAGGACCCAGGTCTTTTCCTTTTCTGAGAACCCAGGGCCTCGACCTTGCCCAGTGTCCTTGGAGTTCTAAGGCTCCAGGGGCAGCACACTGCTCACAAACTCATTTGCACCCCCTGTACAATCCTGAGCGGGGGCCTGGCATGGTAGCACACGCCTGTGGTCCCAGCACTGGCTGAGGCAAGATCGAGAGTGAACACTTAAGATTTTTTAATTTGCCCTGAAAGAAGAAAAGCTGCCATCTTGCCCCAGACCTTTGGTCTCGGTGTGTGTCGCCATGCAGCCCAGAAACTTGTTTTAAAGCGACCCCAAGGTGACACAGCTGCCCCAGGCCAGCTCACTCCTGGTGAGCCTGACGCATGTCACCTTGGAGCCTGTGGGTGCCAACTTCCTGCTGCCAAGCCCAGCAATCCACTGCGCCCCCAAGATCACACCCACCCCACTCCAATTTCTACAAGGCCTGGGGGCCCTCAGAGTAGGGCCAAGGCAGCACAATACAGGGGTCCTCAAACAGCTGCCCCCCCCCGCAGCCCACCCACTGGCCACCGGCCCAGATAGACAGAGAAGGCGCCAAAGCAACATTCCCTCCGCTCCCGGCTGGCAGCTTCCTGCTGGCAGAGCTCGAGATCTTGGCACCTAGGCCCCACCACAGTGGAGTCTCGTTTTTTTCTAGGATGTGGCCCAGGGCTGGTTCTAATGTGCAGGCAGGCTGAAGCTATCACATTAAAGGGACAGGGGGATACAGTTAGGAGCTGGTATAGAAGCCATGGGAGGGGTCCCCTGTTGCACCCACACCAGGCAATCACATGACTGATGGGAATGTCTGGGTTGAGGGAATGTCCCCCACATTCACAGACCAGGGCAGAGCTGCCATGCCAACCACACCTCACCAACCCCAGAGCCTTGACTGGGGGTGGGCTGGGGTGGGGGCCTTGACTCAGGGGCATGCACCTGCTAGAAAGTGCCCTATCACTTGAGCCACTCCATCAGCCTTCCCTCCCCACCCCGGCCCTGCCAAGCTCCACTGTATTACCCTTAAGAGTTGCACAAGAAAGCCGGGTGCCAGTGGCTCACGCCTGTAATCCTAGCAACTCAGGAGGCTGAGATCTGAGGATCGTGGTGCAAAGCCAGCCCTGGCAGTAAGGTCTATGCGACTCTCCAATAAACTGTAAGTGGCGCTGTGGCTCAAGTGGCAGAGCATTAGCCTTGAGCTGAAGAGCTGAGGGACAGCCCAGGCCCAGAGTTCAAGCCCCATAACCAACAAAAAAATTGTACAAAGGGGTTTCGATTTAGCAGGTCTGTTTTTTTTTGAGTACAATGCATCTTGATCAATGTCACTCCTTTCAGAACTCTCCCATCTCTTCCAACCTCATTTTGTGAGCAAGGGTTTTGTTTACACATAGGTTGGCCTGGGCGGAGATGATCCTAGTTTGTGCTTCTGCCCTGAGATGGCAGGCATGTATGGCTGTACCCGGCGGCCACTGGTTCAAATGGAATCCTATTTTTGTTTTACTTAGTCTCACCCCCAAACCACAATCCTGGTATCTGCTTCCCACGCAGCTTGAGCTACCTCCCAAGCTTGAGCTACCTCATCCAGCTCTAATCCATGCTCTCATCCTTGTCCTCAGCTGACTCAAGGCCCAGAAAAAGGAGAAGCAAGGATTTTGTGAAAGTTTTTTCTAGCCATTTAAAAGAAGGGGGGGGGGGAAGGAGGGGTATGACTGGGAAGGTGGCTCAGTGGTAGAGTGCTTGCCTTGCATGCATGAGGCCCTGGGTTCAATTCCTCAGCACCACTAAGCGGAAAAGGCCAGGAATGGTGCTATGGCTCAAGTAGTAGAGCGCTCTCCTTGAGCTGAAGAGCTGAGGGACAGCGCCCAGGCCTAGAGTTCAGGCCCCATGACCAACATAAATATATCACTAAAAGCCGGGCACTGGTGGTTCATACCTGTAATCCTAGCCACTTAGGAGGCTGAGATCTGAGGATCACGGTTCAAAGCCAACCCAGGCAGGAAAGTCTGTGAGATCCAATAAACCACTAGAAAACCAGAAGTGGCACTGTGGCTGGCTCAAGTGGTAGAGCACTTGCCTTGAGCTGAAGAGCTGAGGGATAGTGCGTAGGCCCAGAGTTCAAGCCCCACACCGACAAATAAATAAATAAATCACTAAAAGAAAGGTCCATACCTACCTTGTGCCAGGAGTCACCGGGAGCATCCAGGTTTTCAGGCTGTGAAGTGGGCGTGGTTACACAATCACATGTAAATACCAAGAAACTAAAGCAGAGTGTGGGCCCCGCGTGCAGTGTGTGTGGATCCTCACCCCCCCCCAATGGTGGGAGAGTGTTTTACTGTAGACACAGGCAGGAGGCAAGCTTTCACAGACCCCAGTGGAACTGGGGGGGTGGGGGGGAGTAGTGGTGAAAACACTTCAACTATCGATCTTAACCCAAGAGGCTGAGCAGATCAACCTCTTGGTGGCCACCAAATTCACCCTGAAATCTACATGACTGCTGTCATCTTGAGGTTCAGGGCAGGGGGCAGGGGACAGGCTAACAGGCTCCTCTCTCCCTAGGGATTTCGGCTGGGGGCAGGGATCCGCAACACCATCCCTAAGGATCAGAGAATAGTTGTCTGAATCTTTCCTGAGGCCAGGTGCACTAGCAGATGCCTTGGCAGATTCACGGAGGCATCTGCACTGAGCCCACAAGCAGACATCGAGGCCGCTGGACACCAGGTACCCCGCAAGCTGTAGATTGCCAGCACAGCCCTCTTCATGGCTGACACCCAGCACAGCTCAGGACTCCTGAAGGAAAGCTCATCCCAGGAGGGACTGGAGCCCCCGGGACCTGTGGCACAGGGAAGCCACAGCCCTGCCAAGTGGCTGCACCAGTGCTTAGCGCCTTCTCCACTCAGGTCAGAGGCAGGAAGTGAGGCAGTGGAGCCGTGCCCAGCGGGGCATCTCCTTGGCAGGTGATCAACTTCAGTCTGCCGAGTGAGACCACTCACACGTGGAAGCGCTCAGCCTGAGAACCAGCGGGTTTCTAGTACCCGCGGGCTCATCACGCCAGCTGCCCCCAGGTGAGGGTGTGCACATCACTAACGCACTTCACCGAGCACTAACTTCTACCATCACCGCCAACCAGCCAACCTACTTCAGTGACGGCATACATGAAAGACTAGTAAATATACAAACAACTATCTACGAGGTTGCGGCTCACAACTATTCAGTGTTTTACCTTTGGGGAAATCAAAAGATCCTTTAATGTCTGAAATTTTAAATTTTCTTCCCCAAAATGAACGTGTCAGTTTTACAAGGGCACAATCAAATCAACAGTACGCTGGGGGGGGGGGGGGGGGTGAACAATCACATCCCAGAATTCTCAGGGCTGGCTCCATGGACAGATGATGACCCAACAATTAGTTGCATATCCAGACACTTACTCAGGGGGGGGGAAGGGAGGTGGTCATGGAGCTTGAACTCAGGGACCAGATGCCGTCCTTGAGCTACTTTTGCTCAAGGCTAGTGCTCTATCACTTTGAACCACAGCTCCACAGTATTTGTAAAAGTCCATGAGACTTACCTTTTCACCACCAAAAACATGGAAGTGGAGCTGTGTGGAGCTCATGTGGTAAAACTCCAGCCTTGAGGAAGGGGGAGAAAAAAAAAAAAAAAAAAGCCAAGCAAGAAAGTGAAATCCTGAGTTCAAACCCCAACACACACACCTGTAAGAGGTTAGAAATTGGGGCTGAGAAGGTGGCTCAGTGGTAGAGCGCTTGTCTTGCATGCATGAGGCCCTGGGTTCAATTCCTCAGCACCACATAAGCAAAAAGAAAAAAGCCAGAAGTGGCGCTGTGGCTCAAGTGGTAGAGCGCTAGCCTTGAGCTGAAGAGCTGAGGGACAGCGCCCAGGCCCAGAGTTCAGGCCCCACGACGGGCTCCCCCCCCCAAAAAAAAAAAGAGGTTAATCATGCTAGCAACTTAATGATTCTTTTTAAAAACTTAACTGAGTTCTCTACTGAGCAAAATCTTCAGGTCTACAGCCACAAGCACTCCAGTTACTGCCTCCCAACTGCCCTCAGAAAGGGTGGAAGTTCATTTGATTCTATCCATAAATTGCTCATGTGTTGGTGTCCAAAACAAAACTGCAGACGACCCCAGGATTGTTATCTTCAATGATTTATTCACTTTATGATTTAAAAGATGTGTGTCACTATTCCAGTTGGGTAAATCACATTGAAGAAGTAAGCTGTCTTGCAGGTCTTTAGGTTTAGCCAAATGCTTTCCATTACTTTTGCTGTGCAAAATACTAAACATCATAATAAAGTTCTTTAGTATTAGCCACGCTCAGAACGCTGCAGTGCAGACGCGAACAGATAAGGGTGTGAAGTAGGGCAACAGGGGCTGAGCTAAGAATTAGACCCGCCCCTTCACGAAGGAAGCGTTCCCCACACAAACCTCCAGGCGTGAAATGAGCCTGTTCTGTTCTCTACACCCAGCATCCCAGAGACTGAGGCAGGAGGAGTAAGAGGTCGAGGCTAGCAGGGGCCACATAGCAAAACCCTGTCTCAAAAAGGAAAAAAAGGCTGAAAAGCAAATGTTATTTTTTTTTCAAAGTACCAAACAATTGTGCAATCTTTCATGATTTGTTTTGCATTAAACAGGCACAAAGAAATTCTTCCCCAAAATTTTGAACTAAGCTGTCAAGACTAAAATTCTCCAAGATTAGAAATCATTTCCCTTTGTGACCAGGAAGCCCTCAGGGCTGTTCCGTGCAGTGGGGTCAGAGACCGGAGGGAAGTGGACAATGAGATGACAAGAAGCATTTGGTATTAATGCAGTGGAAAAAAGTAACGGATGCTAAAGTTTTTAAAAAGTTTAATGGAGCCAATGGGCATATAAACTCTGGCAGACATTAAGACCTGCTTTCTCTTACCAAAGAAAATGGCACATGTTTTATCAAAATTTGACAACTGAGAGTAAAGGGCCCTAAGATTAAGCATCAGAGCACCAACTTAAACAAAACAACCAAAAATATTGTTATTCAACTTGGAGAGAAGAAATAGAACCAAGATGTGGGGGATTATCTCAAAACCCTTCAGAACCGGAGCTCTGGCCTCTCAGGGGCAACACCTCACACTGCCGAAACCCAAATCCAGACTAAATGCACAAAGACAAAAAAGCAAAGATAACTCAAAATGTCTTTCTGAATATTCCAAAGGGAAACTTGAAAATACATAGGCTTGGGCTTGTCCGTTTCAGGTAAAATGACAGATTGCTATAATTCTTCCTGCTATTATACTCAAACAAACCCAAAAAAATGATCCACTTTTGAAAAAAAAAAATCGTGGAATACCTCACTTTCATTCCTAGTTTGAGTCTGAGTTTCACTGTTTTAAATAAGGGCTATATCTAATAATACAGAACTTCAATTCACACCACATTTCTAACATTCCACTCACATCCCACCCAATCAATAATGGTTAACTTAGCAAAGTTTCTTCACAGAAAGGTATTATTAAATGGCTGAAAAAATTGCAAACTTTTAACAAAGTGCTGTGAGTAATTACTTGAAAAACCCTTACACTGATTTGCAATGGTCATTTAAGGAACAGGAAGTAACTGATACTGGACTAAGTCTGCAAGGAAACATTTTTTTCACTGTCCTAACTTGATATATAATAATAGGATAGAATAAATTACAGTACCTGGCAGGCTGACATCAGTTCTTCATCTAAAAAAAGACTATCATTCAAGTCAAGATAGTAAAAATGAAGATGAAGCATGCTCTAAAACGCTGTAGCTACAAGAGGTCTTACATTTACCCAAAGAGGACTCTAATGAGCACTTTTATTGAGATCTAACTAATGTCTAGAGAACCTCCATGCGATTCCATCTTTTTCCAGGATGAGATTCCAAACTGTACTTCTGAGGAGAAGAGGGACAAGGTAGAGTAAGTTGTGATCACATTAGTAGTTGGTAAAACAAGAGCTCTGTCATCTTTCACCCACTACAATGGAAACTGAACAGTGGGGCATCCATGAAAACTGAAAACAGGACAGGAAAGATTAGAATAGCGAGCTCCACTATCCATCTCCCACCAGTCAACACTGAACCAAAAAGGAAGCCCACTCTCAAAAGTCATGCCCTCCTTCACGTCCCCTCGAATGCAGTCTAGACAGTTTCCATGTACCCTAGGGAAAGAAGCCCCCACAGGAAGTAGTACTTGTCTGAAAACTGAGTATTTGAAGCCTATAGGGTTAATCTGGGGCAGTTTAATCATATTGCTATTTTTAGAGCACTAAGACACACAAAGTGAATCCAATAGAGTTCTGTATATTGATTCAGTATTAAGTATTAATTGCATGACCATCATAGCACCTCTTTACATCACACAATTACCAGAATTAGAAACTGGAAGAAAAAAAAAAAAAAAACTAACTAAAAACCAGGTGCATGGTACAGTGCCGGTTGCAAAAATGGAAGCCTGTGGATTTGACGAGGAAGCCAAATCATGTTTTTAGACAATTATAAGAACCTGGCAATACTGTTGAAACAAAATTAACACAGCAGGAAATGGACCCCCAAAAAAGGAGAAAAGGAAGATACGAGGGGGGAAAAAAAGCATTCTATAACCAAATAAACATCTGATATTTCCTTTCCCTTTGAGAATAAATACAGTTAAGGTCACTTTTAGCCTTGGAACGGATATGTTTGCCTATGATGATCTTGCTAATGACTATACAATATCTGATGTCCTCTGCTAGGGTTATAGTTTTGAGAGAAAGCCATAGTTACAAGAGGCATCTACTGTAAATGCCTAGAACTTCCTTTTATGGCAACCACTATAGAATTCACTTGTCTTAAACAGTGAACAAGGGAAGATGGCCTCATGTTTCCTTTGCAATAATAGTATATGTTGAGGATCAAGTGGCTCTCAAGCAGCATGGTGGGTGTGAAAATGTTTGCGGTTTAGATCATTCTGTTGCGTTTATGGGTTGGTGAGTCTGTAATGACATCGCCACACTGGGCTGAGGTACGCTTTCTAGTTCCACCATTGTCCAAGTGGAGTGCCATTTCTTCTGATATGAAAGTGTTCAAATCGACATCATGGAGTCCATTTCTCCTTCGACTAGCATTCGATCCACTGCTTACATGTGTAGGAGAGCCTGGGGTACTCGAACGCACGCTTATACTAGCCATTGCACCACTAAGACCTAGGAAGAAGAAAAGAGGTTTTAGAGTTGCTCAATTATTTGACCCTTACGAAAGCAACCCACTTTATTTTTCTTTCATGTTGTCAGTGTCAACGATGTCTGCTGGTTATCTTGGTAAGGGGTCACCATTTTATTCTGGAAGAACTCATCATCTAGCTTTGACCTTGGCAATACTACCAATAGGTGTGATATTGACAGCAGTTACAGAAAGCCTACTATGTGTCATATCCATCATGAAATTCTCCCTTATTATTTCGGGGGGATACTCTATGTGACTTTCAGATGAGGATGGGAAGTGCTTGCTCTAATCAGAACATCTGGTTATCCAATCACCATTTCATGGTGATTTCATGATCACTGGATCATGATCATTTCATTTCGCAATCTGTGGATCACGTCTACATGTAATATAAATAAATGGGGGCAGCAAGAAATCATTACCAGGCCCGAGTGGTCCCACAAGCCCCCTAGGCAAGGTGCCCACGCTGCCAAGCTGAAAATGCCAGGACATTTGAATACCAAGCCCTGGCATATCATCATCCCTCCCAGGTGTGGACATTATCTGATACCCTAAGTCAGGAAGGCAGGGTTGGGTAAGGAATTCTGCTTTGCTATTAAGTCCTGAAACCCACAACAGGCCCAGTACTAACTGTGGAACACTCATTCCTTAGAATCTTAAACAGTTAAGGAGCAAACTTATATTCCAACACTGAATGATCAAGATCAAACTCTGTTTGCAAGGCCTGAGTCAGGTCAGACCACAAAGATCGTACAAGTGTTGAATTTTGGAAGCCTAAATTGGCCTGTGGACTCTCCACCTATATGACTTTTTCATTGGATTACTCCAACCTCACCTAGAGACTTTGTTACTGACTAAATTTACAATGATTATTAACCCATGTTTGAAGACTAGGGCCTGTACCTGAGATTTTAATATAAGCTTAGTGGCTTGTTTTGGTAGAAGCCCATTTGCTCTAATTTTGAACTATAATGTGGCTTAAACTTAAAAATGAAATTGAAAGGAAAAAAATCTCTGGCCAGGTGCTAGTAGCTCTTAATCCTAGCTTCTCAGGGGGCTGAGATCTGAAGATCACAGTTGGGAGCAAGCCCAGGCAGGAAAAGTCCATGTAAATCTTATTTTCAATTAATCAACAAGAGCCAGAACTGGGGCTCTGGCACCAGCCTTTGGCACAACAGCTCAGGCCCCAAAGTCAGTACACACACACACACACACACACACACACACACACACACACCCTTTGGCACAACAGCTCAGGCCCCAAAGTCAGCACACACACACACACACACACACACAATCTCTGCCCCCTACACTAGTTCTCAGAAAATCACATGTCCCTTCCTCTACTACCTCTAAAAGACCATCACCTATTTTTTTTTAAAGGTAAAGACACTAACATTTGGAGGACTAGCAAAAAAAAGTTATACCCAAGGTCAAAAGGCAAGAGCTGAGACCAGCCCTTCAGGTGCAATCCATACTCCAACTTCACTGTTACACCACCTCCTCTTAAAGCCTCAATTGTTTTAGGCAAAGTGGCAGCAGCCTAGGGGCTAGGACAAGCAGCCGCATCTCTCTGATCCATAAGTAGCTCTTCCTTCCTGTTTCACCCTAAGAATGAATCATGCAGTGCCAGCATCAGTAACTGCCATTCTTTTACTCAGGCCAATACCCAAGGCCTGCAAGCTCCTCCAGCAACTTCCCTGCTTCTCCTAACCTGTCCCTCCTCTTTTTCCCAGGCACTTGTTGCCTCTTCTCTCCTGACTCAAACTTCCCACTCCTTCCTGTTCTCCAGCCTGCCAGCTGCTTCCTTCCCCTCTGTGCATTTCCCTTCCGCCTACCAGACAGGTGTCACCAGGGTGAGCTACCCCACCCCTTAGCCGTGCCTGTGGGCAGCTGTTTTCCAGATCTGGACCACAGAAGCAACCTCTTTCTTATGCTCAAAGGCCCACACATTAGTTCTGACTGCCTGCTTCTTCAAATAACATCTTCAAAGGGGAACTGTACCTTCCTCATCCCAACCCACAAGCTCACTTCAAAAAAATAAAAAGGAAATTCCAGCCGCCACACACGCACGCATGCACACGTGCACACACACTCACAGAAGGTAAAAGGGGCTAAGAAAATCATCTCTTGTTCCTGTAAGCAGTCTTTTCATCTCTGGTTAGTGAACTAACATAGTAACACTGAATACTGCAGAAGAATATGTTAAAATCCTATCCCACAATTTGAAATACGCTGAAATAAAAACTCAGTTAGCTGCTGACTTCAACAAATAAGCAAATAAATGCAGGCTACGGGCTGCTCACTAAACTAAAATCAAGTTTGTCAGTCAACCAAATGCCACACCTACAATTACTCGCAAATCGTTGGGGTTTTTTTTTCCTCCAGTTCTACATGTAGACAAACTCTTCAGGGAGAGAACTGTCTGTCTGTTCCTTTCCCCTAATCTCACAAGATAATATACTACTAGAAGGTATCCAATATTTTCATACACCCTTTTTATTATTTGCTCCATAATGCAAAAGATTCTGAGGTAACTATTACATTTGAGAACTTGGCAATAAACTGGGCTACTTCAGTTATTACATTCAGGATCCCCTTCTATCATCTGAAACTACACGAAGAATTCAACACAACCACCCATTGTTAATGGTGAGTCCCTAGGGTCCCATGGCAGTAAACATATACCAAAGCCTCATAAAAACATTACATCAGAAGGGGACTACTCACTTCAAGCAAATGTTTCTTGTTTCAACTTCTCCATTAAAAAGAAAATATACATTAAACATCATTTGGCCAATTTGAAAAATGCTGTTATTCCTGGAAAATCTTTTTCTCTAATGGGTTGTGACTTAGGGTTTAACAACTCTAATAAAATCATATAACCTACTCTCAGTAGTGAAAATCTTTTCAAAGTTTGACTCACTAATAGTCCCCCCAAAAGTTTTCACAAGTATCAAAACAAAAAAAAATTGAAGATTAACAACCAAAAAAAATATGCATTTTAAACAGCCCAAATTTTATTTTATAAACCAATGACAACTACTGGAAGTTGCTTTAGGAAACCTTATTAGCTAAGCCACATGAACACAGGCCTATACAAATACAAAAAAATCTAAAACATGCTTCAGAACAAAAAAAAACTAAGTTGTACGTCCTGAGGGCATACAACTTAATTTCTACTAAAAACACACTTTTTTCAAAATGGCTATGGGAATATCAATTGACAAAAAGCAAGCAGAACAAGTAGCATTAGACAGAAAAGTCTCAATTGCTTAATACAAGATAAATAAAACTCATCAGTCTTAAAAGCTTTTGTATTCATTTAAAATGATTAGTGCAGGAGTAGGAAAAATATTAGGATGACTTAATCATACTCTGAAAACTTTCAATGGAGCTAAAACAAACTTAACAGTCCAGATTATAGGAATCCAAGTTACATGGCAATTATTAAAAGTAGCACAGCTATTATTGTCATACCAAATTCATGCTTAGGGTCATAAAATGCTGTTCGCAAAGTCAATTACATGTAATTCATCCTCTAGCACACAGGTCACACACAGGCAGAGAAGGAGTGAATGCCCACCCAATCAATCTCACTGCACTGGTCCACTGCAGTGGCCAGAGGGGCTTCTGCCCGGTGGAAGGGAACAGGCACTGGAGACCCACCAGCACAGGCTCAGTATCTGAAATCCCCAAAGCTGGAACAAAGTGGGTACCACCCTGCCTGGAAGCCCTAACCTGGCATTTCCACTCCTTGGAATGAAGTGTACTCACTATTCAAATGTGCACACAGGGCAGACAAGTACTGTGGTGTGGATGTAGTGTTTTACACGTGCAGGGAGCTCAAGCTTAAAAACAACTCTACTAGGAAGACAGTGGTAATGTGAAGTAGATACCACTCCCCACCCCAAGCTGTACAGTGAAATACTGAATTTTTATTGAAGTAAAGCACACTAAATAAATCAAACCAATTACAAAGATACATGTGTCACACCAAGAAAACATTTTCAGTTAATGCTGACAGCCCAAAATGCTTTCCATTTTTCAAAGACAGTTTTTAAAGCCATGGGAGGAAAAAATGCTCATGTTAAAATGAAAAAGGCAAGATACAGTACCATATATGCAATATGATCTCAACTATGAAATAAGTTTAATATTTATACATTAAAAAAAAGAAAATGTACCAAACATTGAACTGCATTTATCGCTATATAGATCACAAGATACTGAATATTTTATTTTTGGAAATTTTCAAATTTTCCAAGAATTTACTTAAGAAAATTAATGAGTATATTAAAAGGATATTAAACTCAGTAACTACTAAATTAAGTGCTAGGTAAGTAAACTGACTTTGAGACATGGCCTCCTCTTTCACTGTAACAAAAAAAAAGGGCAACAAAATATTACTACAGGCTCAAGACAACTCTTATTACTGATGTTGAATCTAATGTCCTACTTCAAACAACTTCACCTCAATAAAAAAATCCCAACTGTTAATGCCATCTAATTGCCTTGACTTGTTCTCATTGTTAGAAGCTAGTGGAAGAAAAGCAATTTAGTTACAAGTTCCAGCCTTTAGAGAGAACTGAAGACTGAAATACTATAATCAATTATAGTATAATCAATTATAGCAATGAAGAGATTGCTTTGGTGCGTTCATTTCTTACATCTTAATTTCTAGATAAACTTTTCAGAGACACACTTCAGTGTAAATAGTCATCAGTTATGTTACTTCAAAAAGTTCAGACAAGCTGGGTGGGTGCCGGTGGCTCACGCCTGTAATCTGAGGATAACAGTTCAAAGCCATCCCAGGCAGGAAAGTCCATGAGACTCTTATCTCCAATAAACCACCAGAAAATCAGAAGGGGCGCTAGGGGCGCTGTGGCTCAAGTGCTTGCCTTGAGCTCAAGAGCTCAGGGACAGCACTAAGCCTAGAGTTCAAGCCCCACAACTGACTTTTTTTTAGTTCAGACAGCAATATTCAATTAGCATCATCAAGAATCGATGTACGTACTACGTTCCACGTACATACTATGTTCCACACACTGCCAGGAGTGCGGGCTTCAGAAGGGCTCTGAAAGATGGTAGGACATAAACCCTTTTGCTACTGGTAACTGCTAGAAGTTTCTCTCTTTATTAATGTCAAAATATGTTTCTAAACATTTAGCTACATCAATGTGAGGGATGGGTGAGTGGCAGGGAGGATGAGAGAACCAAACACAAAGTTCTTCCTTGTGTTATCAAGTAACGAATTTCATCAGGAAAGGTTGGTTCTCACAAATGTGGTTCTGTCCATATCACTCTGGCATACCTGGGCCAAAGAACGTTTTTACTCACTCACTCACTCACTCACAAGAGAAGAGAAGAGAAGAGAAGAGAGAAAGAGCAAGAACAGAAAGAAGGCATTACAAAAACACTTGTACTCAGAAGAAAAAAAGCTGACTCAAGTTTAGCTAAAATCACAACTAGCTTTAAAAAAAATTACAGCTTTTTACGAACTCTAAAGAGGTTGCCATTTTAGCAATTTGCCTTATGAATTTTTTCATGGTGAACTGTTTTTCTGACTTTACTTAAAACCCCTGACTCCAAATCCAAATAGTCACATTTTTCTAACAGTGTCCCCACACCCAGATTCTCCAGATCCAACCATGTCAAGCAATTTAATGACTTTAAGAAAATATAGCCCATAGGATGTTAGATGAGATAGGGCAAAGGCTAACAATGAAGGTTTTAAGGTATGTAAGACATAATGGCCTGGCCAGGCAACAGTGGCTCATGCCTGGTAAGCCTGACTACTCAGGAGGCTGAGATCTGAGGATCACGGTTCCAAGCCAGCCAAGCAGGAAAGTCCTTGAGACTCTCATCTCCAACTAACCCCCAGAAAACCAGAAGTGGCATTGTCCCTCAAAATGGTAGAACCCTAGCCTTGAGCAATAAAGCTCAGAGACAGTGCACGTAGGCCCTGAGTTCAAGGCCCCACAACTGACAAAAGCACAAAAAAACCACTAGACCTTAACAGATTCCCTGTAGATCAAACTCTTCACACTAACAGATTCCTAATGGGTCAGAAACAATTATCCATCTTTATTAGCCACCTGCCCATGCCTCCAACGAAGAGTGTTTTTGTGTACTCTGTGAATTAGATAGTAGTGGGCTATAGAAAGGGCTATAGAATGGCCAGGAACAACACAGCCACACCTCTGCAGAAGGACTTAACAGCACAAATCAGAAAACCTAACACCAAACTCAATGTTCAACCAACTGCTGCTGGAACACAAGGGTTTGAGATCCTCTGAGCAATACAGCAAAATCCCATTGGGGGGGGGGGGGGGGGGAGGAGAGAAGGAGAGAGAAAAGAGAAAATAAAAAATACCTATTCAATTTCTTGCTTTGTTCTTGAAATTCCCAAGTGTCACAGTAAAGGCTGGATTGCCTGAATCTGTTCAAGTCCCTCTCAGCACATATGCTGGCAAAAAGCACTAGCCCACAGTCTTATTAATTTGCTTTCAACATTAGACAAACTTGAAATTGAGAAGATACTGTTTCTTGTTGTTCTTTATTCTTTGCTAAGAAAATGTCAGTCAAGTGCCAATGTTGGCAGTGTTCCCCATTGGTGCCTAATGATGACACCAGATCCTGCCTGTTACTGGCCTTTGTGTGAAATGAGGCATAATTTCAGTGTTAAAAACTCTAGCATACTGATGTTGATTACAAGTACTGCAGTCAAGATGGTCAGTTATCTAGCCAATAAAAACTAAGTATCTGATTTTATTGTGTGTCTGTCTGTACTGGGGCTTAACGCAGGGCCTCAGGCTTCTATAGGTTGGTTTTTTCACTCAGAACTGACATTTTACCACTTGAGCCACACCTCCACTTCAGTCTTTTGCTGATTCATTGGAGTTAAAGAGTCTCACGGACTCTTCTGTCTGGGCTGGCTTCAAACCTCAATCCTAAGACCTCAGCCTCATTACAGGCTTGAGCTAATGGCACCCAGCAGGAAATATCCGTGAGCTGGGGTCAGCAAGCTACAAAATGATGGGGGCTTTGAAGTGACGTGATTGGGCGGGGGGGGGGGGGGGGGGGGGCGGGGGGGGAATAATTGAAGTTTCACCCAGCATCTGGCTCTGCCTTCAGAATACATGTCCCTCCTCACTATGTACCCTTGAACCAATTCCAGTAATGACAACGGAGTTCACAAAGACAAACAATTCAAACTAAGCTTTTGAGACAACATAAGCCTGGCAAGTGAACTCAGAAGCTCTCAGGCCGGGTGATATGGCAAGTGGTGGAGCACCTGCCTGGCAAAGCCTTGAATTCAAATCCCAGCAGTTTTTCCTCTACTCCAACAAACACCTACCTATCTACCTACCCTAATGTCTCTTCAGTGAGGTGAAAGAGAATGTAACTTATTTCCCTAGCTTGTCAACAGGTAACAAGTCCAAGAGCTTAGCAAGTAATATCTAAGGAAGGAGTAGTATGGCTGTCTAAATTAACAGCGCTGAAAGCTGCAGTTATAGAGGCAAAGAATCCTCAAAGACCACTGCGACATGACATCCAGGGTTAAGTGTTAAGTCCACTATTTTATGTCCTGTCTACCACGGGCAGGCAGAGGGCAGACACCCACACCAGACTCAGAACTAACCAACAAACCTTTGCGCAAGGAAAGAACACAGTACCACAGAGAACAGGCTCTCATACCACGTAAGTGTATTACCTTCAAAAAGATGACTTGGGAGGCTGGGAAGGTGGCTTAGTGGTAGAGTGCTTGCCTAGCATGCATGAAGCCCTAGGTTGGATTCCTCAGTACCAAAGGAACAGAAAAGGCCAGGAGTGGTACTGTGGTTCAAGATTCTATAGGGCACGACAGCATTCTTCCCGCAATGTGAGCCGAAGACACATAGTGGAGTCAACTGGCCACAAACCATTCATATTCATCTTCAAATCTAGATCAGAGACATACGAAGTTTGTCTATTTGCTCATGTCTTTAAAGAAAGGCCTCAAGCCCTTCAAAGGGCTTATTCTAATTTAAGATTCTATTTTTTGCATCCTTAGATTTACACACAGGTTTCATCCTCTAGTCATCTGGGGACTGCAATCCTCAACTCTTTCCAGGTCTTAGATCCTACTACGTGAAGTCACTCACTTCTCAGATCTATGTGTTACCTCTGTAATAACTTCAAACCAGAACTGTAACCAGACTCTGGTAGGTTCTACAGAAGTCAAAAAGAACCAAACAAGGAGCCCCGCACTAACATAGCCCCAATCAACAGGAAGGAACTGCCTGGATATTAAGTAAGGCCTAATTTAGGAAAGGCTTTAAGAATGAGAGAATTAAGTGTCAATTCTACAGTGTCAATTTACACATGCCTAACTTACAGAGGTCAAACCCCACTAAGAAGGAGGGAAGGGAAAACAGGTTGGTCATGGTGGCAAACACTGGAAATCCCAGCACTTAGGAAGCTAACTAAAGTAGAAGTTTGCAAGTCTGAGTCCACTCTAGCCCACACAGCAGATTCTGCTTAAAAAAAAAAAGAATGGTAAAAAAGGAAAACAGCACTACAGAAGTGTTGTGTGATCGGTCTTTTTTTTTTTTTTTTTTTTTTTTTTTGCCAGTCCTGGGGCTTGAACTTAGGGCCTGGGCTCTGTCACTGAGCCTCTGTGCTCAAGGCTAGTGCTTTACCACTTGAGCCACCGCATCACTCCAGTTTTTTGTGTTTATGTGGTACAGAGGAATTGAACCATGCTAGGCAAGCACTCTACATGACTAAGCCACATTCCCCCACCCTGGTGATCAGTCTTAAAGAGAATGAAAAGGTGGGGGAGGTAAGACTTGTACAAGAGCACACACAGTACTCTAAGGGTTAACACGGTATAGCTGGAATTTCTGACAAGAGGGGACCATACTACCTTGTAATGTTTAGACTTCCCCTGTAGGCTGCACGAAAACATTAGCAGAAATGTGACAAGAGAAAAGATACCTACAGTGATCTCATGAAGAACTGACAGTTCAGAAATGGGAAGCAAGAGCAGAAAGATTAGCCTAAGCTTATGTCTATAATCCTAGCTAGTCCTAGCTTCTTGGGAGACAGAGATCTAGAAGACAGACATTCAAAGTCAGCCTAGGGAGAAAAGTTCTTGAGATTCTATCCCCCAAATAATCAGCAAAAAGCAAGGCCTGAAAGTTTAAATCCAGGTACTAGTAAGAAGGAAAACAAAATCCTAAGGTTTTATCTTACACATATCACATTTAGGACTTCAAATCCAACAACTATGAGGGAGGAAAAAAGGAAGCTCTCCAGTTGCTTATCTTCCTGACTGAAGAAGTTGTAGGAGCTGATGTGTGCTGGCTATCACTGGAACAGAAGGCTGAGTTGTGTGAGAATGTCATTTGAAGACAAATAACTACAGAATACACTAGGAGATGTGCTCCACAGGACAACGATATAAGACAATGACTAGTTTGAAAGACTAGGGAAATCTAAAGACTTACAAATCTGGCCCCTTGAAGGACCTGCAAAGGTGGTAGCTATTGCTAGAATCCTGAGACCCAAGCAAAAGAAAAGGAGAGGCTCTTTCTTGAAGAGCAAGGATGGCTCCAAGAATTATGAAAAACATTGGCGAGAACCAAAGTAGTCAAGGGGGATTTTTTAATCCACTTGAAATCTGTTTATACTGAGTTTAATTCAGCTTTCAGTAAATTCTCAATGTTATTTTAAGATGAAGATTAACAAGGTTAAGACCCCACACACACAAAAAAAAAATCAACTGAGTATCAAGTTCTAGATGTCAAAAATAAAAGTACTGGTTACAGCTTTACACTGCCAATCATTAATTAAAGCTGTTTTGACTGAAACTGTTTTAAGAACCATTAAGTGAATGATGTGCTTTTGATTGAAATTCTTTACCTCTTCTCTCTTGCTAAAGTGGGCTACCCCAAGACTCATTGAGGTTATCTATCAGGAGCTCTAACTTACTGTTACACTCTGTGTACACAAATTACTCTGCAAATACCTCATCTTTTTCTTCAAATAAAACACATTATGTTTGGTACACCGGTGTGTTTGGTGTAGATATTGGTTGTGGCAGTGTTTGGAAAATGCTGAAAATACTCAAGAGAAAAACCACCTCCATAAAGAGATAAAAGACAGAAAAGAGATGAAAGGAGGAAAGTGAAGTATACTTTACGAACAAGTCTGCCTCATATTTTTTCAGGTCTCTTTGTTCCTTCTATGGAAACCTAAAATGCAGACTTTTCCTCAAGTGGAAAGATCTGAAAAACTTTGGTTTGTCCTCAGTAATATTTCAAATTTGACAAAGTCAACTATATGCAAAACTAAGTTCTGACACAGAATATACCTAATTAAGATGTTTCCTTAAGGAAGGATTCAGTGGCTCACACCTCTAATCCTAGCTACTTGGGAGGCTAGAATGGCAGCTGGGAGGTCTGCATGAAGAAATGTTGGCAAGACTACTCCTCAACCCATAGCTGAGTCCATTGTGTCTACTTATCCCAAGTTAAATGGGAAGCTAAATTCAGTGGCACACACCTGTGATCCCAGCAAGGACGGGAGACCTAAAAGGCAGACTGCCATACCTTATGGCCAGGAGGGGACCTATGGAGACCTAGTTTCAATCTCTGCAGAGTACCACCAATAAGAAAAATGTTTTATAAAAAGCTTCCAAATACATTTTAAAAGACCGCTTTAGAGGAAAAAAATTGGGATAGAACAAGGGCAGGGGTAACACTGTCCATTGTACTATTAGCCGGTGCTGCTGGCTCACACCTACAATCCTAACTACTCGGGAGGCTGAGATCTGAGCATCATGGGTTTGAAGCCAGTCCAGGCTTTACATGCCAGTCTGTGAGATTCTTACCTCCAATTAACCACTAAAACAAAAACAAAAACAAAACCAGAAGAGGTGCTTTGGCTGGGTGACAGAGCTAACCTTGAGTAACCAAGCTCAGGGACTGTGACCAGGCCCCATGTTCAAGCCACAGGACTGGCCAAAAAAGAAATGTACTCTTAACCTGACTTATGTAACTGTAAGTCCTCTGCACATCACCTTTGTAATAACAAAAAAATAAAAAATAAAAAATAAAAGACCTCCCTAACAGTTTTTACTTCAAATTTACTATGACAAATCAGTTCATAAGGATACCAGGTAAAGATAATTGTGAATATACATTACTAGTTAGGAAGGCCTTCTTCCTAAACCTCCTTTAAATGCTTACCTTTAAACACTCAGATCAAGCTAGCTTTTTCAACACACTGATGTTCTTGCAAATCACTAAAGCCATAAAATTCAGTGTACTACTTGTTGTTTCAAGAGGCCTTGTTACTTAATTAAAATAATCTTACCCGCATGAACTAGAGGTATGAACCTGAACAGTAAGTTGTCTCTCATGTATAGCTACTTTATAACTACTTTTCCACCCCAGAAGTTTTATATTTAAAATTTTTGCTTTGTTTTATTCAGTGACAGGGCATGAGCCCAGTGACTCATGCGCGCTAGGCAAGCACCCTATCACTGAGCAACCTCCTCAACCCTATTTCAGCTTTTTAAAACCCTCATAATTGGGCTGGGGATGCAGCTCAGTAGTACAGCACTTGCCCAGCATGCACAAGGCATTGGTTCCATGCCCAGCATTGACACGTTAAAAAAAAAAAAAAATCACTATTTAAACTGAGCAGAGTATGCTCACCAGCAATCCTAGCACTTGTGTGATGCAGAGTGGGGTACCATTTCCAATTCCAGGCCAGCCTGGTCTTCTGAGTGAGATGAGACTGTTTATGAAAGCGGGGAGAACTGGGCTGCAGGCCTAGCTGAAGTGGTAAAGCATTTGCCTAGCGAGTACAAGGCCCTGAATTCAACAACCAGCCCCCATCTCACAATTTATGCTTAATTTAAACTGTTAGCCTCTTCTATAACTGTATCATCACTGGAACTCCCAAAGTTCAAATGTAGCTATTATTGTCACTGGTTGAGCAGATTCAATTTGAGCAAATGTAACAGGAGTCAAGAGCAGAGTTTTTTCTTAAGGAGGAGGATAGCTTGCCCTTCTTACTATGCACACTCTTGCATTAAGATTTTACAGCAGAGACTGGGAACGTGGCTCAGTGGTAGAGCGCTTGCCTTGCATGCCTGAGGCCCTGGGTTTGATTCCTCAGCACCACATAAGCAAAAAGAAAAAAGCCGGAAGTGGCACTGTGGCTCAAGTGGTAGAGCACTAGCCTTGAACTGAAGAGCTGAGGGACAGCGCCCAGGCCCAGAGTTCAGGCCCAAGACTAGACCCCCCCCCCCCAAAAAAAAAAAAAAAAAGATTTTACAGCAGGTCAATGTGTGGCTCAGCAATAGTCTGTCTAGCAGGACCCAGTGTCACTCACACACAAGGTTTTACAGGGGCTGGAACTGTGGTAGATTGCTAGCCAATTATCAAGTGTCAAGTACCAAGTTTGAGTCCCAGTCTCAGAAAATTTTAAATAATAGATAATTAGATTTTACAGCAAGCAAGGCTTGTTTCTTAAAGCTGTCTTTGACAGAATACTAGCATGGAATGAATCATAAATGCCACTTAATGAAAAGTCAAGAGATAAGGAAACCCACTATATCACTGAAGTTAACCTGACCAACTATGTATACCTCTTGTAACTGACTTTCCAACCCAAAGAAGAAACATGTGAAACCCTAGTTCAGTAGGAACAGATCAAGCTCATTTGTGCCCAAGTTTAAAAAGTTCTGAAGTGGTAGAGCACTCGCCTTGAGCTGAGGCACAGCGCCCAAGACCAGAGTTCAAGCCCCACGACCGACCAAAAAAAAGAAGTTCTGAGCAGCTTTACTATTCTAGTATTTGGAAACAGTGTAGAATGCATAGCAGTGAATCCATACAAGAGGGGACTCGTGTTTTTTCTTTAAAAAAAAAAAAAAAAAAAAAAAAACTTGCTATCAGGAAAAACTACTTCCCAACTCCATACTCTAGTTACAAAGAGGAAAAAAAAAGTTTTCAGATCATAGGCATTAGAAGTTGGATCATACATATCCCACTATCTTTATTAATTACCAGGCTAATTTTCAGATGACACACTCCATGGCCTAGGAAGACTTTTAACAGGATTCACTGGCCTGCCTCACTAGCAGTTGCTTCTACCTATTCCATCATCGGTTAGATTTAATCAATTTTTTTCATCTTGCTTCATTGTTTTACCTTTTTCATTTTGCTGCTATTGTTTTAGGTTTTCCTGACATATCATCATAGAGACATTAACAGTCTGTTCTATGAGTCTGTAGTAAAGAGCAGAGAGAAACAGATGTATGAATGAGGGCATTCCCCAGGCTTCTCCAGTAACAGTTAAGCCTCTGAGCCAATAATGCCCTCTGATGATGGGTCTGGATCTAGAGAGGTGCAGCTGCATCTCTACACAATCCTATTGAAGTAAGGACTCAAAGGATAGCGCGCAGGACAATCAATGACATTTCCCTCTCGTTTGGGTTATCTAGCCCTCCACAGCACACTGGGTAAGAGGTGTTAAGGCAGATCCTGTGAGGACTAACTCAACAATTACCTTCTGTGCTTGCTTGTCATAGACCAGCTCTGGAAGAAACTAAAAATGTAATATAATTCTTAAGACCCAAGTACTTCCTCTTTGATTCAGAAAAGAATATGTACAACACATAGTAAGTTGAATTTTAGTTAATGTTGCAGAAAGAATACTACTGTAACATAAAGGAGGTCAAATTAACCCCCTAAAAACTTTTTTTTAAGACTGGCTGACAGTCGTCAAAAAGTGCCCCTAAATCCTTAGCCTACAGTCTACTTAACATTTCTAGAGCAAGTTGTTTACTTAATAGACAGAAACAGCTGATATATCTAGACCTAACCCTAACATAAAAAAGGTCCACAGGCACATCTTAACCATTTTTCCAAAGAAATATGTTTAAACGGCTTTACCATGCAGGGCTATGGCTTCCCGGAAGGGTTGCAAATCAGTCTCTACAGATGAGCTAGTTTCCGTTGAAGTAGCTCGGTTAGGGGACACTACAGTCAGTCTTGGGGGAGCTCTAGAGTTTCGTGGTGGAGGAACCTTTCCACACAGGAAGCTGATCAAATCTTCTCTACGAATAGTTCTTCTGCGTTTTTTAACCCAAGCCAACACATCCTTATTGCGTCGCTGATAGCCAATCTGAATTCCAATATCAAAACTTCGCTGATGGGTATCCACGCTTTCTATTAGGAAAAAAGAAAAGATACATGGATGATCATTACAGCCACATTACATTTCCTCCTAAAGAAAACTGTTAATAAAAATGAATTACCCCACCTGTAAGTGATCTAGTAATTTGAAATGTATGTCTTTGGGAATGTCAGTTAATCTTTGCATGAGTGCTTGAGTATGTGTGTGTATTGATATTGGGAGCTTTAACTCTGGCTTTTCATTCAAAACTGATGCTCTACCACTTAAGCCATACCTCCACTTCCAGCATTTTGCTAGTTAATTAGGAAATAATCTCATGAACTTTGCTGCCCAGGCAAGTCTTGAACTTCAATCCTGAAAGCTCAGCCTCCTGAAGTAGCTAGAATTATGGATAGGCATGAGCCACTGGCACCAGGCTCACATATTTCATCTTAATGGTCTAAATTTGGAGTTCACAAATTACAAGTCCTAGAGCTTATCTTGTTCTTTAAAACCAAAACAAGGGCTAGGAATGTGGCTTAGTGGTAAGACTGCTTGCCTGGCATGCATGAAGCTCTCAGTTCAATTCCACATAAGCAGAAAATGCCAGAAGTGACACTGTGACTCAAGTGGTACAGTGCTAGCCTGAGCAAAAAGCAACTCAGGGACTGTGCCCAGGCCCTTCCAGGACTGCAAAAAAAAAAAAAAAAAAGCAGTAACTCAGAAATACAGGGACTTTTGTTTAAGCCAAGTTACCTAAAATAACAAAAGTATTATCAGTAAAGTTATCAAGTGCTTATTAAAACTTCATGAGAAAAGAGAGGAAGTAACATGGTGCACCTTGAGACAGGTTTTTCTGTTCCCTTTGCTACAAATGAGGAAAGCAAGGTAATGGAGGGGGTTCCTTAACCACTGGACACACTTTACTTCAGAAGAGTGAATTCTCATGAAAGCCAGAAGCACCAAGAACACCACTGAACAGATGTCTAAGTATTACACACAACTCGGCCATCCATGCTCATCTGATTTTTACCAAGTCATTCTGGAGATGCAGTCCTACCAAAAGGCTCAGCACCAAAAATAGAAATACACAGGCTGCGGTAAACATTTTAGAATAGGAAAAAAAAAAAACAACAATGTTGACTAACAAAGTTTTCAATCATTCTGCTTCTAATTCCCAATAGTTTTTTTTAACTTATACTCTTTTAAAATGCTGCTTTCCATTCATTTATGACTGGCTTGTGTCTGAAGAAATGAGAAATCAGATACATGATTGGCATAATGACTTGTCTATTGTTTTGTTAATAAAATGCTAGAGAAGTGATTTTTTTCCCCCCTTGAGACAAGGTCTTCCTATGTAACTTTGCCTTAAAATTCCCCTCTGGACTTGAGGTATGTAGCAAACCTGGGAATTCAAAAACATACTTGAAAGTTTAAGTCACTGGAACTTATTTTTAGTCAGCTGCTGTGCTAGCAGAACATCAACAGTGTTTTTAAAGACATCCAGCAAGCTGCTTGCCTTATCCTTGAACCTTCTGTCTCTTACTTTTCCTGGCTTTACTTCTATGTATGCCAAATGTAAAGGAGACTAAAAGCAAAAACCAACCATCATACAATAAAGACCTATGTCCCAGAAAGAAAACATGAATCAATCTCACACTGACTGAACCTGTGTTAGTGAAAAAAGACTAGGCTCTAGCTCAGAGGTAGCTCAGCCCACACCAATCCCAAGGTTCAATCCTCAGAGCAAAATACAGCTGTGTACAAGACCTTCTCAACAAATGGTCAATCTTTTTTGTTTTGTTTTGTTTTTTTGCCAGTCATGGGGCCTGAAGTCAGGGCCTGGGTGCTGTCCCTCAGCTCTTCAATTCAAGGCTAGCACTCTACCACTTGTGGGCCACAGCGCCACCTCCGGCTTTTTTCTGCTTATATGGTGCAGAGGAATCGACCCCAGGGCCTCATGCATGCAAGGCAAACACTCTACCACTGAGCCACCTTCCCAGCCCCAGGTGGCCAGTCTTCATGGTTAGATTCAAAAGAAAGTGAGAAATTTTTTTCGCTCACATATCACTTAAATGACTGTAACTTTGAGAAAATTAACCTAATTTTGCAGATAATAAAAAGCTTAAGCTAGATGCAGGTGGCTGATGCTATAATTTTACCTCATCAGGAGGCTAAGCTCTAGACAATCACAGTTCAAAGCCAGCCCAGGAAGAAAGTCTACTGAGACTCCATCTCTACAAAAGCCACCAAAAAGCAGGGCTGGAAGTGTGTCTCAAGAATTAGAGTGAGCAGGACGCCAGTGGCCCATGCAAATAATCCTAGCTGCTCAAGAGGCTGAGATCTTAGGGTCACTATTGAAAGACAGCCAGGGCAGGAGAATCCATGAGAGTCTTATCTCCAATGAACCACCAGAAAACTGGAAGTGAGGCTGTGGCTCAATAAAACGCTAGCCTTGAGCTGGAAGACCTGATGGACAGCACCCATGCCCAGAGTTCAAGCCCCATGACCAACCAAAAAAAATAAGTGACAGCTGAGCAAGTCAGCCAAGCAAGCATCCAACACTGATTTAAGACCCAGTATAGACAGAGAAAAAAAGTAGCTCAAGAGTAAGGTCATGTGGTGGCACATGCCTGAATCCTGCTGCAGCACTGAAGCAGAAAATTTACAAGTCAGCCTAGCTCAAAAAAAAAAAAAAAAAAAAAACGAAGAGGGAAGCCATTTCTCATGTCTCACAATCTGAATAATGGCCAAGTCACCACGACAGTCAGTATCTGATTTCTCATTTCCTCATAACAGAACAGGAATGAACTTCATTTTAAAGGGAAACAGCACTCTACCTTCTCTTCAAGCAAAGATGTACAGGAACCCCAACTTTAGAGCTAAGGGACAGTGCCCAGGCCCAGAGTACAGGCCCCACAACCAGACCCAAAAAAAAAAAAAAAGAAAGAAAAGAGGATAAACCCAAAATGTGCAAACCTAGAAGCAATTAAATTTATACAAACTTGTCCTATCTAAATGTCAACTAGATCGAAGTTTCTGCTGCCAAAGTACATGAAGAAATTTTATATTTTTCTGAAAAAACCAGAGGATGGTCAGCCCCAACTAGAAAAGCAGGACAGGGAAAACACTAAGTAGATATGGAAACAAATGTAGCAAGTCAGAGGTAAAAAAAGATGATACAAAACTCCAGAAAGGGAGGACCCCAAAGCTGCTAAGCACTCTGATGGCAATGGCTATAATCAGACTCATGGCTGTAATCCTACTCCAGAGGATGAGATCTGAGGATCGGGGATCAAGGCAAGGCCCTCAGCCTAGTCTGTGAGATTCTTATCTTCAATTTATTACTTAAAAAGCTGGAAAAGGTGTTGTGGCGAGTGGTAGAGCGCTAGCCGTGAGCAAAAGCAGCTCAGGTATAGCACCCAGGCCCAGATTTCAAGCCTCAGGACTGGCCAACAAAAAGAAAAAAAGCCAGACACTGGGGCCTCAAGCCTGTAATCCTAGCTAATTAATGAGAAGGCTGAGATCTGAGAATCAAGCCAGCCTGGGCAGAAAAGTCCTCAGGAGACTCTTATCTCTAACCACTCAAAAATCAGTAGAGCTGTAGCTCAAAGTGGTAGTAAAAGAGTTCATGAACATAGCCCAGACCCTAAATTCAAGCCCCACAACCAACCAACCAAAAAAAAAAAAAATTATTAAGTGCTGGAAGAAAGTGACAGCCAAGTTTTGAGTTATTTTGACAGAGGGCCAAGAATTGTCAGTCTGCAATGGGCATAGATTTGAACCTGGAAAACTCAATTTTCACCTATGGTTTAAAAGACTTTTTAAGGGCTGGGAAGGTGGCTCAGTGGTAGAGCGCTTGCCTTGCATGCTCGAGGCCCTGGGTTCGATTCCTCAGCACCACATAAACAAAAAGAAAAAAGCCGGAAGTGGCGCTGTGGCTCAAGTGGTAGAGCGCTAGCCTTGAGCTGAAGAGCTGAGGGACAGTGCCCAGGCCCAGAGTTCAGGCCCCACGACCGGACCCAAAAAAAAAAAAAAAAAAAAGACTTTTTAAAAAAAAGAAATGTCAACCTCCTTTTTTTTTTTTTTTTTAGGGTCCGGTTGTGGGGCTTGAACTCTGGGCCTGGGCACTGTCCCTCAGCTCTTCAGCTCAAGGCTAGCGCTCTACCACTTGAGCCACAGCGCCACTTCCGGCTTTTTTCTTTTTGCCTATGTGGTGCTGAGGAATCAAACCCAGGGCCTCATGCATGCAAGGCAAGCACTCCACCACTGAGCCACCTTCCCAGCCCTTTCAACCTCTTTATGAAATTATGCCACTAACCAACCATTCTGACCAAGCCTCAATAAAAGATCCAAGAGTTTAATTTTTTTTAACTTTTTAAAAATGAATTGTAGAGCTGGGCACTGGTGGCTCATGCCTGTAATCCTAGCTACTAATTAAGTAGCCTGAGATCTGAGGACCACAGTTCAAAGCCAGCCTGGGCACGAAAGTCCTTGAGACTCAACTCCAATAAACAACCAGAAAACCAGAAGTGGCCCTGTGGCTCAAGTAGTAGAACACTAGCCTTGAGCTGAAGAGCTGAGGGACAGAGCCCAGGCCCTGAGTTCAAGCCCTAGGACTGGCAAAAAAAAAAAAAAAAAAGAATTGTATAAGCATTTACAAACTGAAAGGAACAAGAGAAAAGAAGCAGAAACAACTTTTAAGGTCTTTGGGTACAAGCCTTTTGCACTGAGTTCATTACTTAGTTTAGTACTTGGTTTAACAGTATATATATTCTCTCATTTCACCAAATTAACCTATTTTCAGTTACTTCAAGGAATAGAAAGCCTCAAATTGATGCCAATGCATTCAAAATAAGAGTTCTTTTAGCCCTCCTGCCTTGAGCCAACTGGGAAAGGCTGCATGTTTACATCTTAGGAAAGGAGATAGAAGTAGGTGCAACCAACAAAGCTTATTCTAGCACACAAAAAACTAGAGTTACTTCCCTTCCTATTAAACACTGCCTACTGTAGGAAACATTGGAGGAAAATTGATCACTAATACAGCACCATCAACATTTACTCCCAACATGAAAGGCACAAAACTAAGAGCTTATACTGTAAACTGTGGGCACTTAGGCCCATTCACAGTTAAGAAAACCAGAGCGCACAATGGGAGAAATACCTGGCTCCAACATGTCTGCAGAACCACACAGCAAACAAGTACTGGAGCCAAGATCTGACTGACAACAGACTACCAAGACTCAACCATAATGAAGCTTCAGTAGTACTAGGACAGACACCTGGGTGCAGATTTGCTCAAGGACACTCAGAATTATCTTTTAATAAAAGTAGCATCAAAAGATGTGTGTGTGACAATCAATGCTTCAAATGCACATAAAAATGTAAAGGCAGGACTGTAGGCATAGCTTAAATGGTAGAGCATCTGCCTAGCATGTGTAAAACCTGAATTCAAATTCCAGTTTAAGAAGAACTTAAAAAAAAAAAGAATAAGTAAATGAGCAAGGAGCCCAAAGCAGTAGAAGGAATTCCAGATTAGACAGAATTCCTTCCTATGGAGAAATCAGGAGACTGGGTCTGAAATAAACCACCCCACCCCCACCCTGGCCAGAGGAGTTGGATTTAAACTGCACCATGCTAGCAGAGCAGCTCAGGGAAAGAGGGCTTACCAACAGTACTCAGGCCCCCAACAAAGCAAACTCAGACGACCCCATTTCCCAGGTAAGCATCAATCCTGTCAAAGTTAAAATGACCTCTAACTTTTCACTCCCTTTAGTTGCAGCTATTAAAAACAACCTTCTGCCAGGGCCCCCCAATACTGAAGAGACTTCATTTTTTTGGAACTATCAAATCAAAAACCAGCAATCAGGGGCTGGGAAGGTGGCTTGCCTTGCATGCATGAGGCCCTGGGTTCGACTCCTCAGCACCACGTAAGCAGAAAAAGCTGGAAATGGTGCTGTGGCTCAAGTGGTAGAGCACTAGCCTTAAGCTGAAGAGCTGAGGGACAGTGCCCAGACCAAGAAAGAAAGAAAGAAAGAAAGAGAAAGACAGACGGAAAGGAAGGACGGAAAGGAAGGACGGAAAGGAAGGAAGAGGGGGAGAGGGAAGGAGGGAGGGAGAAGAACCAGCAATCAGGACCTTCTTCCCCTTTTCAAAATAAGGAAGCCAAAGTTTGATCGCTATGTGGAGTAAAGGCCCATGTATTCCATTTACTGAACTACATCTGTCCTCACTGAGGTTACAAGACCATCTTACATTCTCAAGCTAGTATTCCAACCAAACCAACTGAACCTTCAATTCTTCAGAAGCCTACTGAAATTAAAAGAGCCCCAACCCTCTTAACTTCTACCTCAATTCTGACCTTCCTTTGTGCAAATCATTTTAGAAGTTATCAAGAAGATGGTATGAGTTTTTCCCCAGTTACAAAAGAAGCCATTTTTAGCTTGCCAGCTAAGTCTAAATTACATAAAATTCAGCAAGTTATCTTAAAGGACACCCCCAAGCCAGGCGCCGGTGGCTCACGCCTGTAATCCTAGCTACTCAGGAGGCTAAGATCTGAGGATAGCGGTTCAAAGCCACCCCGGGCAGGAAAGTTCGTGAGACTCTTATCTCCAATAAACCGCTAGAAAACCGGAAGTGGTGCTGTGGCTCAAGCGGTAGAGCTCTCACCTTGTGCTGAAGAGCACAAGGACAGCGCCCAAGCCCAGAGTTCAAGCCCCACGACCGACAAAAAAAAAAAAAAAAAGATCCCCCAAATCTTAATCTTCTCCCTTATATTTAATGACAACTGTGAATAATCTGATTTAAATTTATCACTATTAAATGCAGTCTGTCCTGTGACAACACTTTACTACTGTTATTAGTTCTATTTAAGGTAACCAAGTATTCCTACAGCCCATTCTCTAAAAAGTCCTAAAAATAATGAAAGGAGAAAGATAAGAGTAATCCACTCTCTAAGTCAGGCACTAGTGACTCATGCCTGAAATCCTAGCTACTCTGGAGGCTGAGATCTGAGGATTTTTGTTGGAAGCCAGGAAAAGTGGTGCAGAAGTCCATGAGACTCCAAGTCACCACCCAAAAAAAAACCTGAGCAGCACCCTAAAGTTCTTTCAGGACCAGTGATGCACACATGGGTGCACACACACACTAATCCACTCTTTGCAAGTCTCCAAGAGTAAGATGTCTTAAAAAACCAAAATTTATAAACACAAAGAGTTCAGCATTCATTTCTGAGTACACCTTCTTTTATAGTCAGCAATAAAGAAACTTGCTAGCTTTAGTCCCACAAGGTTATAATCCATCTGTAACAATGGCACCAAAACCAGAGGACATTCATTTTTATAGGTAGCTTGGTATAAGAGCCCAGCACAAAGAAATACTAGAACTGGATTGCCTTTCCCTTCACACAAATGCAAAACGATAAGCCATAGTACCACCAAACAACACAATTCTATACTCTGTAATTAAAAAACACAGGGCCCTTACTGCCTGCAATATAAACTAAGTGGATCCATCTCAAAATCATTATGCTAAGTCAAGGCCACCAACAGAAGACTATAGACCATTTGGTCCTAAGGGAAAACTATATACAGAAAATCCACAGCAACCAGGAAAGCGACTGCCATTGCCAGGGTAGGGAATGAGCATCTTTTGTTTAGTAATAGTACACACTTACAAAACAAGTGTTTACATCTTTTAAAAAAGGGAATTTTACTGTATGTATATTGTACTCTAAGAAACTTTCAAAAACTGAATTTTGTACATGTTCAAAATTCCCTTTCAGATGAAATCAAAGCCATTCCAAAGGGTATGCTAAGACTCTTAAGTACTGATGGATGTTAGTAAGCAATCTATTCTTTAGTCAAAATACAGGGGATGCTGCTTAGCAGTAGAGTGCCTGTCTAGCAGGTATGATACCCTGATTTCCATCCCCAAGACCTCCTTCCCCCACAAAAAATAAAAGTAAGCAATTCAGCTACACAAAATCAAAAGCTGGCCAGTGAAACACCACTTTTCAACAGAGCTGGACTATTCCTGACTTCCTAAAATTGGCAATGTTATTCACAAGATTCTGCTAAAGTTCTCAAATACTGTCCTCAAAAACTCAAGAGTTCTCACAATAGGAGACATTCATCCTACAAAAAGTGCCATCATTTGCAAATTCTTAGGCAAAAATAATCTGAGAACCAAGGAGATGTTCTATATCCTATTTCAACCTATTTTGATATTTTCAAATCAAAACAAAATCCCATTACTTTCCTCAGCTCTTAATGGCTGAAAGGAGATTAAGGGTGTGTCAAATGGTTGGAAGGTTTGCCTAGCCCCCGTCCCCCATCAACAAAAGTCTGAATGTATTTGACTTAATTACAATTTTATTAACAGTCAAAACTTTAATCTTTTTCCTTAGAAACCTTGCCCCCCCCAAAAAAAAAAAGGGAAGGGAGGGGAGCTCCAAATCTTACCCCACCAGCAAGGCACAAAATCAAGTTCATTGTTAAGAGAGTACAATGGCCAAGGCCAAGACTTCATGCCATCACAAAGGGGAAAGAAAATGAAGTCCAGCAAAGGCACCACTATAAAAACATAAGCCTAGCACTTCAAAACTCGTTGCAGATTTCCTGCTGGTAATGTACAAGCAGGTATGAGGTAGTTGGAAAAAAAAAAAAAAAACAGCATATGAAACTGCAAAGGAAAAGCAGCAGTTCTAATAAAAGAATAATTCCAATTAGTGAGTGTTCACCTCAATGCTACCACACTACCATGCTCTAAGTGGCCAGAATAAGGTCTCGGTCCAGGCCTGCTTGGGACTGGAACCCTTCTTTCTTGCCTGAGGCCTGTTCCAAGTCACCCACGGGTCAGCCTGGGGGTACAGCTTGCTTAAGCCTAACTGACCCCTGAGGGCCTTAGGGGGCTGTCTTAGGCCCTGGGGTACAATCAGTGGCCTCACCAACTGAATGCTAACAGCAGACCCTTGAACGATGACAACCCAATGTCCCCAGTCACAACCCCAGATCTTAGGGAGGTGGCAGAGGGGTCAAAATCGTCCAGGACTGATCTAGCTGGACCACCACCAAGATTCTCACGTTGCAAAGAAAGTATTCAAGGTTAACAAGAGAAACAGAAAACACCCGGCGACGGCCATTTGTTCCCCCCCCTTCCCCAATTTCCCCTTGGGTGACAATGCAGACCAAGGTTATCTTTACCTTTGTAGAGGTTGGTGACGGCCGTGGCTGCGTTTTGGAAGGGGACCCAGAGAGAAAGTCCTGGCTGTTGACATACTCGATCTGGAAGGAAAAAAAGAGAAGAAAGAGAAGAGGGGGAAGGGGATAAAAACACAGAAATGAGAGGGGGGGGGGACAGAGAAGAGACAGAGAAAGACACACACACACATACACATACACACACACAAAAACAAAAACACACACACGAGGACGGAGAGGAGAGAAAGAGAAAACAGAATGTTATTTGGGCGTCAATCACTCCAGAACGGCCATATTAGGTTTCGCCATTTTGTTCACGGGTTTCAGGATCCCAGAGGCAGCGGGAGATCGGGAACAAGGGGAAGATGGGGGCCACGCTTGGAGGGGGAGAACCAGGCCGCGGGGGTGGGTACGGAGGGGGGGGGGGCCAGGCCCCGGTGGGGACCGGAAAGCCACAGGGAGGCGCCCCGGTCCCGGAGTCCCCACCCCGAGGCCGGCCCCGGGGCACAATAGGGCCGCCTCCTCCTCCTTCGCCATTTTGTGGCCGGGGTTCCTTCCCAGGGCCTCCCGGTCGGACGGACACCGGGGTGGGGGGTGGGAGGGAGAGGCGGGGGGGGGGGGGTCTGAAATCGCCGGGGATCCACCCCCGGGGGGGGGGGCCGGGGCGGGGCAGGGCCGGGCGGCGCCAAGATGGCGGCGAGGCCTCACCTTTGTAGAGCTGGGCCACGGCGGTGGCCGAGTTCTGGAAGAGGTGCCACAGCTTCTGCTGCTTGTGCTCGGGCTGCGCGGCGGCCGCCGCCTCCTCCTGCAGCTCGGGGGGCAGCTGCTCGTCCTGCTCCGCCTCGGCCAGGCACTGCCGCTCCCACTTGGAGAACCAGTGCTCGGGCCCGTGCTCCTGGATCTCGGCCTCGCCCTCCTCCTTCCGCTCCTCCATCCCCCGCGGCCTCCCGCGGCCTCGCCGCCGCCGCGTCCTCCTCAGGCGGGGGCCCCGCGGGAGCGTCGTCGTCGAGCGGCCCGGAGACAGGGCCCGGCGGCCGGCGGCGGCTCCTCCTCCTCCTCCCACACCCCGACGGGCCGGCGACCCCGCCCCGCGTAGCCCCGCACGACCCCGACCCGGGGCCGGCCCAACCCCCGGGGCCCCGCTGAAGGACGCCGCGGGCCGGAAGAACAACAACAACGCCGCCGCCGCCCTGCGCGTCTTCCGCGGGAGCCCCGCTACCGCCCGCCCATGGCGCCGCGGCCTGCTTAGGGCCGCCGCCGATGCCCGCCGAACCCTCCTGCACGCAGCCCGGCCCGCGCCGCCGAGCCCACCCCGGAGACTGAGCAACGTCGTCGTCTTCGCCGCCCTCGACGCCTCTGCGGCTGCTGGTCCCCGCCCTCCCCCGCCCACATGCTGACTGGAAAGCGCCGCCCACCGGGCCGCGGCTGCCCGGGGCGGTTAGGGCGCGCCCGCTCCGAAGCCTCTTATTGGTGCGATCCGACCGGTTCCGCGTGCCGGCCCCAGAACACAACGTCCTGATTGGCTCCTGGGCCCGTCTGCCTGACGTCATCAATGGGTGGGGAAAGGGAAGTAAATGTCACGCAGGACGGAGACGGCAAGCAGGGGGAGGAGTTGACGGGAGTTTGCGTCTGGCCTGCCAAGGGGAGGGGGCGGGGGAGAGGGAGGAAAAAAATAATAATAAATTTGGACGGGGGATGCGCATGCGCGGTCCTTGCGGCACTACTCCTGCGCCCCCCCCCCCGCCCCTTCCCACGTCGCGGAGCCGCAGGCGGCAGGCACGTGACCGGCCCCGGCGACCGCGCCCGGCGGGGGGCTTTTCCGGCGAGTCGGGGCCGGCGGGGCGGCGCGGAGGGGGGCGTCCGGGGCGCGGCGGGGCCTGGCGGGCTTCTCCCGCGCGAGCTTATTCAAGGGAACGGAGAACGCGAGGCGCAGCCTTGGATTCCCGCGTCGCAGCCGGGCAAGTAGCGCGTCGGAGCGGGACGAGGACCAGCCGTCCGCCCCTTTCCCGGTTCCCGGGAGGAAGGGTGTGGGGGGGGGGCTCCCCGGAGTGACGAGCCGGCGCCGGCGGGACCCGAACCGCGGTCCCAGCCACGTGCGGCCCGAGCCCGGCGGCCCGGGCCGGCCCGGGGGGGGGTCGGGGGGAGGGAGGGTCCGGGACGCGGGCCGGCCGGGGGGGGGGTCGGGGGGAGGGAGGGTCCGGGACGCGGGCCGGCGGGGGGGGGAGGGTCGGGGGGAGGGTCCGGGACGCAGGCCGGCCGGGGGGGGAGGGAGGGTCCGGGACGCGGGCCGGCGGGGGGGGGCGGGGGGAGGGAGGGAGGGTCCGGGACGCAGGCCGGCCGGCGGGGGAAGGGAGGGAGGGTCCGGGACGCAGGCCGGCCGGGGGGGGGGGCGGGGGGAGGGAGGGAGGGTCCGGGACGCAGGCCGGCGGGGGGGGGGGTGTCGGGGGTCGGGTCCGGGACGCCGGCCGGCGGGGGGGGCGGGGGGAGGGAGGGAGGGTCCGGGACGCAGGCCGGGGGGGGGCGGGGGGAGGGAGGGAGGGTCCGGGACGCAGGCCGGCCGGCGGGGGGGGGGGGGGAGGGAGGGTCCGGGACGCCGGCCGGCGGGGGGAGGGAGGGAGGGTCCGGGACGCAGGCCGGCGGGGGGAGGGAGGGAGGGTCCGGGACGCAGGCCGGCCGGCGGCGGGGGGGGGGGGGGGGGGGGGGGGTCCGGCCCCGGGGCGCGGGCCCAGCCCGCAAACCTTCTTCACAGTCACCAAGAGGCTGGGAACCTGACGATTTGAGTTCGAAGCCAGCCCCCGCAGCCAAGTCCGGGAGATTCTTCACTTCCACTCAACCACCACCCCCCCAAAAGAAGTGTCGCCGTGGCTCACGTGGTAGAGCGCTAGCCTGCAGCAGAAGGAAGCCCCGGGACCCACCCACCGACACACACCGGTTCTAAGAGGGCCCAGGTGTGGACTTGAGAAGAACCAGAGGGGCTGGGGATGTGGCTCAGTGGTAGAGTGCTTGCCTAGCCTGCATGAACTTAGTACTACATACACAGAAAAGGCCAGACGTGGCGCTGTGGCTCCAGTGGTAGAGCGCTAACCTTGAGCAAAAAGCTCAGAGACAGTGTCCACACCCTGAGTTCAAGCCCCAGGACTGGCAAGAAGGAAAAAAAAAAGGGAACAGGAAAGAGGGGGCTGTGATGTAAAGCTGACCCAGAAAGCGGGGAGTGATGGTGAACCCTGAATCCTTGAGGTCATCCAGCCTGGGAGACCACAGCGCACAGAGACAGGCCGCTGTAGTCGGCGAGGTATAACAACCAAAGTGTATGGTTACACATCTGTGTGAGTATCACAGTGAACCCCTTGCACAATTAACCCTAGAAAGTTTAAAGAAAAATAAAATAAGATTCTAAGTCTGAAAAATCGTAGATAAAACGTCTTCATTTTCCTCGTGTTAAGTGTACATTAGCAAAACAAGAGGAGATTTCGGTGTGACAGTTCCACACAAGTATGCAATGCTACTCCATTGTGTACCCTCCTAGTCCAGCTCCTCTCCCCCTCATCTCCCCTCGTTCTAATGGAGTTTCAAGATGTTTCATTGTCCTGTTATTTCAATAATATCCTTTCCATCTTTTCCTGGTTTTCTGTGTTGTTTGTTGGTGATGGTTGTGGTGCTAGGGTTTAAACTCAGGGCCTTGCATTACTAGGCAAGTTCTATACCACATCGGGGCATATCCCAACTCTTTATCACTCTAGTTTTCTTTCTCTTTGTCTTCCTCTTTTGTTGTGTGTTTTTTGTTGTTTTTGTTTTGTCAGTCCTGGCACTTGAACTCAGGGCCTGGTCACTGTCCCTGAGCAGTCTACCCACTTGAGCCATAGTGCCACTTTTGGCTTTTTCTGTGTATGTGGAACTGAGGAATTGAACCCAGGGCTTCATGCATGCTACATAGGCAAGCACTCTACCACTGAGCCACATTCCCAGCCCTTGTGCTCACACTGGAACTTGAATTCAGGGTCCCAGAGCTCTTAAGTTTTTCACTCAAGGCTAGTAGTCTACCACTTGAGCCATACCTCTAATTTCTGGCTTTTTGCTGGTTAATTGAAGACAAAAGTCTCAAGGAGGCTGGGAAGGTGGTTCAGTGGTAGAGTGTTGACCTTGCATGCATGAGGCCCTGGGTTCAATTCCTCAGCACCACATAAGCGTAAAAAGACGGAAGTAACACTGTAGCTCAAGTGGTTTTCTAGCCTTGAGCTGAAGAGCTGAGGGACAGCGCCCAGGCTGAGTTGAGTTCAGGCCCCATGACTAAAGTCTCAAAGATTGGTCTACTTGGAGCTGGGAAGGTGGCTCAGTGGTAGACCGCTTGCCTTGTATGCATGGGGCCCTGGGTTCGATTCCTCAGCACCACATAAGCAAAAAGAAAAAAGCCGGAAGTGGCGCTGTGGCTCAAGTGGTAGAGCGCTAGCCTTGAGCTGAAGAGCTGAGGGACAGTGCCCAGGCCCAGAGTTCAGGCCCCATGCCTGGACCCAAAAAAAGATTGGTTTACTTAGGGTGGCTTTGAACTTCAGTCCTCAGATCTCAGCTGCCTGAGTAGGTGTGATCCACCAAGGAGGACATGGCTATTTTCTGAGTTGTACAGCTGCTGGCTTTACACTTTTGGTTCTTCTGCCTCAGCCTCTTCAGTGCTAGGGATTACAGACAGGCACTACCATGCTGAGGGGGAAAAAATGTCTACTGAACAACATGGAAATCATCAAATGCATCTAAATAAGAGGAGTCTTTTTGTGTTGTTGTAACCTCAAATCCAGGGCCAGTGTTGTGAAGTGTGCCTTGTCAGTTCTGCATTTCACTCTTCACAGCGGGCTAAGAGGAAAGCAGCTTTTCCCTGTCAACTTGATAAAAAAAGAACACAACCTGCTCACTTCGCTGCTTTCCAACAACAACTGCTGCTTGCAGTGTCACAAGCAAGATCTGATGTTCTTTTTTTCTTTTTGCCAGTCATGGGGCTTGGACTCTGGGCCTTCATGCTATACCTGAGCTTCTTTTGCTCAAGGCTAGCACTCTACCACTTGAGCCACATCTCCACTTCTGGCTTTTTTGAGTAGTTTATTGGAGATAAGAGTATCATATACTTTCCTGCCCAGGTTAGCTTAGAACTGTGATCCTCAGATCTCACCTCCTGAGTAGCTAGGATGACAGGCGTGAGCCACTGGCGCCCAGCCTTGAGACTTAATCTGTAGTTAAAACAGCAAAAAACAAAAATGGCACTGGTACTCAACATGGTAGGGTGCTGTCGGTGAACGGAATAAATCAGGAGCAATGCCCAGGCAGAGTTCAAGCCCTATGGCTGACCAAAAAAAAAAAAAAGCCACAATTTGGAAGTGTGGCTCAAAGTGGTAGAACCAAACTGAGGAGAAAAAGCCAAGTGAAAGTGTGAGGCCCTGAGTTCAAGCCCCAGTTTTGGCACAAAAACAATAAAGGAAAAAAGACTAGTAGTAGAACCCAAGGCCTCGAGTTTGTTATCAATGTATCCTTCATCCTGAACAGTGAACCTTTAAAATTGTCAAATAGGGCTGCGAATGTGGCTTAATGGTAGAGTGATTGCCTAGCATGCATGAAGCCCTGGGTTCGATTCCTCAGCACCACATAAACAGAAAAAGCCAGAAGTGACCCTGTGGCTCAATGGTAGAGGTCTAGCCTTGAGCAAAGGAAGCTCAGGGACAGTGGCCAGGCCCTGAGTTCAACCCCTGGGACTAGGCCAAAAGGAAAAACACTGTCAAATACTCTCAGACCTGGGCTGGGAAGGTGGTTCAGTGGTAGAGTGCTTGCCTTGCATGCCTGAAGCCCTGAGTTCAATTCCTCAGCACCACATAAGGAAAAAGAAAAAAGCCGGAAGTGGCGCTGTGGCTCAAGTGGTAGAGCGCTAGCCTTGAGCTGAAGAGCTGAGGGACAGCGCCCAGGCCCAGAGTTCAGGCCCCACAACCGGACCCAAAAAAAAAAAAATACTCTCAGACCTTATGTAGGAAAGGGTACCACTAACGATCTCAAAACTGAGTAATGATGGCATAGTATACACTATATGTATATATAATATATATATATATTTGCTAATTTTCTTCTCAACTTCCACTTCGTCCTGATTCTTAGAGCCTCAGTTTTATTCCAGTGAGCAGTGTGTCCAATTTAAAAACCACATTTCCCAGCCTCCCTTGCAGCCTAAGGGAGATGATGAAATTATAAGAGGAAGTCATTGGATAGAGTTTCCAGGAAAGTCTTTTTAAAAGGAATTGACCTAGCTTGCCCTCTAGCTCTTGCCACTTCCTCATTCCTGCAGCCTGGAACACAAACAAGATATCCTGGGCTTTGGCAGCCATATTTGACTATGAGGTAATCTTAAGGAAGGAAACAAGTATTAGTAGAGGTGGTGCAGAAAAGAGGAAGCCCCTGATAAATCTGTGGGCCTCCCCAGGCCCTTATCCCTAGATGTTCTTTTTTTTTAAGTAGAGAAAAAAATAAACATCTGTGTTATAAAAGTAACTAAACACAACTCTGTTTTAAGTCATGGAGCTTGAATTCAGGGCCTTGGTGCTGTCCCTAAGCTGTTGTGCTCATGCTCTACCACTTTGCGCCACAGCGCCACTTCCAGTTTTCTGTTGGTTAATCAGAGATAGGAGTCTCACACACTTTCCTGCCCAGGCCAGCTTTGAACCATGATCCTCAAATCTCAGCCTCCTGAGTAGCTAGGATTACAGGTGTGAGACCAGTGCCCAACTAATTAAACAAAATTGTTACTCCTAATAATACTGTTTTACTATTTGCCAAATAGTACTATTTGGCTGTTTGCTAAATATTACCAAATATGGCTATTTGCAAATTGCTACCCAGCTGTGATATTTTGTAATGAGGAGAGATTTGAGGTCATTGTTTCTTTTGCTCTTCCCACTGTGTTTATACAACTTTTCTCCACTAAAATAGTGTGTTCCAAACCAGGCACATGAGGCTCACACCTGTAATCCTAGTTATTCCAGAAGCTGAGATCTGAGGACTGAGATTCAAAGCCAGCAAGGGCAAGAAAGTCTGAGAGACTCTTATCTCCATTTAGCCAGGAAAAGGTTGTAAGTGGAGTTGCGACTCAAAGATAGAGCACTAGCTTTGAACAAAAACAGCTAAGAGACTGTCCAGGCCCTGATTTCAAGCTCCAATAACGGCACAAAACAAACAACAAAACAGTACGTTCCTTCATTCCAGTCAGTCCTTAGGCTGGAACTGTGGCCACAGGTTACTGCTGATTGAAGACAGCAGTTAGCACAGCACTGTGATTGCTCAGTCTGGCTGTTCACTGAGGGTTGAATCACAGGCAGTTAAATGCATTTCCTGAGAGACAGACTGGATTTCCCAACATGCAGTCATTGTATGGTAGCTCCATAAGGCTTGGATTGGAGGGAGGGATACACACATACACACACACTACACATGCACACATCCCTTCTATAAATGCTGGGCACCAGTGGCTCATGCCCACAATCCTAGTTACTCAGGAGGCTGAGATCTGAGGATCACGGTTCAAAGCCAGCCCTGGCAGGAAAGTCCATGAGACTCTTATTGCCAAGTAACTACCAGAAAACCAGAAGTGGTGCTGTGGCTCAAGTGGTAGAGAGCTCACCTTAGGAACAGCACCCAGGCCCAAAGTTCAAGCCCCATGACTGACCAAAAAAAGAAAATATTCACATATAACCTACATACATCTATCTGAATACTTTCTCTACATTACCTATAATAAACAATGCAAATAATAATGTAACTGTCATACCCATTGTATAGGGAAAAAAAGTCTATATATGTTCAGTATAGGTGCAACCATTTCTTTGAGGGGATTTAAGGCTCCCAGGTTATTGGTCCTTGAAGCAGCCCCAATAGCATCCATACCATCTGACATCCTGTTAGAAATGGAAATTCTTGCTGGGTGCTGGTGGCTCATGGCTGTCATCCCAGCTTCTCTAGAGGCTGAGATCGGAGAATACTAGTTTAAAGCCAACCCAGGAAGGAAAATCTGTGAGACTTATCTCCAGAAAACCAAAGTGGAGCTGTGGCTCCAAGTGGTAGAGCTCTAGCCTTGGGCTTGAAAAGGCTCAGCGACACCACCCAGGCCAAGTTCAAGCTCTATGACCGACAGAAAAAGAAAAGAAATGGAAATTCTCTATGGGCACCAGTGGCCTTTGCTTGTCATTCTAGCTACTCAAGAGGTTAAGATCTAAGGATTGAAGTTCAAAGTCATCTGAAGTGGCGCTGTAGCTCAAATGGTAGAGCGCTGGCCTTGAGTTGAAGAGCTGAGGGACCAGGCCCAGAGTTCAAGCCCCACGACCGACAAAAAAAAAAAAAAACTATATAGAGCACTCAAAGTCATCTGAGGCAAACAAGCCTTGGAGACTCTAACCAGCAAAAAGCTGGAAGTAGAGTATGGTTCTAATGGTAGAGCACCAGCCATGAGCAAAAAAGCTAAGCAGGATCACTGAGTTCAAGCCCCAGCACAACATACCAGTACCGGGACAGAGAGGGAAATGGGGAAAAATAGGGAGAGGGAGAGAAAGGAAGGAAGATGACAGAGAAAGAAAAATTGTGAGGCACCTCTCAAGTATATGGAGCCCTGTAGGGCAGAGCTCAGCAGATGTTGTAAATCCTGGGATTCTGGTCTGCACCCCAGTTTGAGAATGGAAGCCTGGAGAGCCTGCAGAGGAGGGAAAAGCCCAGATCTCATCTGCAGTTTGGGTTCTGCAACAAATGCCCAATGGCTGCATGTCAGAGGCATTTTCTGGGCTGTTAAGCCAGGCAGATGTAGGTGATTAGAGCAAATTAGCTGAGTTCAGGTGTTCTTATGATTTAAATACCACCTTTTAGTTCAGGATTACCAAACACTTATTTTCACTCCCAGAGAGGCTCTGGGGGCTGTGTGCTGAGAGAAAGTTAAGAATAGGAAGCAAACAGGTCATCTGACTCCATTCACCGCTGCCTGCTGAAACCCTGCTTCCTAACAAAGAATGAGTTGTTGGTCTTTTGAGAAACGAGAGAACCACAAGACGCCAGGCCGAGGCAAGACCTACTCTGCACAGCCACAGCCCACTCTGATTACCATCCTGCAAAACGGGCCACTGTGGATTGACTTCAGAATTTAAGGATGCATGGTCTGACCCCAACCTGTGGCACCTTGACATTTGAAAAGACAGCAGAAGCAAGAAGGTCCCCCTCACCCCTTGTGATGATCTGAAGATGAAGGGTGGGTCCCCTAAAAAAGTGCTCATGTGAACGGTCAGTCCCCAGCAGATGGTGGTTTTGAAAGTGATTGGAGCATGAGTTAACCCATTGATGAGTTCACTGTAGAGCTGACCATTAGGGGATAGAAACTAGTTTCAGAAAGCAGGTCACTGGGATGTGCCCTTAAAGGGTGAATCTTACCCTGGGATTCTTCTCTTCCTCCTGCTCCTCCTGTTCCTCTCACTCCAACTTTCCGCTTCCTGGCAGCCATGAGGTGAGCAGCTCAGCGGCCATGCATCATGCATGCCGTGATGATTCTACCTCACAGCAGGGCCACAGTGATGGAGGCAGCTCACCAAGACCAAGACCTCTGAAGCTATATGCCAAAATGTTTGCTTACTTATAGTTGTGCCAATACTAGCGCTTGAGTTCAGGACTCGGATGCCGACCCTTAGCTTTCCCACTCAAGGCTGATGCTCTACCACTTAAGCCACAGCTCCCTTTCCAGCTTTTTGCTGGTGAAGTGGAGATAAGAGTTCCAGGGACTTTTCTGCTTCCGCTGGCTTTGCACCATGATCCTCCAACTAACCACCAAAAGTCCAGAAGTGGAACTGTGGCTCAAGTGGTAGAGTGCCTGCCTTGAGCAATAAAAAAGGCAGCAACCACACCCTGAGGTCAAGCCCTAATACAAGCCCACATGCACATGCACATGCACATACAAGAAATGTGGAGCACCTAGCTAGCATATGAGATCTTATGTTCAAACCCAAGAACCGCCAAAAACTAAAAACAATGCAAAGGGCTGAGGGATGGGTACAGGTGGTAGCTCAAATGGTAGAGTATATGCCTAGCATGCACAAGAAATAACCTAAGTTCAATCTCCAATGCAAAAGTAACAAATACTTTTTCAGGAGAGTATAGAACATGCAAACTAACCTATAGTCATAAACAAAAATGATCTGGTCTGTTTGCCGAGGACATGGGAAGACAGGAAAGAGAATAAAAGGGGTTAAGCAGAGGACTCAGTTCTGTTTCCCTTGGGAAAGGAAATAGTTTGGATGGTAATTGTATTAATTAGCTCTCCACGGGACAGTTCACTGCCTCAGCACAGGAAGAGAGAGGGAGAATGGGCCTGGGCACCATCTCTGAGCACATTTGCTGAAGGCTGCCACTCTGAGCCACAGCACCACTTCCCATTTTCTGGTGGTTAACTGGAGATAAAAGTCTCGCAGAATTTCCTGCATAGGCTGGCTTCAAACTGCCATCGTCAGAACTCAGCCTCCTAAGTAGCTAGGATTATAAGTGAGAGCCACTGGTGCCAGGCTTATAGGTATGTGGTTTTTAATAGAGGAGGTATAAATGTGCCGGATTAGGTGAGAGTAATGGTAACAACTTGGTGACTACACAAAAACTGCTCCCAGAGGCCAGTGGCTCACACTTGTAACCCTAGCTATTTAGAAGGCTGAGACCTGGAGGTCATAGTTTGAAACCAGCCCAGTCAAGAAAGACCATGAGACTCTGTCTCCAAGATAACCATCAAAAAGCTGGACTGGCTCAATTGGTAGAGCACCAGCCAAGCAAGTGCAAGGCCCTGGGTTCAAACCCTTGTACAGGCAAAGAAGAGGAGGAGGAGGAGGAAAGCAAAACTGGGACTAAGCTTACCACCTTCCAAGTTGGGTTCCATCCACAGCAACAACAACAACAAAAAAAAGAAATGCCAGGCACTGATGGCTCACACCTGTAGTCCTAGTTACTCAGGAGGCTGAGATCTGAGGATCACAGTTCAAAGCCAGCCTAGGCAGGAAAGTCTGTGAGACTCATCTCCGATTAACCACCAGAAAACTGGAAGTAGGGCTGAGGCTCAAAGTGGTAGAGTACTAGCCTTGAGTGCAAAAGCGCAGGGACAATGTCCAGGCCCTGAGTATGAGATCCATGACTGTCAAAAAAAGAAGACATTCTGGTTAAGATGCTGGCCCAGATAAAGGACCCTTGGAGAAAAGGAAGGGAGGGAGAGAAGAAGGAAGGAAAATAAAACTAGGGAACTATTCACAGGACATGAACTCCGGTTAATTCTAATGTCTCCATTGGAAAGTTGAGATGCCACAGTGGTCTTGTAGGGTATGAATAGCACGGGGAATCAGAGGATACGAGATGATACGGGAATCCTATCCTTTATCACTTTTCTAGAAACCCAAAACTGTCCTAAAACTTAATGCCTATTAAAAAGCCACGGGCAACATGCAATTCATGACAAATAGGGCCCCTTTAAAAAAAAAAAAAAAAAGTGTTCTTGCATCTGGCTTCAGCTACAAGCTATTCTGATTTTATCACCAAGAGAACTGCCCACGGGCAGCAAACTGAGCCCCACTGTGGCCTGTCACGTGGCCAGGGAGGTTGCTGGCCAGCCCTCGGAGAAACTAAACACGAGAGCTTCTATTCTCAGCAGTGGCTGGGCCTGCAACCAGCCCTCCTTCCCCCTCTGTTGGAAGGTATCGGGTTTGGGGCTGAATCACTCTGTCTGGGGGAGTCTGTGACGTTAGGAGATTGGGCTTTGGGGAGTTTTGTGTGCTTGTTTTTGTTATTTTTGAGTTTGAGCCTCGGGCTCACTACCTAGGTCACACCGTGCTGGAATTTGCTGTGTGGCTAGGCTGGCCTGGAACTCATGGTCGTCTTATCTCAGTCTTCCACGGGCTGGGATTACAGAAGAATTTCACTACCCTGGACTGGGATGTTGGGTTTGGCAAATGAATGGATGATTTCAGTGGGCATTCCAAAGGAGGGTCTGCCTTTGTTTTACTGGGTAACGAACAGCAAATTCAACACAGGGCCTTTGACTGAGGAGGCCAGATGGAGTCAGACTTCCCAAGGACAGGGGACTTGGGGTGACATGGGTAACATGCAGGACACTGTACTACAAGCATCAAGGGCAGAGCCCCAGGTGTTCTCTTCCCAGATCACCTATGAGACTGAATGAGCCCTCCACCGAAAAACTGACAATGAGCACCTTGAGAAACTTGTGTTAACAAACGTCCAGAGCAGGGCACTAGTGGCTCACGCCTGTTATCCTAGTTACTCAGGAGGCTGAAATCTGAGGATCACAGTTCACAGCCAGCCCGGGCCGTAAAAGTCTGTGAGAATTCTTATCTCCAATTAATCACCAGAATACCCAAGTTGGAGCTGAAGCTCAAATCCATAGAGCTCAAGGACAGTGCCCAGGCCCTGAGTTCAAGCTTCATGATTGACAAAAAAAAAAAAAAAGAAAAGAAAAGAAAAGAAACCTCCATAGAAGAAATTAAAGCTACAGGGGGAAATATCACCTGTGACTATTCTGAGAAATAATGTAAGTGTGCTTTAAAAAAAAAAAAAAAAGTTTTGACAGGAGGCTGAGATCTGAGGATCAGAGTTCAAAGCCAGCCCAGGCAGGAAAGTCTGTGAGACTCATCTCAATAAACCACCAGAAAACCAGAAGTAGTACTGTGGCTCAGGTGGTAGAGGGCTAGTCTTGAGCTGAAGAGCTCAAGGACAGTGTCCAGGCCCAGAGTTCAAGCCCCATGACCACCACAACCAACAACCAAAGTTTTGCAAAAGTTTTTCATTTACTGCTGGTAATTGACCCCAACACCTCACAGGTGCTAAGCGCATGCACTGCTACTGAGCCACAGCTCAGCCTGAGTATTATTATTTTGACAATTAAAAATAGCAATGGAGCTAGGCATTAGTGGTTCACATCTGTAATCTCAACTAATCTGGAGGCTGAGGATTGAGGTTCGTGGCCAGCCAGCCCAGGCAGAAAACTCGACTCTAACCAGCAAAAACCTGGAAGTGGAGGTATGGCTCAAGTGGTAGAGAGCCAGCCTTGAGCTGACAAAAGCCAAGCAAGAGTATGAGGCCCTGAATTCAAACCTCAGTACACACACAGAAACAAAGCAGAGATAGCAGCGCAAGACTAGAGGTGAGGCTCAGTGGTTGTCTACTAGATGCCAGGCCCTTGTCTTGTCCCCAACATAAAACACACACACACACACACATACACACACAGAGTGGATGCCATCCTCTGGATGAGCTGTGTTTGTTCGTTTAAAAACAACTGGGCTGGGAAGGTGGCTCAGTGGTAGACCGCTTGCCTTGCATGCATGAGGCCCTGAGTTCCATTCCTCAGCACCACATAAGAAAAAAGAAAAAAGCCAGAAGTGGCGCTGTGGCTCAAGTGGTAGAGCGCTAGCCTTGAGCTGAAGAGCTGAGGGACAGCGCCCAGGCCCAGAGTTCAGGCTCCAAGACCGGACCCCCCCCACAAAAAAAAAAAAGCTCAGGGACAGTGCCCAGGCCCAGAGTTCAGGCCCCACAACTGGACCCCCCCCAAAAAACAAAACAAAACAAAAAAAACCCTGAGTTCCTCCTTTGGCAAATCTCTGCATGGAAGCTCAGGCTGAGTCATGGGACAAGCCCTTTGGAGACACTTGACCCAAACTAGTTTAAGAAAGGAAGGAAGGGAGGGAGGGAGGGAAGGAGAAAGGAAAGGGAGGAAGGAAAGAAGGAGGGAGGGAGGGAGGGAAAGGAAGGAGGAAGAAAGGGCCAAATTTCTGGCTCATTAGAAGTTCCTAAAAAGGTTTCTGAAACTCATGACAGAAAGTAATTTTGGAAGCCAAGACTAATTATTGGCAAGATTTGCAAAAGAGAGGCTTTTTTTTTTTTTTTTGGTCGGTCATGGGGCTTGAACTCTGCACCTGGGCACTGTCCCTCAGCTCTTCAGCTCAAGGCTAGTGCTCTACCACATGAGCCACTGCCATTTCCATTTTTCTAGTGGTTTATTAGAGATAAGAGTTGTATTGACTTTCCTGCCCTGGCTGGCTTTGAACCATGATCCTCAGATCTCAGCCTCCTGAGTAGTTAGGATTATAGGCGTGAGCCATCGGCACCCGGCTGAGAGGCTTTTATTTTTCGTTTTTTGTTTCCTGTTCCATTGCTTTCCCCTTTCCTTTTTTTCTTTCTTCTTTTTCTTCTTCTCTTCTGTCCCTTGTTTTTTCCTCTCTTCCTTCTCTCAATAGGTTCATGCCTATAATACTAAGCTATTGAGATCTGAGGATCACAGTTCAAAGACAGCCTAAGGAGGAAAGCTCAAGAGTCTCTCTCTCTTTTTTTGGTCCGTGGTGGGGCTTGAACTCTGGGCTTGGGCGCTGTCCCTGCGCTCTTCAGCTCAAGCTTAAGCCACAGTGCCACTTCCGGTTTTCTGGTGGTGTATTGAGATAAGAGTCTCATGGAGTTTCCTACCCAGGCTGGCTCTGAACTGTGATCCTCAGATCTCAGCCTCCTATGCAGCTAGGATTACAGGCGTGAGCCACTGGCGCCCAACTGCTCATGAGTCTCTTATCTCCAGTAACTGTCAAAAAGCCAGAATTGGAGATGTGGTTCAAGTGGCAGAGCACCAGCCTTGAATGAAAAAAAGCTAAAGGTCAGTGCCTAGACTCTGAACTCAAGCCCCAGTACAGGCTCAAAAGTTTTTTGCTTTTTTTTTTTACTTTTTAAATTTTTTGCCAGTCCAGGGGCTTGAACTCAGGGCCTGGACACTGCCCTGACCTTCTTTTGCTCAAAACTAGCACTCTACCACTTGAGCCACAGCATCAGTTCCAGCTTTTTTGTTTATATGGTACTGAGGAATCAAACCCATGGCTTCATGCATGCTGGGCAAGCACTCTACCACTAAGTCACATTTTCAGCCCTAGGCACAAAAATAAATAAGCCAGATGTTGACGGCTCACGCCTGTAATCCTAGCTACTCAGGAGGCTAAGATCTGAGAATCTCGGTTCAAATCAGGCCAAGCTGAGTTACTGGATAAGTCCTTGAGACTCTTAACTCCAATTAACCACCAGAAGACAGGAAGTGGAGCAGTGGCTCAAAGTGGTTGAGTGCTAGCTAGCCTTGAGCACAAAAAGCTCAGGACTGTGCCCAGGCCCTGAGTTTAAGCCCCACAACCAACAAAAATCAATGATAGATAGATAGATAGATAGATAGATAGATAGATAGATAGATAGATAGATAGAAAGAATTATCAACACAACAGGAAAAGAAGTAAAAAAAATACCTCAAAGCTAAAATAAACAACAACCAAAAAACCTTAGAAGTTTCAGAGACCAAATTGCAGAGACCTATGGAAATAGGATCTTCCAAAACCATTACATTGAGAAATGTTTTCAAGATCTGTTCCATGCAGCAGTTTCTAATGAGACTAGAACTGGACTCTGAAAGATAAAGCTAAATTTTTTTTTCTAAAGATAAGGACCATATCACTATCCAAGATTGAAACACATTGACAATCAACTCCAGAATGTGGCAATACTTTGATCAAAGCATCCATGATTAAAAACCTTGGATTGAGACAAAGACAATGTTTCTTTACTTTTTTTTTTTTTTTTTTTTTTACATGCAAGACTGGGACTCGAACTTGGTACCTGCTGCTTTCACTCATTGGCAGGTGTGCTACCAGCTGATCCATGCTTCCAAAAGACAATGATGTTCAGAAAATGTAAGAAGGGTCTGGGGGTATTGAGCTCCACAGACTGAATGCTGTCAATAAAGCAAAATGAGTACACGTCTTACATTCCAGAGCTTCCAGGCAGCCTGCTGAGGTCATTCCCGCTTAATTAGTGTGCCTAATAATTACCTTGACTAATTAGAGCAAAGGTTTAGGAGTGTGTTTCTATTCCCAGACACTGAGTCACCAGTGACCCAGCAGAAATCATTTCGCTCTATTTGTGTCCTGGATCCTGTGAACAAAGACAAGGCAGCCAAGCCCTCAGGGAAATCTCAGAGTCTTCATTAATTACTATTTGGAAAACAGTGCAATTTGTGTGTGGCAGGCCTGCAGAAACATGACATCAGTGTGTGTCGTATGTTGGGTTCCTTAATTTAATTATTCAGCTGCGCTCCAGGTGCGCGGAACATTTATGAAGCTCCTACCCGGAGCTAGGTCCTGAGACAGGAACTAAGGCAGGGCAGGAGAGGCCCCGGCCTCAAGTTGCTTTATGGTGCAGTGGGGGCGTGGACACGATGAAAACATAAGCCAGGCACAAGCACTGCAAGCCGCCCATTGCTGTGAGGGGAACACGTGGAAGTGTGGGACAGCCAGCCATAGAGGAGGGTCTGTCTGCTTTTGTGAGGCCACAGAAGGCTTCTTAGAAGAGATGCTCCCTGAGCTGGGAAGGTGGCTCCGTGGTAGAGCGCTTGCCTAGCATGCATGAGGCCCTGGGTTCGATTCCTCAGCACCACATAAGCCGAAAAAGCCAGAAGTGGTGCTGTGGCTCAAGTGGTAGAGTGCTAGCCTTGAGCTGAAGAGCTGAGGGACAGTGCCCAGGCCCTGAGTTCAAGACCCAGGATTGCAAAAAAAAAAAAAAAAAAAAAGAGAGAGAGAGAGAGATGATTCCTAGCCGGGCCTGGTGGTACAAACCTGTAATCCCAGAATATGGGAGGCGAGAGCAGGAAGATCATGACTCCCAGGCCAACCTGGGCTTCAAAATGAGAATAAGGAGAGGATGTTTCCCAAACCATTTTTCCCCCCTCAGGCTGGCCTCCAATGACAATTCCACCATTGCTGACCCCCAGGTAATTAGGATTACAGGCTTGAACCACTATGCCCAGAACATTTTCCACTTTTTAAAAACTTACTTTGTGGGGCTGGGAAGGTGGCTCAGTGGTAGAGCGCTTGCCTTGCATGCCTGAGGCCCTGGCTTCGATTCCTCAGCACCACATAAGCAAAAAGAAAAAAGCCGGAAGTGGCGCTGTGGCTCAAGAGGTAGAGTGCTAGCCTTGAGCTGAAGAGCTGAGGGACAGTGCCCAAGCCCAGAGTTCAGGCCCCATGATCGGACCCCCCCCCAAAAAAAAATAAATAAATAAAAACTTACTTTGTGGGAAACAGAGACAAAGGGTTCTCAATGTAGCTTTTAGCCTATCCAATGGGTTTTGTGGGTTGTGGGGCTTGAATTTAGGGCCTGGGTACTGCCCCTGAGCTCTTTTGCTCAAGATTAGTGTTCTACCACTTTGAGCCACAATACCACTTCTGGGTTTCTGTTAGTTAACTGAAGATAAGAGTCTCACAGACTTTCCTGTCCAGGCTAGCTTTGAACCACAATCCTCAGATCTCAGCCTCCAGAGTAGCTGGGATTACAGGCATGAGCTACCGGTGCCCAGTTTGGTGGTTCTTTTGTATAACACAAATTACAGCTGTCAGTAGGAGAGGTGTTTTCACATTCTGGGCACAGTTGCCTTTGAATTTCCTTTTTTCTTTTCCAAAATGGGAACGACTGCGTTTGAGATTAGTCAGAGGCCGCCAGGCAGAGGGAGCGAGGAGAGAGGCGGCCGCTGCATGTGGATGGTGCTCAGGTTTCACAGGCAAGTGGAGGGGAGAGTCCGGATCGCTGCATTCAACCTGCCCCCCACTTACTAGCTGCTACTCTTCCAAACAAAGCACCTAAAACTTAGCACTAACAAGTTATAGGTGCGGTGATGTGAAAAGTCAGATGCAGATTCAATTTCGGCAATGGTCTTTGTCTTGTCTCTTTTCTCCTGGACTTAGGCCGCAGCTGGAAGATGAAGATCAAGTTCTGAAGGTGAAGGTCAAGTTCTGGGTGACCCAAAGGCCCCTCCTTCCTTCCTTCCTTCCCTCCTCGTGTGGAACTTGGTGCTTTCTGTAGGCTGGGCCTGGACTTCCCCCTGCATGGCCCTGCAGCCTCTTCAGAGTGCCATGGCTGAGGTCAAGACCAAGCATCTTGACACAGAGAGACAGACAGACAGACACACAGAGAGAAACAGAAACATACAGGCTGGGCGTGGGGGGCAGGTGGAAGTCTTACATACCACCTGTCACGAATCGGCTTTTCCAGCCGCCTTACCACCATGTCCAGCGCAGAGCAGATGTTCAGAAGTGCGGTCTCAGAGTGGTCCTGCAGGAGGTGTGTTTCAGCACACAGAACCAGCGCTCAAATAGCTTCCTCTACACTAGGAGGGAATTTGGCTTCTGGTCCCTGATACACCTCCAAAAGACCCAGCTGTGTTGGATCCTCAGCCCACAGGAAACCCATGAAGATGAGTGCAGTCTCCATCTCATGGACAGAGGCGCCCGTGCACGCGCACACGCACATGTGCACACACACACACACACACACACACACACATCCATACCATCACCTAATGGAGATGGATGCACAACCTCCCTGGCACCAAATGAAGAACCGCTGCAATGCGGTTGGCAGACACTAGAGGGCGCGTGAGGTGGGGTCCCAACATCAACACCCGAGGGTTGAGTCCTTGCAGAACAATCTGCTCTAGCCCTGGGTTTGGATCCTATCAAAATGACTTAGATTGTATTTACTCCTCTTTCTCAGTACTTAAGTTTGAACCTAGCACTTGCTAGGCAGGAGCTCTAAAATGGTACTTGTGTGGATTTTTTTTGTTTTTGTGCCAGTCCTGGTGCTTGAACTCAGGGCCTGGGCTTTTTTGCTCAATGTTAGCGCTCGACCACTTGAGCCGCAGCTCCACTTTTGGCTTTTGTGTGTGTGTGGCGGGGGTGGTTAATTGGCAATAAGAATCTCATAGACTTTCCTTCCCTGGGCTGACTTGGAACTAAGATCCTCAGATCTCAGCCTCCTGAGTTGCTAGGATTACAAGCGTGAGACACAGTGTTCAGCAGTCTCTAAGGAAATAGGCAAGGATGTACACAAAGGGTAAACCACAAAGATGCCCTGAGTTGAAGCCCAGTTCCAGCACCAAAAAGCGAAAACAAAATCCCCGCCTCATCTTCCTTGGTCCAGCTATTTTATCTACCCATGCACAATAAGGGAACGCCTTCCTGCTTCAGTGTGCCCAGCCTGGGATTGGTGAACAGGTGTCTGGATCCTTCTGGGCCACTTGGTTGGGAGGGGGTGGACGGGGAGGGAGTGAACCCTGCCCTGGCCGTGTGCGCCACCTGCTGACCACTCTCCATACTGCAGCTGGCATGGTCTTAATCAAAAGGCCTTGCTGAACCCCTTTAACAGTGGCTCACCTTGCTGGGGTGACCTCAAAATTCCTTGCTCCACCCCTAGCTGGGCTCTCAGGCTACCCTTTGTGAACCCACCCTCCTTAGCTCTCCTGCTCCCTGTCTGCTTTCCACACTTGCACCCTGTCTGCCTGCCTCAGCCCTCCTAAAGCTGGCTACCTTCTGAGACCAGGGGGTGCCCTGAACAAGATGGGGTACCCTGCACAGACGGTGGCACTGCGGGGGCAGGGGGGCTCCTGGCAGGCCTCCAGCCTGACAGCCTGAGTGTCTCAGCTTTAGCACATTGCTGCCATTAGCTATGGGAGCAGGCCCGGTGGCTCACATCTGTAATCCCAGCTAGTCAGGAGGCTGAAATCTGAGGATCATGCAGTTCAAAAGCCAGCCCAAGCAGGAAAGCCCATGAGACTCTTATCTCCAGTGAACCAGCAAAAAGCCAGAAGGAGCTGTGGACTCCTGCCAAAGTCAAGCCCAGAGTTACTACAGAGACTGGCAATTCCTCTCCTAGGTGTATCTGCAAAAGAGCAGAAGACAGCAGTGTGTTTGCATGAACGACCACTGAACTGATCTTGAGGGTGGCTAAGATTAGCTAACTGACAGGCTGGGGAGATGGCTCAGTGGTTGAGCGCTTGCCTTGCATGCATGAGGCCCTGGGTTCCATTCCTCAGCACCACATAAGCAGAAAAAGCCAGAAGTGACACTGTTTCTCAAGTGATAGAGTGCTTGCCTTGAGCTGAAGAGCTGAGGGACAGCACCCAGGCCCAGAGTTCAGGCCCCACAACTGACAAAAAAAAAAAAAAAAAAAGCTTAGCTAGCTGTGTGGGGTGCAGTCATGCCTGCCTGTAATCCCAGCAAGGGAGGCTGAGGCAGGAGGAGCCCACGTGTGAAGTTATCCTGTCTCAAAATGGAAAGTCTTTTTTTTTTTTTTTGTCAGTCGTCGGGCTTGAACTCTGGGCTTGGGCGCTGTCCTTGTGCTCTCAGCTCAAGGCAAGCACTCTACCGCTTGAGCCACAGCACCACTTCTGGTTTCCTAGCAGTTTATTGGAGATAAGAGTCTCACGAACTTTCCTGCCCAGGCTGGCTTTGAACCGAGATCCTCAGATCTCAGCCTCCTGAGTAGCTAGGATGACAGGCGTGAGCCGCTGGCGCCCAGCTTCAAAATGGAAAGTCTTTTGACAAGTAACTTCAGTTCTAACTTGTTATGCAAACATAACAAGGGTCCTGAAGGCTGGCTGGCATTTGGTCCCATGAACTTCACCTTCTGAACTCCACCTGATCTGTGAAGCTGACAGGTGAGGAAGGAGCCGGCTGGCAGTGGGGGGAGGGAAAGGAGAGAATCAGAGCTTGGGAAACTCAGCTTGCCTCCTGGCTGCAATCTTGAGACCAAAGAGAAGAAAGGCCTGTGAGGATCTGGAAGAAAGGAGACCGACAAAGTATATTCTTTACATTCCCGAGCAGGGCTGGGTCTCAGCATGCCCTGAATTATCTGAGTCTCGAGAAGAATTTTTCAGCAGGCTGCACTAAAACGTAACTGTGCCCCCCCTCCCCCCCACACATGGTGGTTCACGCTTGTAAGCCCAGCTACTTTCAGGAGTGGAGATTAAAAGGATCCAGAGTGTAGATCACCCTGAGTGAAAAAGTGAGAATTCCATCTCAACAAAAATGCCAGGCATGGTTGGAGTACACCTATGCAGCAGGTATCGGTGGGAAGATCACAGTGTGGGGCCAAACCCAGGCAAAAGCAAAGGGTCCAACAAGTCGTTGGTGTCTCACACCTGCCATCATCCTAGCTACACTGAGACCTGGAGGATTATGAAATGAGACCAGCCCGGGCGGGAAAGTCCATTAGACTCCATGTCCAAGATCACCAGCAAAAAGCCAGGCCGGAGCTGGGAAGGTGGCTCAGTGGTAGAGCGCTTGCCTTGCATGCACAAGGCCCTGGGTTCGATTCCTCAGCACCACATAAGCAAAAAGAAAAAAGCCGGAAGTGGCGCTGTGGCTCAAGTGGTAGAGCGCTAGCCTGAGCTGAAGAGCTGAAGGACAGCGCCCAGGCCCAGAGTTCAGGCCCCACGACCGGACCCCCACCCAAAAAAAAAACCAGGCCGGAGGCATGACTCAAGTGGTAGAATGCCATCTACCATCCCTTCCTCCAGGTGAGGAGACCTAGCCAGTATCATCTACCGGGTACAGCTCCTCCTCAGACACCAGACTTGCTGACGCCCAGACCTTAGACTTCACAGCCGCCAGAAAAAGAAATGCCTAGTGTTTATGAGTTATTTGGGCTTGGTGCTTGTTACAGCAGTACAGCAGCCGCTAGCACACACGGCGCCGTCCTTACATGCGATAATATGGTACCTGTGCTTTGGAGTCCCCATTCCGAAATAATTCTGTTCGAAATAACAGAATCTTCTCGAGTTTGCTGCTGACACACCAGATGTGGGGGTGGGGGTAGACAGAGACCGGGGGCTGCTTTGGCCTCTGTTTGGAATTACCCTTAAGGAAAATTGAAAAACTGTTCACATGGGAAGGGGACAGTGTAGAACCAGCTGTGAGGATTGGCACGGAGGTTCAGGAGCCCAAAGGAAGGGCCCAGTGGCCATCTGGAGATGAGAACAGGGCAAAGGGGATGGACAAGAGAAGGAAGCTCCACCGGGGGTTCCTCAGTACCCCTTAAGCAGATGAGTGGCCCACTTAAAAAGATGACAAGAGCTGGGGACAGCAGTGGCTCACCCCTGTAATCCTAGCTACACAGGAGGCTGAGATCTGAGGATTGCTGTTCAAAGCCAGCCCAGGCAGGAAAGTCCATGAGAGGCTTACCTCTAATTAACCACTCAAAAACTGGAAATGGCACTATGGCTCAAAGCGGTAAAGCATTAGCCTTGAACAAAATTGCTCAGGGACAGCACCCAGGCCCTGAGTTCAAGTCCCATGACCACACACACACAGATGACATGTATCCAGATGCTGGTGTCTCATGTCTATAATCCCAGCTACTTAGGAGGAGGAGATCTGAGGACCCTTGTTCGAAGCCAGCTTGGGCAGCAAAGTCTGTGAGACTCATCTTCACCAATTGACCACCAAAAAGCCGGAAGTGGAGGTATGACTTGCACATAAAAGTTCAAGGACAAGCTGGCCACTGGTGGCTCACACCTGTAATCTTAGCTACTCAGGAAGCTGAGATCTGAGGATTGCCTTGGCAGGAAAAATCCATGAGACTCTTATCTCCAATGAACCATCAGAAAACGGAAAGTGGAGCTGTGGCTCAAAATGTTGGAGGCTGGGCTTGTGCAAAAGAGCTGATTGCTCAAGGACAGCACCCAGGCCTGATTTCAAGCCCAAGTGTATGGCATGTGCCAGTCAAGTCCATGTGCTTTACACAGAAGCAGGAGAAGGAGGCTTCCCCAGCAGGGCAGAACTACTCCCGTTCACCAAAGATAGAAGACAAGGGGAGGGCAGAGAAATCTGTGTGTCCTGGAATGAGGAGCCCCCCCCCACCCCGACACAAGCAGAGGGGACCCAGCTGGATGGTGGCAGGCCTTAGGAGAGCCATAAGTTGGGAAGCAAAGGTGAGGAGAGGAGGAGGGACTTGTAAGTGGCAGGGTGAAGACAATTTCCCCAGGAGTGTCCATTGAGTGTCCAGTGTAGTCCTCCTCAGAGGGGCTGGGCTTGGCACAAACACAGGGCCAAAGGACCTAAGGAAGAAGAGGCTGGGTGTCAGGTAGCTGGTGCTCTGCGCCCCGTGGGGAAGAGAAGGCAGGCAGGGAGCATTGCACACGTGCCTGTGCTTTCAGACATGGATACTTGAGCTGGGTATGGAAGATGGCTGAAAGCTGGGTGTGATGTCATATATCTGTCATCCCAGCTACTTTGGAGGAAGAGGCAGGAAGATCTCAAGCTCAAGAAAAGGCACCATTGATTCTGTCGAAGACACAAAATCAAAATAAGTAAGTAAACGGGCTGGAAGGCACAGCTCAGATTATAGAGCATTTACCTAGCATGTGCAAGGTCCTGGGTTGCATCTCCAGGCTTGTCAGCTCATAGCTGGTTCTGTATGCTTTGAGGCACTACTCCAGTTTGGCTTGGTGCTAGTTGATTAGAGATGGAATCAGAGAACTTTTGTGGTTAGACTAGCTTCGAACCTCAATCTTCCAATCCCTGGCCTCTTGGGTGGCTAGGATTACAGATTTCAGTTGCCTGTGCCCAACATGCCACATAGATTTTTTTTTTGCCAGTCCTGGGGCTTGAACTCAGGGTACTGTCCCTGAGCTTCTTTTGCTCAAGGTTCACACTCTATCACTTGAGCCACAGCACTACTCCTGGATTTTTCTGTTTATATGATGCTGAAGAATCGAACCCAGGGCTTCGTGCATGCTAGGCAAGCACTCTAGGGCTAAGCCACATTCTCAGCCTGCCATAGAGATCTTGAGAAAGTTTTTCTAATAATCAGCTAAAGGAATTTCTTTCTTTCCTTTTCTCTTTCTTTCTTTCTCTTTCTTTTTTTTCTTTCTTTCTCTTTCTTTTTGTTGTTGTTGTTAGTCATAGGGCTTGAGCTCTGGGCCTGGGCACTGTCCCTCAGCTCTTCAGCTAAAGCAAGCACTCTAACATTGAGCCACAGCACCACTTCCAGTTTTCTGGTGGTTTGTTGGAGATAAGAGTCTCATAGACTTTCCTGCTTGGGCTGGCTTTGAACCATGATCCTCAGATCTCAGCCTCCTGAGTAGCTAGGATGACAGGTGTGAGCCACTGGTGCCCAGCTCTCTGTTTTTATATAGCCCAGAGTGGCCTCAAACCCCAAAGCCTCCTACCTCAGCCTCTCAAGTACTGGGATTACAATTGTACCATACTATACCTAGCTCAATTCTATAGTTTGGACAAAATGAGAATAGATTTCTTTTCTTTCTTGTTTTTGTTTTTGTTTTTGCTCAAGGCTAGTGCTCTGCCACTTTGAGCCACAGCTCTACTTCTGGCTTTTTGGTGATTAATTGGAGATAAGAGTCTCATGGACTTTCCTGCCTGGGCTGGCTTCAAACTGCGATCTTCATATCTCAGCCTTCTTAGTAGCTAAGATTACAGGTTATATGAGAAGAGAGTTCTTTTGGACCTAATGTGGCAACGGCACATGAGTTTGTTACGATCAGGGAGAGTTCTTAGGTTATTTTCTAACACAGAATCAGAAAGTTGCTATGTTACTTGGTCTAGCTGGCAAAACCAGGACTCAGTTGATCTTCCTACCGTCGGCCTCCTGTATGTAACACCATGCCTGCTTTAGCCACCTGCGTTTATTAAGTCATCAGTCTGCAGAATGAGGTGTCTGAGGGAAGACTTCCATGCTGAATTCTCTCTCCTGTAACCGCTAAGGCCCCAGGAAGGACAGGAGCCTCGTCTGACAGTGCCATGCCCTCTGAGACCAGCTCCTGTGCCTAGCGGGAACTGCTCCTTTCTCACCACGGCCGCTAGAGGGTGCTCGTACCACCAGCTGGGGCTGCAGCCTGGGCAGCTGGGGGGTCAGAGCCCAGCACTGTCTAGGAATGCTCTGAGGAGAGCATCTGCTGCCATCTCAGCCCGGGTGCATGAATGGGTGACGGTCCAGAGGCCCAGAGAGAGCATCCTGGGCTCTGAGCGTCTGAGTTGTGGCCCCTCAGGCAGCTCAAGGCCTTCCCAGCCTCTGTCCAGTGCATCAGGCTGTGTCTGGGGAGCTCGCGGGCTGGGTACATTACAGGCTAGGATGACCCTGTAATGGATCGGGCAGTACTTCCTGTACAAGGCTGGTTTTCATTTACTGTAAGCAATCCCGCCTCTTCGGGGAGCCAGAACAAGAGGAGAAAGCGAGAAAGAGCACCAAGAGAAATGTGCTTAAAGCAACATGGCGGTTTCCAAGAGTGGCCTGGAGGACCGGGGCTGACGGGGCCTCCCAGGGGAAGAAGGATGAGCCTGGAAGAAAGTGGCCCTGGGAAGTGCAAAGGCCCTGTGCTCCCAAGAGATGGAGCCTGGGTTTGAACCCAGCTCCTCAGGTTCCAGAAGTCCTGCTTACTTCCCCTGTCAGGGCCTTGGTTCCTTTATCATTTACTCTCTCCCTCTCCTTTTTCTTCCTTCCTTCCCTCCCTCTCTTCCTTTCCTTCCTTCCTTCTTTCTTCTTTTCTTTTCCTCTCTCTCTCTCTCTCTCTCTCTCTCTCTCTCTCTTCCTCTTTTTCTCTTTCATGCCAGTTCTGAGGGCCTGGGCTCTATCCCTGAGCTTTAATGCTCACGGCTGGCACTTTGCCACTTGAGCCACAGCCCCACATCCGGTTTTGTGCTGGTTAATCAGAAATAAGAGCCTTGCAGACTTTCCCACCCCTGCTGACTTCGAGCCCTGATCTTCAGATCTCAGCCTCCTGAGTAGCTGGGATTATAGGCGTGCGCTGCGTCCGTGTCGTCTTTAACAGCACTGATGTTTGGTCAGGCCGTGGGTTGGCAGTGCATCCTTACTTTGCATGTGTCCAGTTGGTTCCCGCTGCTTTGATTCTGGCCTATGCTCCCAGTGTCTGCCACAGGCCACACACGGCCCTCACCAGCAGCAAGCACCATCTTGTTGGAGGTGTTCAATTTGGTCTTTTACTTCACCTAGCACCTTCCAGATTTATCTGCCTGGAGGTTACCTTCTACCATTTGTTATGGCTATTAGCAGCAGCAGCAGCAGCAGCAGCAGCAGTAGTATTGTCGGTCATGGGGCTTGAACTCTGGGCCTGGGCGCTGTCCCTCAGCTCTTCAGCTAAAGCAAGCACTCTAACATTGAGCCACAGCGCCACTTCCAGTATTCTGGTGGTTTATTGGAGATAAGAGCCTCATGGACTTTCCTGCCTAGACTGGCTTTGAATGGCAATCCTCAGATCTCAGCCTCCTGAGTAGCTAGGATTACAGGTGTGAACCACCAGCGCCCAGCTGATCAGCTGTAATTATTTTTTTATTATTATTTTTTGGTCCGGTCGTGGGGCTTGAACTCTGAGCCTGGGCGCTGTCCCTCAGCTCTTCAGCTCAAGGCTAGTACTCTACCACTTGAGCCACAGCGCCACTTCCAGCTTTTTTCTTTTTTCTTATGTGGTGCTGAGGAATCGAACTCAGGGCCTCATGCATGCAAGGCAAGTGCTCTACCACTGAGCCACCTTCCCAGCCCCAGCTGTAATTATTAAGTGCGCTGTGGGGTGGGGGTCATTGGAAATAGTATACCCCTCCCCCTGACACACACACCTTCTCTAAAAGTGAACTGAACCAGGCATGGTTGTGCACACCTGTAATCCCAGCTCTCAGGAGGTTGAGGCAGCAGAATGAGCCTGGGCTACATAAGGGGAGTTCATCTCAAGCCAGGCAACAAGGCTGGAGACATGGCTCAAATGGTAGAGTACCTGCCTTGCCAGTGTGAAACCCTGAATTCAAACCGCAGTATGCCAAAAAGAAGAGGAGGAAAAGGAGGAGGAGGAGGAGGAGGGAGGAGGAGGAGGAGGAGAAGGAGGAGGAGGAGGAGGAGGAGGAGGAAGAAGAAGAAGAAGAAGAAGAAGAAGAAGAAGAAGAAGAAGAAGAAGAAGAAGAAGAAGAAGAAGAAACAAACAACTGTGAGCCTGAATTCAGTATCTGTTGTTTACAGAGAAATTCTTATTGTTTATAGTGTGTGGGCGGTCAACATATCACATCTCTCTGCTCAGAGTTCACTCGTTCTATTTTCCTTTGGTTTTCTGAGAGAATTTCACTATGTAGCCCAGGATAGGCTTGAACTCATAATCCTCCTGCTTCAACCCATAATGAGCCAGGTTAAGGGAAAACTCACCCCAAGTAATAAGAGTGTGGATGGCCGTGGGTCCAGCTCTGTGCCTCTTAGAACCCATGCCACATGTTATTACAGGCTGAGTTTCCTCATCTGGAATGCTTGGAGCCAGGACCTTTTGTTGTTTACTTTTTTGTTGGTGGTGGTCTTGAACTCAGGGCCTGAGCGCTGACACTGAGCTCTTGCTCAAGGCTAGCACACTACCACTTTGAGCCACAGCTTCACTTCTGGTTTCCTGGTGGCTAACTGGAGATAACAGTCTCAAGGATTTTCCTGCCCAGGCTGGCCTTGAACCGTGATCCTCAGATTTCAGCCTCCTGAATAGCCAGGATTACAGGTGTGAGCCACAAGCAGCTGCTACCAGAACCTAATTTTGCTGTGTGGTGTGTGATGTGTGTGATGTGTGTGATGTGTGTGTGTGTGTGTGTGTGTGTGTGTGTGTGTGTGTGTGTAATTCTAATCCCAGAACCACCACCACCAAAAAAAAATCTCTGTTCTGGTTTGTACTGCTGTGTGACCTCGGAAAAATGTCTTTTTTTTTTTTTTTGGGTCCGGTCATGGGGCCTGAACTCTAGGTCTGGGCGCTATCCCTCAGCTCTTCAGCTCAAGGCTAGTGCTCTACCACTTGAGCCACAGCGCCACTTCCGGCTTTTTTATTTTTGTTTATATGGTGCTGAGGAATCGAACCCAAGGCCTCATGCATGCAAGGCAAGCGCTCTACCACTGAGCCACCTTCCCAGCCCCTCGGAAAAATGTCTTGATGTCTCTGTGTCCTCACCTAAAAGATGGTGATTACAGTACAACTCAGAGGTTTGTGCAAACAGTATGTGTCAAATCCCTGTGGTCAGGGTCTTGTAGACACGGGTCTGACGTCTGGGATGGTCATCCAGCTGAGGATGTGCCAGGGGAAAAGATGAGGAGCTAAAGCTCCTTTGCCAGCCGGGTTGACTGAGCTTCAGACAGGAGCAGGAGGTGAATGTTCCAAGAATGTAATTCATTTAGACTCACAACAGAAGGAAGTGGGTGGCAGTGCAGATTCAGAACCAAACTGGAAAAAGCGAAGCACATGAAAAAAACACTCCGGGGGTGGGGGTGGGGCGGGGAGGAATCACTGGGCACAGGAAACAATGGCCACCCTGCTCTGTCCCCAGAGTGCTCAAAGGCTCGAGGAGTTGGGCTGGTTGTGGGAATGAGGGAAGCGGCTTGAGTGGAGGACCCCGTGGCACAAGGGCTTGTGGCGAAAGTGTCTCAGACCACCTGACGTCGAACGTCCTGATTTCTGTCATAGACGTGCAGCTTTAGGGAATGGACGCTTGGAATTGTATTAGGGCTGAGAGTTTGGACAGGTTGCTTAAACAATCTGTCTCGGTCTCCTCATCTATCATGTGGAGATAACCAGTAAATGTTTAAAAGAATGACTCTGAGGGGCTGGGAATGTGGTCCAGTGGTAGATTGCCTGCCTAGTATGCGTGAAGACCTGGGTTTCGATTCCTCAGTACCACATACACAGAAAAAGCCAGAAGTGGCTCAAGCGGTAGAGTGGTAGTCTGGAGCGAAAAGAAGCTCAGGGACAGTGCCCAGGCCCTGAGTTCAAGCCCCAGGATTGGCACAAAAAAAAACAAGAAAGGAAGGAAGAAGAGAGAGAGAGAGAGAGAGAGAGAGAGAGAGAGAGAGAGAGAGAGAGAGAGAATGCAGATAAAATTGGCATGGTAGTACATGCCTGTAATCCCAGCTCTCTGGAGTCTGAGGCCAGAGGCTTGCCAGTTAGAGCCAGTCTGAGCTACATAGTGAGACCCTATTTCAAAAGATTAAAACAACAACAGCACAAAAACCTCCTCTGTAACCACCTTTATAATAATGAATTTTTTTTTCAATGGTGCCGGTGGCTCACACCTGTAATCCTAGCTACTGAGGAGACTGAGATCTGAGGATTGCGGTTAGAAACCCAGCCCAATCAGGAAAGTCTGCGAGACTCTGATCTCCAATTAAGCAGTTAAACAGCTGGAAGTGGGGGGTATGGCTCAAGCGGTAGAACACCAGCTTTGAGCAAAGCGGCCAAGCAAGCGTGCGAGACCTCAAGTTCAAGCCACAAGGATGGGCAAGGAAGAATGCAGGTGAGTCACTAGGAATGGTGGCTGAAGTGTGCAGAAGTAGCAGCTTTCTTGCTGCTGCTGCTGCTGCTGGTGGTGCTGCTGCTGCTGCTGCTGGTGGTAGTGGTGCTGCTGCTGCTGCTGGTGGTGCGCGGCTTCCTGGCACAGGTTGTGCAGGCAGGTTTGGGATGCTCCACGCAGCTCTCCCAGGCCTGGTTCTGGGCGTTAACATGGAATCAATCAGATTCATTTACATGGTGGAGCCCTTTAGAGGTAGTTCACTGTTGTCAGATACAACAGGAAGGTGATCTCTACACCTTTTGGCCCAGCTGTGTGGGGCTACGGAGATGAGAACTTGACTTTGAGCAGAGGAAAAAAATGTAATTTTCCTCCCATAGTAAACACACAAACAAGCACAGAAACGCTTCAGTAATGGCCCAACTGAGTCACCCCCCCCCCCAGCACACTATGCGGGCTTCACCTCCAGCTGGGATTTTCCTGGTTGCTAATGTGACCTCCCATGGTCAGAGTCCGCACCCCCCTGTCCCTGCGCCCCTCTGCCCTCGCCCCGGGCCCAGCGAGCGACAGTCCTCCCCTGATCGCGGAATCAAATGCCTCCTTCTCCCGCCCTCTCTCCAAGTCCTGCGCCCAAAGCCCTAGCCGCACCTCTCCGCTAGACTAAGATACCCATTCACAGGGGAAAGCGATGACGCTGATTGGCTGAGGCCTGGATGCCTGAGCCAATCACAAGTCAGAGCACGGGATACTCTCTTCTGGGCCAATCAGAGCCCAGGCCTGGAGGCTGGGGCGGGGTTTAGGCAGGCCGCTCAGTATTCCACGCGGGACTTTAGCGTCTTGGAGGAAATGCAGGACGCGTGCCCAGCAGGTAATCAATGGCGTCTTTACACAGCCTCCCTGGCTGGCAAGATCAGGAAAATACCCCTAACGACTTAACACAGCACCTCACACCTAGTAAGCTTATCTGTGTCGTTAATAGCAGCTGAATTGTGTGAATTGCTAAGAGGGGACAGAAAGTACCAGTGGGGTTGACTGCGAATGAGTGTGCGTGTGTGTACACGTGTGCAGTTAAAAACAAGTGGAGATATTCGTGTGTGTGCGTGCGCACAGGGCACAGGCGCTGGTCCTGGGGCTTTAACTCAGGGTCTGAGCACCACCCCAGAATTTTTATTGCTCACTTGAGCCACACAGCTCCACTTCCTGCTTTTCAGTGTTTAATTGAAGAAGCTCACAGGTTTTCCTACCCAGGCTGGCTTTGAACTGCAATCCCCAGATCTCAGCCTCCTGAGTAGCTAGGATTACAGGTGTGAGCCACCAGTGCCAGGCAGGTATGGATATTCTTAACCATTTGCCAGCCATCTGGTACCTTGTAGACAGACACAGACTGATGAACTCAGGGAGAAGTAAATTTAATCTGATATTGCGCGCGCACACACACACACACACACAGAGCCAATGAGGACCATGCATGAGATCATGCCTGTCTGCAAATGGCTATACTTTCATGGGAAGCTTGAGTTTTGAGGTCCCAGCTTGTCCTTTCCTAGCAGTGTTTGCTTGTTGAGGGCAGGTGTTGTGTTGATGTTACATTTTCCCCTTTAAAGCCTCAGATCAAGAGTCAGCAAACTACAACACTTGGATCAAATCCAGCTTGCCGATTGCTTCCTAGCAATTTTATCATTGTGATTCTCAATCTCTCCCTCTCCTTCTCCCTCTCTCCCTCTTCCTCCTCCTCCCTCTCTCTCTCCCTCCCTCTCTCCCCTCCCCTCCCCTCTCCCTCTCCTCTCCATCTCCCCGACCCCTCTCCCTCTTCCTCTCTCAAAAGGCCCCCTTAGCTGGATGCCAGTGACTCATGCCTGTAATCCTGGCTACTCAGAAGGTTGAGGATTGAGGCCCAAAACCAGCCCCAAATAGCAAGTCCATGAGACTCCTATTTCCAATTAACCAGCAAAAAGCTGGAATTAGAGGTGTGGCTCAAGTGGTAGAGTGCCAGCCTTGAGCAAAAGAGCTAAGGGACAGCACCCAGGTCTTGAGTTCAAACCCCAGTACTGGCACAAAAAAAGAAAAAAAGTTTACCAAGAAGGGCCCCTTCAAAATCACATAAACTGGAGTCTCCACAAAATGTGATTGAGTACAAATTCAAAGCACTTGGCCTGAAGGTAATTGATAAATTGTTGAAGTCAGGGAAAAGCTCAGGAATGGACAGGGGCTTGCTCTCCTCTCTCTCTCTCTCCCTCTCCCCTCCCCCTCCCCCCTCCCCCTCCCCCCTCCCCCCTCCCCCCTCCCCTTTCCCCTCTCTGTATCTGCTCTGTGAGATGCTGGCTTTATGGTGATGTTCTCTTCACTTAAAGAAATGTCTCAAGGTGTGTGTGAGGTGTTGAGACAGGGTTTTGCTATGTAGCCCAGGCTGGTGTTTTTTTTGTTTTGTTTTATTTTTTTGGGTCCGGTCGTGGGGCCTGAACTCTGGGCCTGGTCCCTCAGCTCTTCAGCTCAAGGCTAGTGCTCTACCACTTGAGCCACAGTGCCACATCCGGCTTTTTTTCTTTGTGCTTATGTGGTGCTGAGGAATGGAACTCAGGGCCTCATGCATGCAAGGCAAGTACTCTACCACTGAGTCGCCTTCCCAGCCCCGGCTGTTTTTGAACCCAGGATCCTATTGCCTTAGCCTCTCAAGTGCTGGGATTACGGGCGTGTAACACCTCACCCACAAGCAACAGCTTCTCATGGCTTTTCCCTCCTGACAGCTATCAATCCCAGAAAAGATTCTGATTGGCCCAGTCTGAGTCACATGCCTATCTTGTGAGCCAATCATTGTCCATGAGTTACAGCCTCACAGAGAACTGGGGCCGACCCAAGACCACAAGAACTACTCCCAGCTGAATGTGCAGAGAGAGAAATCAAAGGGTGTACTGCCCTTCCACGCAGCCAATCGCAGCCACGCACCCATCCAGTCATCTCTGAGCACACCATAACCTAGAAAAGGGGAAATTTTACATGCACAAGGTCATGCTATATCTGCACAATACACCTATCAGTTGGTAGTACAAACTCATGGACTTCATATTAAAAACTCCTGCCCTATGCTCCTCCTGTTGTGCAGAAGCAGGGGAGACAGACAGGATGTGGCTTCAGCTTTGAAGTCTAGCCATCCTACAGGAGGTGTTCCAGCTGGTCACGTACGAAGGAATCGGCTCCCTGTGGCAGCTACTCGGGGCTGCCAGAGCAGCTTCTAGAATAGGTGAGCTGGAGGTGGAGGTGGTAGATTGTCATCTTTTCATCCGTCATGGGCAGGGTTGAGCCAAATGTCACTTCCCATCTCTTCCCTCCCCAGCACGCCCAGCCCCTCGGGAACCTGGCTGGAATCCCAATGTCACCTCCCCAGGGGGTTCACAGAAACTTCTTTTTGGCTAGGCAGCACCAGTGGCTCACACCTGTCATCCTAGCTACTCAGAAGGCTGAGATCTGATGATCAAGGTTCCAAACCAGCCTGGGCAGGAAAGTCCCTGACACTCATCTCCAATAAAGCACCAGGAAACCAGAACCAGAAGTGGAGCTGTGTCCCAAGTGGTAAAGCATGAGCCTTGAACAAAAAGAACTCAGGGACAGCGCCCAGGCCCTGAGTTCAAGTCCCAGCACTAGCAAAAAAAAAAAAAAAAAAAAGGCCTCTCCTCATAAGAAGAGTGATGGCAGTAATCAAATGCTTCCTGGCTGTTAGATGTCTGGAGCTGGGGTGTGGCTTAAAGCAAAAGCCAAGGTTTACTATAAGGATCTCAGGCAACGAACAGGGTCTCAGGGAAGTCCATCAGACACACAGACTAGCTGGCTGTGCTGTAGCAGGTGTATAAGTAGTAGGAGCACCATGGAGGGTGAGGTAGGAGGGTCTCAAGTGTGTGTGTGTGAGAGAGAGAGAGAGAGAGAGAGATCCAGGCTTGTATTTCAAGAGGCTCTAAGGATTGTGGAATCTCAAAAGCTTAGTTCTGGAAACCTGGTGTCTTTTCTTTGATCTTTCTGTTGCTTGGTACCGGATGCAGTATGGCCACAGACAGTTGAGCAAGTTCCCAACTGCACATAGGCCTCTGAGCAAGGTGGGCCCTGGAGTGATCCTTGCCTGCTCCCGCCTGCTTATCAGGCATTGAGCCCAGGCTCCACGCTGTGCTGTCTGTCTGTCTCTCTCCCTCCCTACCTCTCTCCCTCCCCTCTTCTCCCACCCCCCCCTTTCCAATATTGGAATTCAGAATTTAGAACTTCACACTTGCTAAACAAGTGCTCTGCCCCTTTCTTTTTCTTCTTTCCTTCCTGTCTTTGTTTCTGGCCCTACTGGGTTTAGAACCCCACACATTCACACACACACACTAGGCCCATGGCTGTACCACTGAGCAGCCCCTGCAGCCCCAGAGCTGTGATTCTTGCTGAGGCTCCAGGAAAGAGTGTTCCCTTGCCTTTCCCAGCTTCCGCGCGGCTGCCCACATGCCTTGGCTCACAGCCCCTTCCACTTCCAAAGCCAGCAGTGCCTGGCTGAGAAATTTCTCACTATGCCATAGCCTGGTCCTGGCTGTTCTGCCTCCCTTTCCTTTTAAGAATCTCTGGCTTAAACTTGGCACAGTGGTTCAAGCCCATAATCCTACCTACATGGGAGGTGGAGGGAGGAGATAGAGGTTCAAGGCCAGTTGAGGCAAAAAAGACAGACTCCATCTTGACTAATTGCTGAGGGTGGTGGGACATGCCGATTATCCCAGGCACAGAGAAAGCGCAATGGCTGAGCACGGCCGCATGAGCCTGTAATCCCAGCAGTGAAGAGAAGCACAAATAGGAGGATCACAGTCCAGGCTGATGACCCAGCAAAACTAGTCAATGCAAAATGAGGGTGGAAGTGTGGCTGACATGGCAAAGGGTCAGCCTAGCAACTTCTAGCAAGTTCCAGGCCATAGTTCAATGAGCAAGGAAGGAAGGAAGGAGGGAGGGAGGGAAGGAAGGAAGGAAGGAAGGAAGGAAGGAGGAAGAAAAAGAGGAGGAGGAGGGGGAAAGAAGAAGAGGAGGAGGAAGAAAAAAAGAACCTTCTGATACAGCAGTTGCCTAGCATGCACAAGACCTTGGGTTCCATCCTCAGCACAGAAGATGATAACAGAAATAGAGATATCTCTGTGGTAGTCTGGCAGGCTACTCCAGGATCACAGTTTCTGTTGGAAACTGAGTTGCTTCTTACCCTTCCTTCTTACTTGCCCAGTCAGGTCACACAGTCATGAGCTCTAGGATAAGGATATGGATTTTTTTTTTTTTTTTTTTTTTTTTTTGCCTGTCCTGAGGCTTGAACTCAGGGCCTGGGCACTGTCCCTGAGCTTCTTTTGCTCAAGGCTAGCCCTCTACCACTTGAGCCACAGCGCCACCTCTGGCTTTTTCTGTTCACGTGATACTGAGGAATGGAACCCAGGGCTTCGTGCATGCGAGGCAAATACTCTACCATGAAGCCACTTTCCCAGTCTGGATATGGACATCTTGAAGTCCATGTCTCTGTCCATCAGTGTGACGCCGGTCACCTTTGCAGAAGCCAGTACCCAGTAACTTCAGGTCTCCCCATTCTGAGAGGTTTGGTGGTGGTGGTGGTGGGCAGTACCAGGGTTTGAACTCAGGGCCTCAATCTTGCTCCACCTGCTTGCTCCCAGCTGGAACCTTACTACTTGACCCATCCCTCCAGCCTACCTTTTTGCTCTTGGAAATAGAGGTTAATGGATTTTTCTGCTGGGACTGGCCTCAAATCTCAATCCTCTGGATCTCACTTTCCTGCATAGATAGGATTATAGAGGTGAGTCACTGGCACCTGGGTTTGGTTTGATTTAAAATCAGTTTTAAGTAGAATCCAGGCTCTGTTGACTGCCAAAAGCCACGAGCCACGTGCCACCCTTGAGCTTACGGCAGCCGTCATTCATGCCACATCATGTCACGTGCTTGCCCAGCAAGCCCAAGGCCCCGCAGTGCCTCTCAGAAAAGACCACCCTAACTTTATCCCCATTTCCAGCCACTCATAGTAGCACTGGGATCTGGGCGTGGGGGCACATGCCTGTCTGTCATCCTAGCACTCCGGAAGCTAAGGCAAGAAGATCTATTTGAAACCAGCCTAGGCCACACAGCAAGAAAAACAATGCAGTCAGGTTCTAGTTCAAGCCATCTGGATGGGGTGGGGGTGGGGGTGGCTGGGGGAAAGACATAGGGGATCTCAGCACCAATTCTGCTACTAGAGCTGTCACTGGGGTGGCACACAGAGCCTGTCCCAGCTCAAAATTCACGCAAGGGCCCAGAGGACTTGAGTCCAAATCTTACAGCGCTGCCTGGGATTGCTCTGGAAGCCTCATTCTTTGGCCTTATCCTCTTCACAGAGCTGTGCCCAGAGCGGTGTGAGGGTAAACATGCAAACACGGATGTAAATGTCATGCTGATTTCCCCCCACAGGTTATAAATAATTGTTTGCTTCTGCTGATACTGTGGTCCCCATAGGTGAGAGGATAAATTAAGACATCAGATCTCGTTTAGACAATATCTGTTTAGACAAACAAGAAATGACATCAAGCTGTTACAGGAGTGAACACAGAGAGGGAGAAAGAGAGAGACAGAGTGCCTTAAGCCCACTTTGGCTGAGAGTTGTAGTACATGCCTGTAATCCTGGCACTCAGGAGATGGAAGAGGTAGGAGGATCTCCAGTTTAAGGCCAGCTTGAACTAGAGGGAAATCTTGTCTCCAAAAAATAAAAATAAAAAATTAGGAGCTGGGAAGGTGGCTCAGTGGTGGAGTGCTTGCCTAGCACGCATGAAGCTCTGGGTTCGATTCCTCAGCACCACATACACAGAAAAAGGCAGAAGTGGCGCTGTGGCTCAAGTGGTAGAGAGCTTGCCTTGAGCTGAAGAGCTCAAGTGGTTAATTGGAGATAAGAGTCTCACAGACTTTCCTGTCAAGGCTGGCTTTGAACCATGATCCTCAGTTCTCAGCCTCCTGAGTAGCTAGGATTACAGGCGTGAGCCACCGGCGCCCGGCTTTATTATCTATTTGAATACTCTCAAGGAAGTGTGGGAGAGAGAGGGAGTGCACAGGAAAGGGAAAGAGGGAGAGAGGCAAGGCCGCAATGGCTGTGAACCACCATCCTCACATCTCAGTCTCTAGAAATGAATGAGCCATTGGTACATGGGACCCATCCTCCCCAACCCCCATTTTTTTGGGGGGGGTCCAGTTGTGGGGCCTGAACTCTGGCCTGGGTGCTGTCCCTCAGCTCTTCAGCTCAAGGCTAGCGCTCTACCACTTGAGCCACAGCGCCACTTCCGGCTTTTTTCTTTTTGCTTATGTGGTGCTGAGGAATCGAACCCAGGGCCTCATGCATGCAAGGCAAGCACTCTACCGCTGAGCCACCTTCCCAGCCCCAACCCCCCATTATTTTTTAAGATGGAGTTGCTCATTATTCATGAATGCTGTATGTGTGAACTTGCCTATTCATAAAAACCTCTTTAGCTGGGTGCTAGAGGCTCACGCCTGTAATCCTAGCTACTCAGCAGGCTGAGATCTGACAATCACAGTTCAAAACCAGCCCAGACAGGAAAGTCCATAAGACTCTTTTCTCCAATAAACCACCCAAAAACCGGAAGTGGCACTGTGGCTCAAGTGGTAGAGCACTAGCTTTGAACTGAAGAGCTCAGGGACAGCACCCAGGTCTAGAGTTCAAGCCCCATGACCGACAAAAAAAAAAAAAATCTTTATAACCTTAAAACCAAACTCTTGGGCCGCTTTTGAGTTACTTGTTTCTGAGTAAGTGGGAATCGTGGAAGATGTAAACCAGCCTCCTTACACAAGTTCCGCTGTGAAAACAACCTCAATTCAAATCCAGCTTGGGCAGGAAACTCCGCGAGACTCTTAGCTTCAATTAACCTACCAATACAACACAGAAGTAGAGCTGTAGCTCAAGTGGTAGAGCGCTAGCCTTGAGGAAAAAAAGCTTAAGAGACAGGACCCAGGCCCTGAGTTCAAGCCCCAGGATCAGCGCGCGCGCACACACACACACACACACACACACACACACACAGAATGCATACAACAAAGTCCACACATGTTTCTCTTGTGGAGCTGCAGACACTTAGGCAATGTTGTTGCTCTAGGCTACAGCCTCCTCCAATACACTTTTCAATAGCAGATACTCAGATCGTCGCTAAATTGATTTATATGTGTATTTATCATTTATTTAACTACTTAATCATCAAAGGGTTCAAAGTGTCCAAGTTGTTCTAGCCAGTATTTGGGGAGAATTTTTAATTTTTTAATTTTTATTTATTTTTTTTTTTGCCAGTCCTGGAGCTTGAACTTAGGGCCTGGGCTCTGTCCCTGACCTTCTCTGTGCTCAAGGCTAGTACTCTGGCCACCAGTGCCCAGCACTTTTTTTTCTTTTGCCAGTTCTGGGGCTTGAACTCAGGACCTGAGCACTGTCCCTGACCCTCTCTATGCTCAAGAATAGCACTCTAGCATTTGAGCCACAGCACCACATCCAGCTTTTTCTTTTTATGTGGTACTGAGGAACTGAACCAAGGGTCTCATGCATGCGAAGCAAGCACTCTACCACTGAGCCACCTTCCCAGCCCTTTTTATGTTTTTGTTTTTTGAGTCAGTCTTTCTGTGAAGCCCAGTCTGACTAATTGTGTGTGTGTGTGTGTGTGTGTGTGTGTGTGTGTGTGTGTGTGTGTGTGTGTGTGTGTGTGTGTGTGTGTGTGTGTGTGTGTGTGTGTGTGTGTGTGTGTGCCAGTTCTGGGACTTGAACTCAAGGCCTAGGCACTGTCCTTGAGCTTTTTTTTACTAGTGCTCTACCACTTCAGCCATAGCACTACATCCAGCTGTTTTTGGTAGTTAATTGGAGATAAGAGTCTCATAGACTTTTCTGCCTGTGCTGGCTTTGAACTGTGATCCTCGGATCTCAGCCTCCTGAGTAGCTAGGATGACAGGCGTGAGCCCCCAGTGCCCCCAGCAGTGACCACTAATTTTTAATCTTCAGCTTCTGCTAGCAGAGGTTACAGACAACCACACCTGGCTTTGAGTGACAGTTTAGACTTGATAGATTCTTGCAGTCTACTTTGAAAGTGATGGAAGCTTGGGAATTAATTTACTTTGGTCCTTGCTTTTGTCCTGGGACCACACCTTAAAGTTAAGTAAAGGAGGCAAGGAATTAAGAGACTTTGCCTGGCCTTTAAACCTTCTAGGTGGGAGGTGGAGGGTGAGGAGGTGGAGGCCAGACTATAAGAGGCTGGAGGTTGGGGAAGCCGAACCAGATTGCCTTCCCTTCTTAGCTAGCATCACTTGGATGGGCTACAGAAACTGAAGCCATGATTTTGCCCATGGCTCCATCAGGGGCGCCTCCAAAAACAAAACCTAGAGGTCGTGGTCGAGGCCGCCGCCGCCGAGTTCTCTTGAACCCCAGACACTGCCGAAAGCCCTGCGATGGCCAGCCTGTCTCCAGCACCAGCTTCGAATCCTTGCTTCTACTGGCTGCGTATTCCTGGAGAACGAGAAACACAAAACAAGGTATGCTTTGTTTGGGTTGATTTCGACTCTGATTCCCCTTATGCCATTCAGGTTAGTCTTGACCTCCTTTAGTCTCCCAAGTAGCTGAGACTACAGGGTAGTGCTAACTGTGCTTTTAAAAATCGTTTCCCTACATCACTGCTGCTTCCAAATGAGTGTCAGGTTTCCCCAGCACAGTAAGGGCATCCATCTGCTTCCCAGGGCTTGTTTCTTGGAGTTTCCCAGTATGCCTTCTGCATGTCAACTTGGCCCTGGCCTTTCCACTAGACACTATGTTCTGTCTCTTTCCAAGTGGTTGTTTGCAAGCTGTTGAGTTTTATTGTTGGTGTGTTTGGTGGTGTTGGGGTTTGAACTCAGGACCTCCAGCTTGCCAGGCAGCATTGCCAGCAGTTGGGGAACTAGTGGAAGGATGGGCAAGCAAAAAGGTGAATTCCAATCTGGTCTGAAGGACTTTGTCGAGTGGAGGTCCAAGTTTGTTAAGTGTCTAGGTCAAAGATGGCCACCAGGATTGCACCCCAAGTGTAATGGCTCACGCCTGAGATGCTGACTACTCTGGAGGCTGAGATCTGAGGTTCATGGTTCCAAGCTACCCTGGGGTAGACAAATCCGAGAGACTTGCATCTTCAGTTAACCAGCAAAAAGCCAGAAGTGGTGTTGTGGCTCAAATGGTAGGGCGTCAGACTTGAGCATAAAGCCAAGCAAGGGTACGAGGCCAAGTTCAAGCCTGCCACCAGCCTTGAAGGGAGGGATCATCCCTTCACCACTGGTGATTGGCCGCCAAGTTGATGCTCCCGTTGCTACTATTGTCATTTGCGTCCCCCTCCTCAAATAAATGTCTTCAACATCGAACTACTGGACATCTAGCTGTGCACCGGTGGCTCACACCTGCAATGGTAGCTATGCAGGAGGCTGAGATCTCAGGAAAGGTTCAAAGCCAGCCTGGGCCACACCGTCTGTGAGACTTAGCTCCAATCAGCCACCAAAAAGCTGGCAGTGGAGCTATGGCTCAAGTGGTAGAGTCCAGCCTTGAGCACAGAAGTTCAGGGACAGCATCCAAGCCTTGAGTTCAAAGCCCCAAGACAGGCCGGACGTCTGTGCTGGCCTCCTTACGTCTTCAGCCTTCTTGAGACTTCGTTTGAATCTCTTGGGCCGTTAACTGAAATTTCCAATGGTCTCTCTGGCTGAACCACAGATCTTCGGGGATGGGGGATGTCTTCCCTTTGAACACTGCTCTGCCCTGGCCAGGGCCTGTTGGGTTGGAGCAGGGGGAATGTGGTAGACTGCAGACAGCACCTGTCTGCCATAGCCAGGCTCCCAGAGGCTGGGGGCCCATCCGCCTTCAGCCTGTTTCCCTGAGCTTGCCTGACCTGTTTGGGCTGGGAGAAACCTGGGAGTGAATCCTTTTCTTCCTTCAGGCAATCCTTGTTGGGCCTTTCAGTGGATTAGGCTAGGGGGCTCTTCCTAGCGGCTAGAGGCTCCATCCTTAGGGGGAGATGGTCTTTGGAATCTGCATTTTAAATGTTCATCTCCAGAGGGATCAGTGGTGACTCCATTCAAAGTGTCTTTCACTTAATTAAGACGGTGGGAATTCAAAGATCTTATCTCCATCCCCAAATACCACATTGATAATAGTTAAATACCCCAGCCCCGGTGGGAGAAAGGCCTGTGTCTAAGCTGGGAACTTATCCTTGCATCTAATCACAGTTAGGACAGCACTGGCTGGGTCCCCCGCCACCCCCCCAGCTTGGGGGTGCCCTGTGATCGCAGTCTGAGAACGCTGAGGTGGAGGCTGCTGCTGGGAGGGGCTCTGGGAGGGGGAGGTCCTGAGGCCTGGGGGATGGGAAGGCTGGCTGGGAGGGGCCAGCCCCATAGAAAGGGAGTTCCTCATCCAATTGCCTTTAGAAAAGATGACACTAAAATAAGCACTGGTAATCCTAGGTACTCCAGAGGCTGAAAGGTGAAGATCCCAGGTCAAAGCCAAGCTGGAAAGTCCTGGCAACTCTTGCCTCCAATGAACCACCAGAAAACCGGAAGTAACCGTAGGGCTCAACACAGTAGAGCTCTAGCCTTGAGCAAAAGAGTTCATGCCCTGACATAGAGCCCCTTGACAAAAAGAAAAAGGAAAAAAGGGCTGGGAAGGTGGCTCAGTGGTAGAGCGCTTGCCTTGCATGCATGAGGCCCTGGGTTCCATTCCTCAGCACCACATAAGCAAAAAGAAAAAAACCGGAAGTGGCGCTGTGGCTCAAGTGGTAGAGCGCTAGCCTTGAGCTGAAGAGCTGAGGGACAGCGTCCAGGCCCAGAGTTTAGGCCCCACGACCGGACCAAAAAAAAGAAAAAGGAAAAAGGAAGGAAGGAAGGAAGGAAGGAAGGAAGGAAAGGAGGGAAGGAAGACACTTGGCTGAAGGGAGATCCCTGGGAGACTGCCCTAAGGGAGACCTGCCCAGGATTAGGTGTGTGTGGGGGGGGGGGCGGGGATAACCAAAGAAAAGGCCAGTAGAATAGTTGTTTGGACTTAGTGGGGTGAGCAGAGAAACAGGGAAAGAGGGGGAGAAAGAAAGGAAGGGGGAGAGGAAGGGAAGGGGAGATACAAGAAAGGGGGAGAGGGACATGGAAAGACAGATTGACAAACCAACCAACCAGCCAGCCAGCCAGCCAGCCCGCCCTGGTCTGGTTAATTGGAGTGAGCATTCTTGGAAGGTTGGAGGTCTAGAAGAAGCGAAGGCCCTGGTCTTCTATACAACGTCTCAAGAACCCACATACCTATTAGTAGTCTTTCCAATTTCTTCCTCCACTAGGTCCTGACAAACTGTTCTGAGTAATCATAAAAGAGGCAAGCTTTGAATCTGCTTTCTCTAGTTTGCATTGTATTCTTAAGGCTCATCCATGTATATTTATGGTTGAATAGTATTCCATTCGACCAAAAGACCACGTTCTTATTTTTTGGTGGTGCTGGGATTTGACTCAGGGCCTTGTTAGCCACTGAGCCCCACATTTTGTTTATCCCTGTACCTGCTCAGAGATATTTGTGAGGGGGTCGGTGCTGTCTGCTTTTTGGCTATTGTGACTGGTACTGCATGAGGAGTCACAAAGCAATCTCTGTACACCTGCTTCCCACCCTCCCTGCTGGGACCCTGGGAGTGGATGTGGGGTCCTGTGGTAACCTATTAGCTAGTAGAGAAACTGTCTTCCCCCTTCTAGAATGTGACTACCAAAAACCAAAAGTTAAACTAGGCAGAATGGCTGGTGTCTGTAATCCTTGCTACTCAGGAGCGGAGATCATGAGGATCAGGGTTCAAGACCAGCCTAGCAGTATACCCATTGATATACCATACCAGTTGTGTATGTCTGTCATCCCAGCTACTTGGGTAGTATGAATAGGAGGATCAATGTCCAAGCCAGCACAGAGAATACATTCCAGATTGCATCCGAAAACTAACAAAAGCAAAGGGCTGGCCGCACAGCTTAAATAGCAGAGTCCCTGCTTGGCAAGCACACGACTCTGAGTTCAATCCCTGATACCTCCAACAACAACAAAAAAGTTAGATTAGTACGTGCCAGGTGCCAGTGGCTGGAGGCTGAGAGCCAGATTTTCAGTTTGAAGCCAGCTCAGGCAGAAAATTCTGAGGGACTCTATGTCCAAAGTAACCAGTAAAATGCTAGTAGGCTGGAGGTGTGGCTCAAGTAGTTAAGAGCACCAGTCAAGCAAGCAAGAGACTAGCTTTGAGTGACTTATCTTCCACATCTCAGCCCCTGGAATAGCTAGGATTACAGGCCTGAGACACCAGCCCTGACCTTTTTGTCTTTATGGCCTTTTTGTCTTCATTTTGTTTCTAAGCTCTCTATAACTTTTGCCTGGGTTGTCTCCACCTCCAGAGCAGGTGATTACAGGCGTGAATTACCATACCCAACTTACTTGTTTATTTATTCATTGGTAGTGGGGCTTGAACTCAAGAGCCAGGGTTCTTTCCCTGTGCCTTTGTGCTCAAGCCTAGAGCTCCACCACTTTGAGCTACAATGCCACTTCTGATTTTCTGGTGGTTAACTGGAAATAAGAGTCTCTTGGGGCTGGGAAGGTGGCTCAGTGGTAGAGCGCTTGCCTTGCATGCATGAGGCCCTGGGTTCCATTCCCCAGCACCACATAAGCAAAAAGAAAAAAGCCGGAAGTGGCGCTGTGGCTCAAGTGGTAGAGCGCTAGCCTTGAGCTGAAGAGCTGAGGGACAGCGCCCAGGCCCAGAGTTCAGGCCCCTCGACTGGATCCAAAAAAAAAAAACAAAAAAACAAAAAAAAGAGTCTCTTGTATTTTCCTGTCTGGGCTGGCTTTGAGCCATGACCCTCAGGTCTCAGCCTCCTGAGTAGCTAGGATGACAGGCATGAGCCACCAGCACTCAGCTTGGATGAGTTTTCTAAGCATCCAGGCGAGCTGGCTGGAAGGAGACAGGGAGGCCCACAGAGAGCCAGGACTCAAGGCCAGTGTTGGAGTCTGACCAACTTCTCCACACTCTTCTTAAGATCTGAAAGGATTGTCATTTTTGGTGCAAATTTGAATCAAGCCAACACAAATAGGGGTAAAGTCTCCTGTTTTTGCCTACCATGGAATAATGCAAATTCTGGACACCCCCACCCCCACCCCAACAGATTGACTAAAGAGTGCTGTGTCCCCAAAGGGGGCAGGGACCAGGTGGTCTGCTCTTCTCTATCGTTATCACCTGGACAATGCCACCTGTCATGGCACACACCCAAACACCTGCCCTTCTTGGTTGTGAGTAGGCTTTGACTGATTAACTGTGAACATTGCCAAGCCTTGGGGAACACAATTGGTGTGGAAAGTGGGGTTAATGGGGGGAAAAAAAGTGTACCAGTAGGCTGGGAAAATAATGACTCTTGGGTAGTAATCCTGAGTTTATGGCTATGGGTAAACGAGCCAGGGCTGGTGTATGTGGCGCTGGGTAATGATGGGTGATAATGTGGATGGAGTTTCTTTGGGATATGAGTTTTTTAACTCCTGCCAGGTGAAAGCAAGAGCCCCATGGTGGTGCTGACACTTGGTTTTTGTAGTACTGTGGTTTCAAGTTAGGACTTTGTACTTTCTAGACAGGTGCTTTCCCATTTAAGACATTTCCCACCGGGCACCAGTGGCTCATGCTTGTAATCAGGAGGCTGAGATCTGAGAATCAAGGTTCAAACCCTGGGCAGGAGAGTCTATGAGACTCTTATCTCCAATGAACCAGCAGAAAACTGGAAGTGGTGCTGTGGCTCAAGTGGTAGAGCGCTTGCCTTGAGCTGAAGAGTTTAAGGATAATGCCCAGGCCCAGAGTTCAAGCCCCAGAACTGACAAAAAACAAAGACACTTCCCCAGCTTTTTTTCCCCTCTTCAAAAAAAATTTTTTTGTTTATCTTTTGAATACTAGTTTGAACTTAGGGTTTTGAATTTGCCAGGGAGACATTGTGCCATGCCTCTACCTTTTATTCCTCTGGTTTTCTGCCTCTATCTATCTATCTATCTATCTATCTATCTATCTATCTATCTATCTATCTATCTACCTCCCTCCCTCCCTCCCTCCCTCCCTCCCTCCCTACCTACCTACCTTCTGTCTATTTGCCTGTCTATCTGATCTATCTAGGTGGTACTGGGGCTTAAACTCTGAGCTTTTCACTCTACCACTTAAGCCACACATGCTGTTGTGCTTTGGTCTTGAATTTTTGCTTGAACTGGCCTGAACCATAATCCTATTTACCCTTCCAGAGTAGGTAAGTGAGCTGATAGGCCTGGGCCAGCTCCCTGCCCCCCCCCCCCCCACTGAGAATTGAACTCAAGGCCTCATACTTGCTAGGTAAACTCTCTACTACTTGAGCCACACCCCAATCCATGCCTAGTTTTTATTGCTTGAGCTAGGGTCTACAAAAAGAAAAAAGAAAAAAGACCCTTGAACTTCAGTCCTCTTGATCTCTGTCTTCCGTCTTCCTTGTAACTCCCTGTAGCATCTTTCCACGTTGCTTTTTATGTACAAAATAAAAAGGTGGCTCAGTGGTAGAGCGTTTGCCTTGCATCCATGAGACCCTGGGTTCGATTCCTCAGCACCACATAAGCAAAAAGAAAAAAGCCGGAAGTGGCGCTGTGGCTCAAGTGGTAGAACGCTAGCCTTGAGCTGAAGAGCTGAGGGACAGCGCCCAGGCCCAGAATTCAGGCCTCACGACCGGACCCCCCCAAAAATTAATTAAATAAATAAATAAATGTGGCCAGGTTCCCATGGCAGAGCACCGGCCCAACACGTGCCAGACTCTGGGTTCTATCACCAGAACTGCAAAAACAAAACAAAACAAGAAAACCCCATAAAATTAAAATAAATAAACGAACAGGCCCCACCTCAGCTTTTATACACATAACTAGCTTGCCATTTAGCTAACTCCTTAAAATGTAGTAGGGAAGAAATCGTCATGTGCCTTTTGAATTCATCCCTACCTGGCTAGCTCATTCTTTCATTCATTCATTCATCCAGTGTGGTACTGATCACTGAATTGAGTCCCCTATACATACCAACCTTCACTCTCAGCCCTTAAAAAAAAAATTACGGAGCCAGGCAACAGTGGCTCACGCCTGTCATCCTAATTATTCAGGAGGCTGAGATCTGAGCATCACAGCATCACAGTTCAAAGCCAGCCCAGACAGGAAAGTCCGTGAGACTCATATCTCCAATTAACTACCAGAAAACCAGAAGTGGTGCTGTGGCTCAAGTGGTAGAGTGCTCACATTGAACTGAAGAGCTCAGGAACAGAGCCCAGGCCCAGAGTTCAAGCCCCACGACGACCACCACCACCACCAAAAATTTCAGTGTGTTATATGTGCTAGTCCTGGGGCTTTCAGAGGCTGAGTGCTGTCCCTGAGCTATTTTGTTCAGGGCTAGCACGGCCACTTGAGCCACAGCGCCACTTCCAGCTTTTTTATGCTTACTGGGGATAAAGGTTTCATGGACTTTCCTGCCTAGGCTGGCTTCAAACCAAAATCCTCAGATCTCAACCTCCTGAGTGGATTACAGGCGTGAGCCACTGGTGCCTGGCAATATTTTCTTAGTCCAGGCTGGCCTCCAGCGTTGGGCCTTTAGGCCGAGGCCGTTGTGTGGCTACTTCTGCTGTTCATTTAAATTGGAAGCAGCACAGCTGACAGCAGGTATTCGGCTTGTAAGTAGTTTTGATTGGCAGGACTGTGGACTCAGGAGTTAAGAACTGGGGTTTGGGGCTTCATCTCTCATCATCTTTGCTCTTATAATGATCATCACACAAGGTCTGTGCACAGAAATGTTTCAAGTACGAACTCAAGTTTAGCTGAGCGTGGTGGCTCACACCCGGAGGCTGCGGCAAAGCCGTGCCAGTGGCTCACGCCTGTCATCCTAGCTACTGAGGAGACTGAGATCTGGGGATCTTGGTTCAAAGCCAGCCTGGGAAAGCCCGTGAGGCTCTTATCTCCAATAAACCATTAGAAAACCAGAAGTGGGGCTGGGAAGGTGGCTCAGTGGTAGAGCGCTTGCCTTGCATGCCATGAAGCCCTGGGTTCGATTCCTCAGCACCATATAAGCAAAAAGAAAAAAGCCGGAAGTGGTGCTGTGGCTCAAGTGGTAGAGCGCTAGCCTTGAGCTGAAGAGCTGAGGGACAGCGCCCAGGCCCAGAGTTCAGGCCCCACGACCGGACAAAAAAAAAAAAAAGAAAACCAGAAGTGACGCTGTGACTCAAATGGTAGAGTACTAGCCTTGAGCACAAAGAAGCTCAGAGACAGTGCCCAGGCCCTAAGTTCAATCCCCAGGACCGACCAAAAAAAAAAAAAAAAAAAAAAGGCTGATGCAGGAGAAATGTAAGATGGAGAGCAGCCTGGGCTACATAGGGAGACCTGTTCTTCTCTGTACCCCACCTTGAGTTCCATCAGGTTACTCAGACTTCTCAAGTTCAAGTTCACAGAAGCCTCTAGAATACAGATCCAGGGGCTCTGAAGAGCTATAGCCCTAGCTTTCCAGACAGCTTGACCTTGACTGTATGACCTTGGCCAAGTCACTTGCTCCCTCTGAACCCAGTTCCTCATCTGTCACCTTGTGACATGGGATTAGTTTATGTTATTCAGGTATGAGTTATTCAAGAACTTAGTTATTTTAGGGTTTAGGGGAATACTAGAAGCATGTTAAAAACCTTCTTTACTGATACTTGTATTGTTTCAGCTCCTGACCAACCTAGCTTCTAGGTAGGTAAATATTTTGGTTTTAAGAAGAAAAAAAAAACAACCAACCTGCTGTTTATGCCAAGTCATGGCCGAGGCCCAGGAGCAGCAAAATGTGTTGCTCAGGCTGCGATGATAGCATGCCCCTCCCTGCACTTCCCATACTGCACCTAGTAAGTCAGCTTCTTATCCGCCCCGTTCTCCTCCTCTTTCTTAGCTCCCTGAAATAGGGTAAAAGGTTATGGATTTTTTTTTTTAATTGGTGGTGAATAGGAATGGTGCTCTGTCTTCCTCCCTTTTGGAGTTCCCCAATTCCTTTGCAGACGCCTTGGCAGTAAAGCTGGGAGGAAGCTGGCATTACTCAGCGGACTCACTGATGGAGAATTCTTAAACATGCCCTCCCCTCAGGGCACAAATGGGCTATATATCTAATGCAGCCCGGGAGAGAGAAAATCGGTTAGGAACACCCCCCCCCCCAAGTCATTGAGCCTAGGCCTCTGCAGCAAGCCTCCAGGGGGCACCAGTATTGCTTTTCTAGAAGCTGTGGTGGTGCGGAAATGAACAGTATTTACCATCTACCACGTGAAGGCTATGAATGGCTGGGCAGGAAGGAACAAGAGAACACAGTTGGTATTTGGATCCCCCAAGCCAGCAGCACCTGCGTCCTCCCCACCCCACCCCCAAGCATTGGGTAAGCATGACTGCAGGGCGTCAGTCTGCACAAGTTCACTGAGCATCTATTATGTGCCAGGGCTAAGGATGCAGCTGTGGCTCAGTCAGTGGCTCCCCTTGAGGTGTCCTGGGGGGGGGAGGGGATAAGACACAAGTCATTTATGTGTATTTCTATCTGACTGTTATATAATGAATAAGCACAAATTTAGGAGCTTAAATCAACACCCTGATATGATCCTTTAAGTCTGTAGATTAAAAACCCAAGAGGTTTCTAGTGGCTTTTCTCTTAGATTTTCTTTCCTTTTCTTTCTTTTTTTTTTTTTTTTTGGTTAGTCCTGGGACTTGAACTCAGGGCCTGGGCACTGTCTCTGAGCTTCTTTTTGCTCAAGGCTAGTAGTACTCTACAACTTGAGCCACAGCGCCACTTGTGGCTTTTTCTGTGTATGTGGTGCTGAGGAATTGAACCTAAGGCTTCATGCATGCTAGGGAAGCACATTACCACTGCGCCACCTTCCCAACCCTCTCTTAGATTTTTCACAGGGTCAAAGTCAAAGGCTGGAATCTGACCCGGTGCTCTGAGGAACAGCAGTCACATTCAGGTTGTAGTAGATGTCTTTTTGCTGCTGGGTGCTGGCCAGGGGCCTGGGCCTGCTCTCAGCTGGTGGAGGTGACTGAGGTCTTCTCCCCTCCCCCCCACCCCCCCCCGCTGTTCCCCCAGTGCTTGTCGCTCACATCTCACATATTTGACTTTGTCTTCTGACATGAGCTACAGAAAACAATCCTTTTTTTTTTTTTTTTTTTCTTTCAGTGCTAGGGATCAAATTCAAACCTAGAACTTTCTGCGTTCTGGGCAAGCACATTACCATTTAGCTAAACTCCCGACCCCAGCAATCTGCTTTTACCCTATTTTAGCTCATTTGATTCATATGCTTACTTTTTCCCTTAGCTCTTCAGCCCAAGACTAGCGCTTTACCACTTGAGCTACAGCATCATTTCCAGTTTTCTGGTGGTTTATTGGAGCTGCCAGTCTCATGGACTTTCCTGCCTTTCCTGGCTTTGAACCATAATCCTCACTCAGATCTCAGCCTTCTAAGTAGCTAGGGTTATAGGTGTGAGCCTATATATAGGTGAGCCTACATACACGTGAGCCTATATATAGGTGAGCCTATATACACATGAGCCTATATACACATGAGCCTATATACGGCTCACGTGCTTTCTTTTGCGGCAGGATCGGCCTTTGTAGCCCAGGCTGGCTATGAAGGTCATCCTGTTTCCTCAGCCCACTGAGTTCTAGGATTCCAGGTGTGAGCCGCCATGCCTGCCTGTCAGCCTGTTCTTGTTGTTTGAACTCAGACTTTATGCTTGCTAGGCAGGTGGGTGGCTCTACCACGTCAGCCATGGTCTGAGCCCAACTCTTGTTGTTTTTATTTTTACTTTTTTGAAACTATTTTTTATTTTTTTTAATTTTTTTTTTGGTGCTGGGGCCTGAACTCTGGGCCTGGGTGCTGTCCCTCAGCTCTTCAGCTCAAGGCTGGCGCTCTACCACTGGAGCCACAGCGCCACTTCCGGCTTTTTTTTTCTTTTTGATTATGTGGTGCTGGGGAATCGAACCCAGGGCCTTATGTGTGCAAGACAAGGGCTCTACTACTGAGCCACCATCCCAGCCCCGAGAAACGATTTGTTTTTAAAGGGCAATGTGATTGTCCTAGATCCAACCACACAGCTTATCTTAAAGGCAACTGATTAACAACAACCTTAACGACATTGGCAACATCCCTTCGCTATGTTATTAATCACAGGAGTAATGCTAGGGCTGAAGTTCACGGGGAGTGCTTAAATTTGAGTCTAGTGCACTATGCAAACAAATACAGAAAAGCACAGCAAATAGTGGAATGGCGGTGAAGAAGCAAAGCAGGTGTGATGGAGTAAGCAGGTGGATGGGCCTGGAGCGCGCAGGGTCCGGCTTCTTTGCTAGCCTCTTCTCCTTCCTGGCCCGTATGGTTCAATACCACCTCCACAGGTGACTGCCAGACCTCAGGTTCTCATATTGACCAGAAACATCTCTGCAGCAGCATTAACTCAAATTCCTGATGCACTCTTCCTCACCACTCCTCTCAGTCGTTTTGTTTGAGATATAATTCGTGTACCACACAATTTTCCCACATAAATGTATACAATGAAGTGTTTTTTAAAATCTATTTGTGGGGGGCCGTGAAGGTGGCTCAGTGGTACAGTGCTTGCCTTGCGTGCATGAGGCCCTGGGTTCGATTCCACAGCACCACATAAACAGAAAAAGCAGGAAGTGGTGCTGTGGCTCAAGTGGTAGAGCACTTGCCTTTAGCTGAAGAGCTGAGGGGCAGCACCTAGGCCAAGTTCAGGCCCCACGACCGAACTAAATAAATAAATAAATAAAATCTATTTGTGCATCCATCACCAGGATCTGATTTCAGAATATTTTCCTCACCCCTAAGAAGCCCTAAGAGAACTAGCAACCCAATCCTCCAGACTTCCTGTCTCTGTGAATTGCTTTGTCAATTCTGGACATCTTATGGGATTGGAATGGTAGTATGTGGCCTCTGGTCTACCATCGCTGAGCATGATTCCCAGTTCTATCCATATTTTATGTAGCATATATTAGTGTCTCCCTACCACCTCTCTTTCTCTCTCTCCTGTCAAGTATTATTTCAGTGTATGGGTATACAGGTTTTGAGTAACTCTAATCTGAAGACACCAAATCTAAAACATCCCAAAATCTGAAACTTTTTTTTTGGCCTGCCAACTTGAAGCTACAAGAGGAAAATTGCACACCTGATCTCAAGTGACTTACATATTAAATACAGTCAAGTCACAGCTGCACCAGGCCAGGTGTTGGTGGCTTACGTGTGTAATTCTAACTTCTCAGGAGGCTGAGATCTGAGGATCACAGTTCAAATCCAGCCTGGGTAGACACATCTAAGAAACTATCTCCAAGTAATTATCAAAAAGCCATAAGTAGCCAAGCAGTAGTGGCTCACACCTGTAATCCTAGCAACTCAGGAGGCTGAGATCTGAGGATCATGGTTCAAAGCCAGCTGGGGCAGGAAAGTCTGTAAGACTCTAAGATCCAATTAAACACCAGAAAATTGGAGGTGGAAATGTGGCTCAAAGTGGTAGAGCACTAGGCTAGAGCAGAAAAGTTCAAAGATAGTGCCTAGACCCTGAATTCAAGACCCACGACCAACCTCCCCCCACAAAAAAAAGCCATAAGTAGAGCTGTGGCTCAAGTGGAAAAGTTCTATCCTTGAGCAAAAAGACTAAAGGAGAGCCTGAGGCCCCGAGTTCTAGCTCTCATACACAAAAAACCCAATACAGGTGTGCTAAAATATTGTGTCAAATTACCTTCAAACTATGTGTATAAAGTGTGCAGGAAATATAACATACATTTTGTGTTTATATGTTGATCTTATGGCTAAAATATCTCGCTATGTGCCAAATATGCTACAGTCTGTAATGGGAAGCAATTCTGGTGCCTAGCATTTCAGATCAGGGATTTCAGAATCACATCTTCAGCACTAGGCATTCCACTTTCACAATTCCCTCTGCTGGTGCTAGGCTCAGTAATGAAGTGCCTTGGAAATGCTGGCCAAGTAAAACACCTTTTTCCACTTTCTCCTCTCCAAGAAATCATCAATTCTTCCTGCTTGCCTGAGGAACTCTGCGGTAGTCAGAGTTCTGGAAAGGGCCCCGTAGCATGTGTGCATTGCTCATTCAGCATCTCTCCCCACCTCACAGTAGATTTGGGTGACCCAGAAGGCTGGGGGCTCATTCCTAGTTTTGTAGATCCTGAACTTTCAGGGAGAAGTTCACTAGTGGGGGGAAAATGTCAAGTGTATGAAGTATTTGGGGTGTGAGGGGAACCCACTGATACTTGAATCATGTTCATTGAGCACGTGTGTTCCAGGCACTGAAGACAGGATAGGTAATAAGAATCCTTAAGGGGGTGGGCAGTGTCTGACTTGGACAGAGAGGAGGTTGGGAGGTGGAGAGGCGGGCAGGAATCTCAAATACCTGGCATTTTCAAGGCAAAAGTCACTTCTCCCAGGTTTTTAAAGTTGTTAATTTTTTTTGTTTTGTTTTGATGTGTGTGTGTGTGTTTGTGTCGGTCCTGGGGCTTGAACTCAGGGCTTGGGTGCTGGCCCTGAGCTTTCCTACTCAAGGCGAATGCTTCTAGCTACCATTTGCGCCACAGCTCCACTTCCGGTTCTCCCTAGCCACTGTGGCTAGGGCAGCCAAAGTTGAATTGTTTTCTGTTTGGAAGGAGGTGCTGGGTTTGAACTCAAGGCCTGGCACCGGTACTGGCATTCTAGCCCTCACCGATCCATGTCTCCAGCCAAGTTCTACCACGGGAAAAGTTGAGGCCCTACTCACCTGGGTGTGTTAGGGGTAGCTGGGACCGAGCAGGACACCTGTCAGGGATGCTTCCTGGGGTGGGGGTGGGGGGGTCCTGGAGGAAACACCTCAGCCAGGCCCGGGGGGGGGGGGGTCCTCCTAGGAAGGAAACCAACGGATGTTAAAAACAAACAAGCACACACCGGGGGCGACTGAGATGGGATTGGAAGAACTGAACTTGACCAGATTGGACTTTGGGGTTACAAAATAATAATCATAAAAGATCGTTTTCCCACGGTCGATTGGGCACCAACAGTGAAGAATCGGTTGAGAAAGGTAGAGAGAAGCCCGCGTGCAGGTGCTGCGCTGTCTGTCCTTCCCAGCGCGTGTCAGGCGGCGGAGGCCGCGAGTTCGGGACCTGGTGTCCAAGGGAAACCAACAAAATAATAATGATGGTGATAATAATAATAATAGTAAAATAACGGCCGCAGCAGCCGGGGGTTCCGCCGGCCCGGGGTGGGGGGGGGCGTGGGGAAAAGCGCTCCGGGGAGAGGCCTTTCGGGTGACCCCAGTCCCCGGGGTCGCGGCAGGCTCGGGGCCGCCCCCTGCTGGGTGCCCGAGCGGTCCGCGTCGCACGCGAGGCCCGGAGGCGCCAGGGCGGGTGTGGGCCGCGGCGGGAGCGCGGCCTAGCGGGCGGGCGGGCGGGCGGGCGGGCGGCGCGCTCCGGGCCGCGACGCGCGCGCGGGGCGGGCGGGCGGATCTCGGCGGCGGCGGGCGGATCTCGGCGGCGGCGGCGGGCGGGCCGCTCCCCCGCTCCGCCTCCCGCTCCGCCTCCCGCTCCGCCTCCCGCGCCGCCCCGCTGCCCGCCCTCGTCCCGCTCGCCGCTCTCGCCCCCCATGCGGATGTGACATTTCACGCCGCCGCCATTTTGAGAGCGAGCGAGCCGAGCCGAGCCGAGCCGCCGGGCGCCGCGTCCGCTGCCGGAGCCCCGACGCCGCCGCCGCCGCCGCCGCCGCCGTCGTCGCTGTCGCCGCCGCCGCCGCCGCCGCCGTCGTCGCCGCCGAGGACGCGGAGGCCGCAGCGTCCCGAGCGCGGCCGGCCCGTCGCCCGCCCGCGCCGCCGCCGCCGCCGCCGCTCCCGCCGGCCCCCGGCCCCGCAGGCCCGCCGCGGCCGGCCAGGCCTCCCGCCCGCCGCGCCCGGCCCGAGGCGGGGCTGACTCCGCGGCCCCCGCCCGGCCGCCCTCCGCCCCCGGCCGGCCCGCGGCCCCGCAGCCCCGGCCCCGGCGGCGGGAGGCGGGCCCCGCGGCGGCGGGAGCGGCGGCGGCGGCGGCGGCGGCCGCAGCGAGCGACGAGGCCGCCCGGCCCGGCCCGCCGGCCGCCCGCCCGCCTCGGCGCCGAGATTGGGCGAATCGCGAGCAAGTACGTGCGCGTCTCCCTGCCGCCGCCGCCGCCGCCGCCCGCCGCCGCGGGCCGCCCCGGGGCCGCCGCCGCCGACGACGCGCGGGAGGAGGAGGAGGAGGCCGCCCCGCCGCCGCCGCCGCCGCCGCCGCCCCGGCTCGCCGCCGCCCGCCTCCCGCCGCCGGGCCCGCAGCCCCGGCCCCCGGCCGCAGGCGAGGCCCAGGCCGCGGCCGACATGAACCACCAGCAGCAGCCGCAGCAGCCGCCCAAGGCGGGCGAGCAGCAGCTGAGCGAGCCCGAGGACATGGAGATGGAAGGTGAGGCCCCGCCGGCGCCGCCGCCGCGCCGCCTTTCATTGTGGCCGGGCGGCCGCGGGATCCGCGCGAAGGAGAGAAGGGAGGAGGGAGGGAAGGAGGGGGGGGCTCGCCATCTTTAACCAGGCCCGGGGCCCGCTGGGGCTCGGGGTCCCCCCCCCCAACCCCCGGCCGCGCCGCGTCGCCCCGGCCGGGGGCCCGTGCACAAAGCGTGTTGCCCCCTCACCGCTCCGGCCTGCGGGCGAGGGCCGAGGGGCCGCGGTCGCGGGGCGGGCACCGGGGGATCCGGGGTGCGGGGGGGGGGTGGAGTTCGTTCTCCGGAGCTCCCCCCCCCCCGCTTTTCCTAGGTGTGTGTGTGCGGGGCGGGGGGGGGCACCGCTCCGCGATGCGTGGAATTGCAGCCGGCACCTGCCGGGCGGGCGGGCGGGCGCGCGGCCCGGCGGGCTCGGTCCCCGGCTCGGGTCCTCGTGGGTGATTCGTTGTGACCCGGGCTGCGGCTGCGGCTGCTTCCGGAGTCGGGTACCTGGCGGGATGGAGGTGGCGCGGTCCGCATCCGGCCAGGTGTGGGGCTGAAACTCTGCGGAAAGTCGGGGCGGGCCGGGGCCGGGGCCGAGGCCGGGGCCGGGGCCGAGGCGGGCGGACGGCACATGGCCGCCCGCAGCCGAGTGAGTCAAAACCTGAGCGCGTCGGCAGAAAGTTTGCCAGGTCCGGTGCTCGGGGGTGGGAGGAGGCCGGGGGGCGGCCCCGGTGACCGGATGGTGCGTGAGCGCGACCCGGGCCAGGGACACACGGCCGCCCTCTCCCCCCCCCCCCCCCCCGGCAGGGGTCGGGTCGGCCCCAGCCGAGGCGCCGCGCACCGGAGCGGAGCCGGCGTTCAGGACTGGCTGCTCCTCCTCGTGCCGAGGTCCCAAGGAAGCGAGGGGGGCCCGGGAGGGAACTCAACCCCAGCACCGGTGGCCGGTGGCCCGCGGGCTGATGAGCGGGTGTCCGCACGGTGATGGCCGCGCCGGCCGCCCACGGAGGGGGCGCCCATCGACGGCAGGAGTGGGGACCGCCGAGCGGGGTCCCTGCCAGACACGCGACTCTGCTCCTTCCCCGGGTCCCAGCAAAGCAGCGGCCTCGCCGAGTGTCCGGCTCGGGCGAGTCAAGGGAGGAATGCCGCGGCCGGATTCCCCGGTGCCGTGCCGTGCCGCGCCCCCGGACGGAACTAGGAAGGATCCGGTCTGTGGCGGTTTTTCCAAGTATCTATCTGATCAAAACAAATCCAGTAACTTGAGCACTGTCAGTTTCCCAGGTGCGCTGGCTTTGCCTCCTTGTGTGAAGTGTTTTCCGCACCCCCGAAGGACAGTCTCCCTGTGTGTAGGTCCTTCCTTGTCTCCAGGTTTCATAGCTTTTGCTGGAAGACCGGTGTTGGGGAGAGGTGCAGGAACTTTGCAAGGTTTCCAGTTGCCTCAGTTCACTTTTGCTCTTGAAGTTTTATTCTCATGCCAAAGTTTGTACTGGAAGGTGAACCGAACCCTTGATTTCTCTGCCGCCTTAACCACAGCATCACAGATGGGAGGGCAAATGTTTTAGTTACTAAGGAATGTAAATTGCTTCCGGCTCAGTTGCTGGTTTCTTAGGCCGCCTGTGTTAGGGTTTCACTGTCCGAAAGGTCCCTGGCCAACATTGTAGGACTGTGGGGGCTTGGCAGTGAACATCCACAGGTGTATGATGTAAAAGCTGCCTACACCTTAGCCAGTCGCTTCCAGTCTTCCCATTCCTCAGGTGGACCGCTAGCCACATACATACATACTTTTATCACAATACCAGAAAGACAGCGGGACATTGTACCGGACTTCCGTAAGGAGGCTGAGTCGAGAGGATCATGACATCAGCCTAGGCTTCCTAGTGAGACCTAGGTCTCAAATGCAGAAGGAAGGGATTGCTTCATTAGGTGGCTGGAAGAGAGACTTGGTGGGAGCTGGGGCTGTTGAGGTTCTCTAGAGTGATGGAGCGTCGCCCCAGGGTTGGGCTGGGTGCTGACGGTTCCCTGGGAGACGGGTTGGATTGGTTGATTTTCCCTATCAATAGGTCAGGGTTAGTTTGCTCTCCTGCCTGGCCTGCCTGCCTCTCTCTCTGGGGTTGCATTTTGTTTGTGCCTGACGTCTGCACAGTCCTTGCATATCCACTGGAGAATAAAATGCTCTGGATTAGTTATTTTTAAAATGCCCTATTATATATGAGGGTGAATATGGTGAAATGGTTTGCATGTATGAAAATAGAACAGTGAAACCTGTTGAAGTTGTTTGAAGAAAGGGGGAGCCAGCAGATAGAGGGGGTGAGATTGATTGGGATACATTGTATACCTGTGTGGAAATGTCACAATGAAGCCCTCCTTGTACAACTAATGTATGCTAATAAAAATGTCTATTATGAGCTATTAGGTAGAAATGTAGGGAGGAAAAAGATGAGGGGCAGTTGGCTGGGGGGAGGGTGTAAGCACATCTTGTTGGGGGGCGAATAGAGCTGTGGAAGCTGCGGTGGTGGTAGTAGGTGGTAGCCAGGAACGAGAGTGTTTGGCAATTTATTTATTGTCTACTGTGGATGGTCACAAAAGCCAAGGCAGAGAGACTTGGATGGGACTAGAGAAGAGAGATCTGGTCTGGGTGTGTCCTGTGGAAGCTAAGGCGCAGTTTCCTGTGTGGATGTAAGAACTGTTCCGGATGCAGTTCTTCCCAGGTGAGCATCTGTCAGTCATCTCCCAGACAGGGTAGTTGCTCCACTATCTGCGTACCAGCCAGTCTTCTGCAGCCCGGTGACGGCAGTGTCCTAGTGGTGGGTTTCTTTTCTGTGGAACTTTTCTACCAAGGTGTGCTTGCCATTAGAAAGTGGGTTCTTGCACTTCCCTCACAGATAAACTAAAACATGACTCCTTCCTGATAGCGCTGTGTGCAGCAAATAAGTCAGATGATGTGAGAGGTTAATAATCTTCCCTGCGTTGGCTTTTGTTGGTGTTAGAATTCTCAGTGCAGTTCCAAAGTTAGCGTTAGCTCAGGACCTGGTAGAAAAGAAATTAGGGCAGCCTTGGAACCCTCTCACTCTGATGTGAGTCAGGTTTTGGTGCTGGGAAGTTAACTCCCTGCAGGCTAGCTCTCCCTTTGCTGATTTTCTGATGGTCATTTTCTCCTTTTAGAGTCAAGGAAACCATACCACCACATAGGGGGAGAAAGTGTATCCTTTAGTTCATCTCATTTTCCTTTGCATCAATCTTGGAATAGGAGAAAGATCATTAAGTTAGTTCACAGAGGGGCAAAGAGTTGAGGTTAGAGTCTGCCTGGGTCTCTGTGGATTTGCTCATGATCTCACGTGTACAGCTTTAAACTCTTGGTGCCTCTGCTTCTATGTTCCCTGCAAAGATGGTCTCACCAGGTCCTGGCAAGACAACAGTCACCAAGCACAGTCCTCTAGGCAGAGTGGTTACAGCTCTCCAGTGAGGAGCATCGTGACCGTTAAGCCTCAGAGTAGGCCCGGCATGGTGGTATATAACTACAATTCCAAACATGCCGGAGAAGGCCTAGGCCCTATAGAGAGAGCCTCTGCTGCTGAGGAAGGAATATGAGTACCTGGATCACATCAATCTAGCACCAGGAAGCCCAGCATAGCTGAGGCAGGTCGGTTATTGTCTGTGTGCAAAAATGTCCTGCTGTAGTCATTTATATCCTGGTGTGAACCATGAAGAAAAGAGAATGCACCTAAGCAGCATGAGATTGACAGTCCTTGTGTGGCCATGGTATGTTGGGAGACTGGTACTGACATCAGCCTGATGGCCTCATCAGATTGATTGCTCTAGTGCTATTCCACTGAGGAGGCAGAGAATCGGGTTGTATCAGGGAAGCCGGGTCAACTGGCTTTCAGCCTTTGGAGTGTGCCCTAAATTCTTCTCCGGGTCCCACATCCTGTTACCAAGCTCTGTAGGTTTTTCCAGCCACCACAACCACAGTAAAGGAGGCCCTTGCTGGGACCTTTGCAGGAGCCTTCTTACTGATCTCTGCCTCTGCAAAAGAAAAGCTGCCTCTACGGGACCGCTGCACCCTGTCACTGCCCTGCTCAGAGGACCCCAGTGCTCTGCCTTCCCCCTAGGAAACTGCACAGCCTGTGCACAGCCGGGTGATGCCAACAAGACGGCTACCCTAGGAAAAGTGGCTCAGAACTCCATTCAGAGCCAGGCAGGGTGGTCTGTGTTAGTGAGGGTCTGCAGCAGGGTAATAATGGAAGTTCAAGACCTGTGGAGACTCCATCTCCACAACTAAACCATTTAGATACCTTTGTTTACCCTAATCTCGCTGGTCACTTCAGCCACATACCTTGGGGGAAGGGGGAGCTGTGAGAGTGGGGTTACCACTTACACTTGAATTGTGTGCTTGGAAGGTGACCAGTCATGTTCCTTTTAAACATTTGTTTGTGGGAGATCTGCATCCAGGAAACATGGTAGCAAGCATGGACCCTAGCCAGATGGCCTTGTGAAAGGTCCGTAGGCCATAAACTGTGAATTCAATTTTATTGCTCTTAACCTTGGTTTCTTTAAGTTCAGAAGGTTTTTATTTTTCCAGAGAAGGACTTTGATAGATCTTCATAAGTGTTACTGAAGGCTTTTCTTTTGGGTATTTCTAGATTTACTTTTGTTAATGTTTCTAGTTTTTGGGATGAGTAATATGTAGCTTGGATATTTCTGTTTTATTTCCAAGGCAAAGGAATCTTACAGAGAGTGAGGTTACAGCAAGATATTTTTATTTTATTTACTTTTGCTGGTCCTGAGGCTTGAACTCGGCCTGGGCTCTGTCCCTGAGCTGCTTCTGCTCAGGGCTGGTGCTCTACCACTTGAGCCACAGTGCCACTTCCAACCTTTTCTGAGTATTTTGGGCATGAGAAGCTCATAGACTTTCCTGCCTGGGCTGGGTTTGAACTGCCATTTTCAGATCTCAGCCTTCTGAGTGAGTAGAATTACAGGCATGAGCCACTAGTACCCAGCCGCAGGGTATTTCTTGACATGTAGTGTAGCCTGGCAGTCAAGTGTTTGATATCACCTGCTTACAAGGACTAGTTCTGAACTAATTTAGACTTGATAAAGTTGTAGGCTAGTAAGTTGGTACTGCCATTTTTCTTTCTTTTTTTTTTTTTTGGTCCGTGGTGGGGCTTGAACTCTGGGCTTGGGCGCTATCCTTGGCGCTCTTCAGCTCAAGGCGAGCGCTCTACTGCTTGAGCCACAGCGCCACTTCCGGTTTTCTAGTGGTTTATTGGAGATAAGTGTCTCACGGACTTTCCTGCCTGGGCTGGCTTTGAACCACGATCCTCAGATCTCAGCCTCCTGAGTAGCTAGGATTGCAGGCGTGAGCTACCAGTGCCCGGCTGTACTGCCATTTTTCTAGAAAGTTAACATAGGCCTTGGCTGGTGACAAGTTAGACATGTAAAAATTGTGAAGCATTCACTTCTGAGGGCTAAGCTTTTTACTTGGAAACTGGAAATAGTATTTGAAAGCTCTCATGTAGGGAAATGCATGGAGCTGGGCAAGAGCGGGGGTGGCCCCAGAGCTCGGTGATGGACGCCGGCAGGACCCAAGGAAAGGAAGAGGGTTGGGGAGTTCCATCCTGAGAAGCAGAGTGGAAGTCCACAGGAGGATCGGGGGTAGCTGAGGGCTGCTGGGTTACCTGAGTCAGCCTGGGGCCCACCCTTGGTGGGCGGAGACCCCTGCTGAGTCACAGCTGTTGACAGCCCCGTGCCCCCACTTATCTGACTGACTGGAGCTTTACTCCAGTGCCCTCCAAAGCCCGGCAGTCCATGAGTGTGCTGTTCTAGTTTCCAGGAGGTGGCTCTTTTCTTGTAGGGCAGGTATCAACCCCCAGAATATTCTCCCAGGGAAGGGCCAGCTCTCCCAATAGGTTGTTAAACTGGCATCTGGTTTGGAGCCTGTTGTGTGAGTTTGGTTGTGTCCCACATTTCAAGTCAGTGGTCACGCCCAGGGTGTAACCTCAGGTGCCTGAGGGTAGCCTTTATTTTTTCAGTCCTTCCTGACATTCCACTTCTTGGCACTCAGGAATGGTTGAGGGTGGCATCTCTGTGCTTAGTGTGTAGACTGGCCAGCCCTGCCCCTAATCGGTCCCTTAAAAACAGGCTGTGGGCCGTTGGCCTAGAGTTGGGAGAACATCTCATCATCCCTGTGGCTTTGGGGAATACATTATATTTCAGGACTCTTAATTGACCCTGTGCAATTGCTGTTTCAAAGCAAGCCCATGTAGTGTTCCTTAGCATATCTGCGTGGCTTGAAGTTTTTTGTTTGTTTGTTTGTTTTTGAGACAGTAGATCTTCGAGTTTGAACTCCTGAGTAGGCAGACAGTCTGCTACTTTAAGCCACCCAATTCTTTTTTAGAGTGTAGGGTAGATAATGGTGAAGTTGTCCTCCCAATTCTTGTTTTCTATTAGCTGTAGAAGTTGTTCAGTCAGATAAACTCAAACCATCTTGAAATCCTTTTTGATGTGGTTTTACAAGTATCCTAGAGACCATCCACATAAATCTCAGCCCTTTCTCCACTTGTGTCCTAACATTGTAAGGGCTAAGGTAAGGAAAAGGGGCGAGGGTGGAGGATTGCTGTGCCCTTTGAGATGCCCCTGCCCATCCAGGCTTCTCTGAAGTCCTCCAGGCCTCATGCTGCAGGTAACCACGCAGACTGGGACATTCCCCTTTAGAGCTGTGCTTCTCCACAGCCCCACAGGGCACGGCTTAAGGGTAGAGAAGTCTTGAACCCTGTACCATGCAATTACTACACCACCAGTCACATGGAGATTTAAAGCACATGTTTTTGTTGTTGTTTGTTTTTGTTTTTTAATTGATCTGGCTATCAGTATTTTATCCAAGTGTGCCCAGTAGCCAACCTGGCCACCCTGGTAGTCACTGTAAATGCAGTGTGGTTCTGAGCGATCCACTGGGCTGCTGGTGAGATTAAGGTCACTGTTGGAAAGGTGCCATAAATCCTAGGACAGCAAAGTGAGTGCAAACAGTGGTTCTTGAATCCTATAGTTCAGGATTCCTCAAGTTGCTTGAGTAGGGCATAACTTTTTCTTCAGTTTCCAGCCTTAAGAAATGGACACACACAAAAAATGCACCCCAACTGTTACACTTAAAGCAAATATGCATTGCTAAAAAGAATTGCAGAAGCATGCTGTTCTTAGGAAGTGTGTGTAGGTGATTAATGGTTTGGGGCGGCAGTGCAGCAGTAGAGCTCTTGCCTAGCATGTATAAGGCCCTGGGTTCCATCCCCAGCACAAAACAATCACAAAACAACAGATAATCCCACAGTGCCTTTGTTGTCATTCCAGCAGGAGCTGACCATAGTTCTTGTGCCTTAGAGCTGACTGGGGGCAGTGTATACCCGTATGTACTCATCTTGTATTAAGTAGTTTGCACCGCTTCCTCTGTGTAGACAGCTTCAACAACTTTATCCTGTAGTAAGCCTACAGCTAAGTTGTCTTCTTCCCTAAGAAATGGAGTCTGGTTGTATCTTTTTGGGTTGTGGTTAAAAAATAGTCATGAAATCTCACAGAATCACTGCAGTGCCCTGCTCTGACTGGCCAGTTTTATACCACACAGGGTGGCCTACCTGAGACTCTGTGGGGCGAGAGAGAGAGATGGGCCCACTGGACAGAGGCCCCTTGCTAAAAAGTTTCTAAAAGCAACCAGCACCTCCTGGTGCTACCTGCCCCTTGCTTATTGGTCTTTATTTCTATGGCCCGTGGCTGGCCCCTGACTGTACACTGGGACTTTCGTTCATCAGATACCCACTGCCTGCAGGCCTGGTCCGGCTGCAGGTGATGGCTCTTCCGCACGCATGTCGGGGAGGACTCCAGCGTGGTAGTTAGAGCAGCTTGAGGAAAGGGTGGTCAGGGAGGCTTCGTGCAGGAGTAATGAGGTAGAACTTGAAGCTGAGGCTTTGTGTGCCCCTCAGAGATGTCGATGCCATAGTCCCTGGGAGCTGGGATGTGTTCAGTTACATAGTAATGCCCCTTGTCCATATCCTGTCAAGTTCAGGATCCCTAGATGGGTTCACTGTGTGATCACAGCGGTCCTGGCAGCACAGAGGGGAGGGGAGGACTCATTGCTACTTGATATGACAATGACTTTACCAGTCCTGCTAGCTTTGAAGGCGCCACGTGTGCAGGGGATGGGGGCTTGAAAGGCAGGGAAGTATGTCTCCTGGGGGTGGGGTGCAGGTATGTCCACACCCATTTCAGCCCTGAATGCTGGCCTCCAGAATTGTAAAGCAAGGAAAGTATGTCCAGCTGCCCGAGAGAACTGGCAGGACCCCGAGGACTACAGGTGCTTGTAGTTGTGCGGGAAAGAGGCACCGAGGCTTCCCAGTGCCAGGCTTGGGAACCTGGGTGTTCTCGTCACAGTTGTGGCACACCCACAGCCAAGATTGAGCTCAGCCAGTGCAGGTGACAGCTGGAACTCAGGCTGCCTGTCTGCTTGGCCATCTGCAGTTCAGTATGATCAAGAGACACCATTGGCCATAAAAGTAGCTGTGAGGGGCTGGTGACTCAGTGGTAGAGCACTTGCCTAGCAAATGTGAGGCCCTGAGTTCAAATTCCACTCTTGCCTCATTCACACACACACAGACACCCCCCCCCCACACACACACACAAAGTATAATTGAGGGCTGCTCCCTACTCCTCCCAGCTTCTCACCTCATCACCGTGAAGTGGCAGGCTCCAGTTGGGCCTCGTCGGCTGCATATTTCTGTGTGGTTAACCACATGCTTTGAATAGAGAAAGTGGCTCACTTCCAAGGTAGGCTGGGCTCCATGCAGGGCGCAGGTGGAATTTGGAGATACAAGAAGATACTAAGCACCATGACACACTTTGGTAGAGCACATGCAGAGTGAAGCCACGCTTTTGCTTGGCCTTTTCACTCACGGCTGGCACTTTACCACTTGAGTCATGCTCCAGTCCAGCTAGGAACATGCTTTAACAAAATCCCGTGTTACGCTGGGAAGGTGGCTCTCAGTGGTAGAGTGCCTGCCCAGCATACATAAAAGCCTTGGGTTCCATTCCTCAGTGCCACATACACAGAAAAAGCCAGAAGGGCACTATGGCTCAAGTGGTAGAGTGCTAGCTTTGAGCAAAAGAAGGTCAGGGACAGTGCCCAGGCCCTGAGTTCAAGCCCCAGGACTGGCGGGGGGGGGGGACTGTGCCTAAACGTGCCACCCCCAAACTCAACCATCCTGGGATCCATGGCTTGAGTATTGTGGGAAAGTTTGAATCAGTAGAGGCCTTGCTGTGTGGGGACTCAGCACAAGTGTCAGCATTCTGGAAGCCCCCCCTCCACCCACCCCCCAGTCTCTTGTATGTCTAGCAGTTGGGCAGTGAAGTTTTAAGATGGGAACAGGGTAAACCTTACTCTTGGGTTTCCACAGAGGGAGCTGGTATGGCTGGAGGCTGTCCAGGTACCTCTACGTTAGACAGATTGTCTGAGTCTGTTCCATGCTTGTTTCTTGCTCAGTGTCCGCTATCGCCAGCTGGGTTGGCCACGTGCCTTCCCTGTAGCCTGCCCACCTTCACAAGGTGGAGGCAGAGATCGCCGGAGCCTCTGGATCCCACAGCTGGAGTGAGGTAACTTCACAGACCAGTCTTCTTGCTCAGTTAACTTTTTAGCTAGCTGTGTGGCATTTATTTTTGAGTATTTCCCTTTCTGGTTTCTGTTTCTGACACTGAATTTCAAAAAATAAGATTGGTGGTGTTGGGCAGAATAGTTAGGTGTAGCATTCAAACAGTAGCAAGACTGCAGTTTTGGTACAGATAGCCCTACCCTTTTCCCCCTTGTCTCCTCTTCGTTTGCTTGCCTGGGCCTCTAACCAGTATGCCACGTCTCCAGCCTCAGAAGTGGAGGTGTGACTTTTGATCTTTGTTTTTTGTTTGTTTTCTTTTTTTTTTTTTTTTTTGATCGGTTGTGCGGGTGCTGTTCTTCAGCTCAAGGCAACCGCTCTACCACTTGAGCCACACTGCCACTTCCGGTTTTCTGAGTGGTTTATTGGAGATAAGAGTCTCACGGACTTTCTGGTCCTGGTTGACTTTGAACCTCGATCCTCAGATCTCAACCTCCTGAGTCGCTAGGATGCCCAGCATGAGCCACCGGCACCTGGCTTGATCTTTGTTTTCTGAATGTGCCTCTGCCCAGTAAACAAGAGCTCTGGTTCTGTTCTGTAGTGGATGGGTTGTTTGTTGTAGACCACTTGCATTTGAGGTTCTGGGAAAATGAGCCACCCATGTTCAATTAGAGGGATGGTATCCAGAGAGCCGACGTGCGGTAGTGCGGACACACCACTGCAAATGGCCACCACTGCAAATGGCCACCTGGAGTGTGAAAGTCAGGACTCTGGAGGAAAGCAGATGGCCCTGAGGGGTGACTGGTTGGGTTTCAGGATGCAGAGCGGCCAGTCCCAGAGCTTGGCGTAGAACAGTAGGCAGTGCCGGCTAACAGCGGGCAGTAATTCAGGTCTGTTGTTGTCTTCTGCATCCTTAGCACCCTGGGATATGTATGCCTGGTCTGCCCATGGCCAGAAAGTTCTACTTTTTAAAATGGTTATTCTTTTTCTGAACTCATTGCTTTTATTCTGAGTGCTGTAGAAACCCAGGCTGTGAGGGACAGATTGCCTGGCCCTTCATGGTCCAGATGATAGCCACTACCCTGGGCAAACGAATAATAATGGAAAATGAATCATGTGGACTGGCAAGATGAGCGAGCAAAGGCTCTCTGGGAGTTGAGATGGGTGGTAAGAAGGCCTGAGAAATAGTAACCATAGGGGCCGAAAGAGGATCAGGTTGGTGTATTTGTTCCTAATTTTGCTCTTTTAAGATACATGCTCACTGAAAATGCCCCACATCGGGGAAGCACAGATGAGGGGCTTCCCTTCCTGAGAGGCTGTGCCCTCATGCCTTAGGGAGACGATTATCCAGGTCCACACAGGCGACCGTGTGTGTCGTGCATAGCACATCCATGGCTATTTTATGTCACTGTTCTGTGTGTTAGCCCCTCCATGCCCGTTGCAGGAGCAGTCATGTGTATTCTGCATCGCATACCTGTGGCTACTTCATGTTCTAATCTGGTCCTATCCCCCCATCCCCAACCACCCATCTGGCTCTGAGCTCTAGGCCTTGGGCCATGCCCCAGTCCCTGTTGCAGGTGTTGCTTATCCAGGAGATAATCCATCCGCAGCTTTCCAGAGGCCATCTCTGTCAGAGCGTCCTGGGGTTTCTCCTTACAGGCCTGCTCTAGCCCCACAGTTGAGCAGACGGCCTTGTTTCTCTTGTGGAAGAGAGAACCTTGAAGACATGCTTGCCAGCTGGTTAGTTGTATAGGGTTTGTAACCCTCAGTGCCCACCACAGGTTAAAGCTGCCATGTTGGACAAGGTCGTAAGCGAGGGTGATCTCCAGGGAATGGATTTCTTGAGTGGCTGGTTCTGACCACACCACCTTCTGCTGCCTCATCTTGCAAGTAACCCAGGCTGGGTTTCTCCCTTGAAGAAACTGTTGATGGCTGAGCTTGTTTTATTAGCTCCTCTGCTGGCAGGTGTTCGCCAGCAGCTAGGTTTTTGCTCCTAGGTTTCGGCACCTGAAGGCATGTTGTGGACTGGAACAGCTGGGTGGTGTAGCAGGTACAGCTGGAGCTGCTTTCTGGAAGCGCTGGCAAGCCCGGTGCAGGAGCCTGCTCATGTGGTCAGCATTCAGCACCATTTAGGGTACTTCAGAGGCATGGCTGATACTGCCATTGTTTGAAAAGGCTTGGCTGACTTTTGGGGAGGGGGCTGGAATGCAGCTCAGCGTGTTTGAAGTCACTTTTGATGGCGTTTGGCAAGTTGGAAATAGTCACCCGTAGGAGAACCATTGAGTCTACCATGCCATCACGTTTTAGCACTGGTATAAAATAAACCCTTAGTCATATTTGTGCATATGTAGATGTATCCTTATTTGAGGCTAGAAACCGTATAATTCTGTCTTTTCTGTGGTCAGTGTACTGTTTGCTTCCTGAGTACAAGTACATGTACATTGCACATGCGAGTGTGAACAGAGGAAGGTTGGAATTGGCTTAAGAACTTTCTTCCATCCTTCATGGGGCCTCATTTGCAGACTCATATACTTGCTTGAACATTTATTTCATTCTTTCAAAGTCCAAAAGTACAAACATCTGTGCAACCAGGACCCATAGGGAAATTCATATAGCAGCTTTACTTGTAATACCCTAAACCAGAGACACCCACAGCTCACAGGGTATTGTCTTCCCTGCTTAGCAGTAAAAAAGGAGCACATTGGTATGAACCATGGGACCATTTGTGAAATGACAAGAGGGAGCAATTCAGGTTTTCCAGGAATGATGGAGGTGGTGTGGTCATGAAAGGCCTGGCGATGGCCTTGTGTGGGAGTCTTGACTGGTAGCAGACACAAAGCTGCACACGCACTGCAGCTGTTCAGAGATAGACCCCAGCTGAGCCCAAGTGGTAGTTGTACAGTATTCTGACGGTGGTGGTGGTGGTGGTGGTGGTGGTGGTGGTGGAGGAGGTGGTGGTGGTGGAGGTGGTGGTGGTGGTGGTGGTGGTGGAGGAGGTGGTGGTGGTGGTGGTGGTGGTGGTGGAGGAGGAGGTGGTGGTGGTGGTGGTGGTGGTGGTGGTGGTGGTGGTGGTGGTGGTGGTGGTGTGCTAGAGTTTTTGCAAGATGGCACTAGGGGGGAAATTAGGAAAAGGGCTCATGGCCTTTCTCTCTGTGTGTATCTTAGAGCTGCCAGTGAATCCATAATTTGACTTCAGTCGAAATTGTGCAGGAGCACAAGTTGTATTGGGAGTATGTACACCTTTTTATTTTGTTTGTGCCTCTTCTGGGGCTTGAACTTAGTATATCTCGTTCTTGCTCTACCCTGCTTACAATAAAGCTAGTACCCTACCATGAAAGCATGCAGTCTGGCTTCAGACTCCATTTCAGCCTGGAGGAGCAGCTAGGACTGTAGGTCTGGTCCTGGATCTAGCTTGGCTGGAGTAGCAAGCATGAAACTAGCATTCATAGATATGTTTGCATCACTAGAGGTCTGTTGTCACAATGAGGGCACCAGCCCTGGGACATGCTGCTTCTCGGGCCTGGTGTGTTTGGCTCAGCAGTGTCCTTGTGTGGGAAAGGACCTGGGAGATAGGCTTTTCTTTGGGGATTTCACTGGTTTTCCACTCACACCCTCACTCTGATTCTGGACCACTTCACATTATCTGTCTGGGCTTATGAGCTGGTCTGGACTTAAAGAAATTTGTAGGATGCTTTTAAAAGAGAAAAAAGAATGCTGAGGTATAGGCCCCTGAGGTTCTATGCAGTCACTCTGTGGGGGACCCCACCCCCAGTCTCGGCTGCAGAGCCATGAGATATGGCTGGAAACCGCAGGCTGGGGCCGGAAGGTGATTCAGGACTTTATTTCTCAGTTATTCTTAAGTGTATTTGGGATTACCAATCACATACTATCAGGCTAGAGTGTTAAGTGATACCTCTCATTTGTTCTAACATGTGGCATGTTAAATAATATGTAGGAGTACCATGGAGGAGAAAAGGAGAGGTCAGGCAGAAAACCACCCCAGAGGGGTTGTGACTTGGCGTTGGAGGTGAGTGGATAGGTAGGTTGGGGATGGTGTGCTAAGGGTGACATTTGACCAGCCCAAGGACTACCAGCTGTAAATTATCAGTAAATTATCACTATGGGGGAGAATCTGTGAGTGAAGACAATTATGGACAGGAGGCAGGTGCATCTTTACAGCCAAGGCACCCTTGATGGTAGTACGTGGACCCTTGCTTAGAAGGCTGTGTCACGTTTACTTGAGATGTTTGCGTTGTCTTTCCCCTACCCGGACCTTTTTAGAGAAGAGATTGGTAAATCTTTGTAAGGTGACAGGAAAATGTCACAGGCGAGCCAGCCCAGCACTGAGCAGGGCTGGCGTCCGAGGAGCTAGAGGCTGGCTGTTCTGTGAAGTGTTTCCTCTTGCCCAGGGAGGAGTCAGGTGCTCCACCATGCCAGCTTATTTCCGTAGCAATTGGCAAGTGTTCTTTGGTGACATCGTGGTTCTGTTATGACATCACAAGTGGAAGTCAGCAGGAAAAGGCTGAACACAAGCAAAGGCTTCTCAGTAAAGAAGAAACATAGTCTTACGTTTCTGAGAAATGGGTATTTTGTGCCTTTTTAATGAACATACAGAATAATGCTCTGTGCTGTAGGAGTAATGAAGAGGGTTGTAATTGTATTTCTGAGTGTGCTGCTTTTGAATGGTACTTCTCTTCTTAAAGACACGTAGCGTGTCAAGGACTTCTGTGGTGCTGGAAGTCGAGCCCGGTGCCTCGCGCACTCAGGCAAGCGCTCCATGACCTGTTTTTTTTTACCCTTAGTTCCAGGGCCCCAACAGTACCACCAGGTCAGGCGAAAGAGTGGGATCCTATCTGAAGAAGAAAGCAAAACGGCTGGGGATGGGACTCCAATGGTGTAGAGCACTTGAAGTTCAAACCACAGATCCACCAAAAGGGAGCATATGTCCAGTTGTAGACCTCTACTTGTTGCCTTGGCTTTTAGGTACCAGCTGCAGAGGAAGCGGCTTCATCAAAGACCCAGGCAGTGTTTTAAAACAGCGGGGCTTCCCTCAACCATTATGTGGCATTGATTTTTTTTTTTACAATACCTCTTTTGAGGGGAGAGGCTGTCCTGGGGTTTGAACTCAGGGCTTCATGCTTAAGCAGCCTCTTGTTACCAGTGTACCACACCTCCAGCCCCTTGGTGGTAGTTTTTTAATAATTGCCATAAGTTTTAGGTGTGTGTGTGTGTGTGTGTGTGTGTGTTTTTGCTGGTCACTGTCCCCAAGCTTTTTTTTTGCTCAAGGCTAGTGTTCTCCCACTTTGAGCCACAGCTCCACTTCCAGTTTTCTGGTGGTTAATTGGAGATGAGTCTCCCAGACTTACCTTCCAAACTAGCTTTTTGAGCCTCGATCCTCAGATCTCAGCCACCTGCGGAAACCAGGGTTACAGGTGTGAGTCACTGGCACCCAGCTTTGTTTCTTTTTTGAAGCGTTTCTGAGATGTGCAAGAGAAGGATGTGTGGTTTCATGTAGAGGTCTTCATCCTGTAACTGCAGAGCTGGGATTTAGGGAGAAGGATATGGCACTGTCCGTGGTGCTGAATAAGATAGCCTTCTGATCTTGGTGGCAGAAATGCTCTGAAGCTGGGAAGGCCAGAGACCAGCTACCTTGCTATTTAGAGTCACATGCCTTCTGTTTGCACAGACATGTAACAATTTCTATTGCAATGGGTGGTGTGCCGAGGAATTCTCAGAGCAACGTAAGGGTCGTCACTGGTTGCATTACACTTCTGAAATAACTGGTGAATTCAATGGCTAGTATTTAAACTCTTTCTATAAAGTTTGGACATTGTGGCCCACACGCATTATCTGAGCATATTGGGAGATTAAGGAAGGTAGATATTGAGTTTGAGGCCAGCCTGATCTGTATAGCAAGACCCTCACAAAACAACAACAACAACAACATACATACACACACACACACACACACACAGTTTATTTTTTCTTTTTTTGGTTGGTTATGGGGCTTGAACTCAGGGACTGGGTGCTTATGTATGTGTGAGCTCTTTTGTTCAAGGCTACAGTTTACCACTCTGAGCCAGAGCTCCACATTTGGTCCTTCATTGGAGATATGAGTCTCATGGACTTTCCTGTCCAGGCTGGCTTGGAAATATGATCCTCAAATCTCAGCCTCCTGGACCACCAGCTCCCAGCGCTTACTTTATTCTTAAAAGTTTCAGACGTGTCACTGTAAGAGAGTTACGTTTCATCAGTGGATGAAAATAGTGCTTAAGATGCTAGCGTTGGGAGTGTTTATATCCTCTGTGAATCATTAGTTTTCAGAACATGCTTCATCACCATAGTTGTAGATGTTTAAATGCTTCTTTTCTTTGGTGGGTAATTGGGCTTGAACTCTGGTATTAGCAAGTCCCTGTGCTGTTCAGCTCAAGGCGAGTACTCTACCACTTGAGCCACAATGCCACTTCCAGTTTTCTCACCTCCTGAGTAGCTAGAATTACAGGTGTAAGCCACCAGTGCCCAGCTGAATGCTTCTTGAATATACCGTATTTGGCCTTCTCAACAAAACAGTCTATAGGACTAAGTTTGGGCTTTTTTTTTAATTTTTTTTTTCTTTTCTTGTGGCACTGAGAATCAAACCAAGAACCTTGTGCATGCTAGGCAAGAGCTACATCTCCAGCTCTCCAGGATCAAGTCTTAATTAGGAAATGTGTTGCAAAATTAACTTTTCACATCAGTTATATAGTTTCTTAAATCTAAGCCATTTAACCATTGTAGCATTAAAAGATCCATTTAAAACACTTTCACGTACCCCCAAACCATAATTATGTAAGTGTAATTTCATACAGAGGAGATTTTACAGTGTGGCCAATTGCATTTAGCTTTGGAAAGCAAGAGAGTCCTATTTATATTTAGTAAATACAATAATGAATGCTTTAGGGATTAGAATGACTTTTTTTTAAATTATGGCTCAATTCGAATAATTTTTCACTACAAATTGTCAAAATATGTGTGTGTGTGTGTGTGTATGTGCGCGCACGTGTGTGTGTGTGTGTGTGTGTATACATATATATATTTATTTACCGTGTGGTCCAAGCTGAGAATGTCAAACCTGTTGGATGTCTTTGTTTTTGTTAAAGCTGGAGATACAGATGACCCGCCAAGAATTACTCAGAATCCTGTCATCAACGGGAATGTGGCCCTGAGTGACGGGCACAGCAATGCGGAAGAGGACATGGAGGATGGTAAGTGCGCCAGGCCTACTCACAGCAGCAGAGTTCAGCCGCAAGCACAGACTCCATCCCTGAGCAGTTGTGAGCTTCTTCAGAGTAGCTAGTTCTCAGTATGGTAGGAGAGAAATGTAAGCTCCTATTTTTATTTTGAGTTTCGTGGCTGCCTGTAAAACTTCAAGGTAAGTTGTTTCTCCCCAGCATAAGCATAAAGGTTCAACTCCAGACTTGTAGTGAGTGGGCATCCACCGCACCTGCCATTCTCCAGTCATGGTAGCACTCAGGCGATGAGCAGACCTTCCTCCTTCTTCCCTTTTGTTTACAGCAAGCTACTTCCAGACATTGGGATTTGGCTTTCCATTGCATTCTCTCTGTAGCGTCTAGCGGTCACTTGTAGCTAAGAACCCCACCCCGGGCAGGAATACAGTCAGTCAAGCTTTGGGCTTCCCATTCCCCACTGACTTTCAACGGTAGCTTCTACGTGTAAAGGCATATGTACATGCATGGGCATTTTGTGTTCTAGGACATCATTTTTTTTTCCATGGAGACTATTTCTTCTTATAATTTATCAGATTATGTGACCCAAACATTTGCAAGGTCGAAAATCCCCTGAAGGGAGCTTTATGCAGCCCCTGGAATCTTGCAGTGTTATATGAAACCATGTTCTGTACAAGCATGTCCATCAATCCTCATGAGGGTTGTGTCCTTCCCAGGGGAGTAACGGGGCAGTTGAAAGAAACCATCAGGCACGGGCTGCACCACCAGAAGGACTGCTGTCAGACCTCCTGCCAAAAGTTCAGCCTCCATGCGAAACTGCAGCCGCAGTTGAGAGTTCTCTCACAGTGCGGTTTTCCCCTGGCAGCTGGCTGAGGCAATATCTGAGGAAGGTAAAGAGGCGTGGGCTGCACCCGCTGCTTTGTTCCCCGTGGAGTGCGCTTTCCACCGTAGAAGAAGGGCAAGGGCAATGGTGTGGGCGTGGTCTCGTTGGCTGTTGGGCTTTCGGACTCCAGAGATGCCGAGAGTGATTCAGAGAGTACCTTTGGGAAGTTGGCCTTGCCAAGGAGTCAGGCGTGCATCTGGGAGCAACTTGAACTTGGGTCACGTGCGGAGCAGTCACTGGCCCCACCCTGTCAGCTCTCCCAGTGCAGTTCGGTGGTGAAGCTCCCTCCCCCTCAGGAAGAGGGTTGGGGAAGCATGGTTGTACATAGGGCGCAGCACTGTCCTGTGCATTGCGAAATGCCTGTAACCCCACTTCCACCCCCATTTCCCACCCACCTGCACGTGTCAACCAGAGTTGGCTCTAGACGTGGCCCGGAGTCTCCTGGGGGCCCGGGTCACCTCGGTTGAGAATCATTGTAGAAAGGCATGACAGGCAAAATGCTCTTGCTCTTGAGATTTTACAGGGTTACTGGTAGAAATGCCCCTGTTGTGGCTCTCAGGTGGGGAGGTAGAGGAGTCTCCACGGTGTGGAGTTGGAGTTACCTTCTCAAAGGCCCAAGGGCTGCCATGGTTCTTCCCATCTGTGGGATGGCAGACCCAAAGGAGGGAGAGGGCAGGCAGCCACGACCCGCGCTGTGGGCGTTGGAGGAGCTCTGGGCTGGGCCCGGCCCTTTGCTGTAGCACGGCGTGGCTCGGCTCTCATGCTTCACCACACTAGACATGTTAGTGGTCCCCCAGACTCTGAAAACGTGTCAAACCAGGACACACGCCCTGGGAAGCTGCTGTGCTGTTTCCTGAGAACACAGCGTTTTCCTTGTGTCGCCCAGGCTGGCCCTTTTGAACTGAGCTCCTCCGGCTTCAGTCTCACACGCATGGCCGCAGAGGCATGTTATGTGATCAGTGTCTAACTGTGTTCTTGTTAGCACAGTGGAGACACGGGTAGGAGAACGAAAATGAGAATGCTTAAAACCTTGCTAGAATAATGGGAAGATATCAGATTTATTTTCTAGCGATATCTACTCTGCATCTTAACATTTTTCAGGTACCTGTGTTCCTTAGATAGTTAGGTCATCATTAGGAGAAGTCTCTTCCATTCTAAATCTTGAAGCGTTGCATCCTTTTTTACTTTGGTCACATGACTGAGGCCTGGAGTGGCCTTCTGTCCTGAGATGAGATTGGGAGCTTTGGGCCCATCTCATGATTGCTGGCACTGGTGGGTTGTCAGGGCATCTGAGGAGAGTGGTAGGCTGGAACGCCGCTGGAGCGCTGCTCCCCAGCAGCGGGTGACAGGCGGGTCTGGGGTTGCAGTTGCTTACTATTACTCTTATTTTATTATTATTTTTATTTTATTTTTTGCCAGTCCTGGGGCTTGAACTCAGGGCCTGAGCACTTTCTCTGAGCTTCTTTTCCTCAAGACTAGCACTCTACCACTTGAGCCACAGCGCCACTTCCGGCTTTTTCTGTTCATGTGGTACTGAGGAATCGAACCCAGGGCTTCACTAGGCAAGGACTCTGGACTCTACCACTAGGCCACAGTTCCAGCCCTTCCAGCCCTTTATTTTTAATTTTTAAAACATGAAAGAATCCTAAACTCATCAAAAGTTGCAAAAGTGTTTACAGGCTTATGGAATTTTTCATGGGAGGGTGATCCACTGGTTTTCCAGACAGATGGGTTTCAAGTCTGTGTCTCTTTTTTTGTAGCCTTGTGTTTGGTATTTAAATTCTCAATTGTTCTATTAGTATGCGGCTCTTAGAGCCACTGAAGTGGATTTTTCTTGGTGCTGGGGGTAGGCTTCAGGGCCTCACACATGCTAAGCGCACTGCTCTAACACTGATACATCCTGCGTCCTGGCATTTATTCAGGTGAGGTTTTGTGTGGAACTTTGTAAGACGAGCTTGTTGTAAGAATGTGCTTCAGTGCAGGAATGCAGTGTGACATTTAACGAAATGCTGAGCACTGAGGACAGACCACGCTGCGGTACCATGTGGCTTGACACCACTGTTTCTCTGGTTTTGTTGGGAGGGAGATTAGTGTTGGTACTGAGGCTTGAACTCTGGACCTCTTAATTTTGCTCAGCTTTTTCTGCTCACAGCTGGTACTCTACTACTTGAGCCATCCCTCCAGTTTGGGCTTTGGTTGGTTAGTTGGAGATAAGTGTCTTGGGGATTGGTGTGCCTGGCTAACATAGAACCACAGTCAGGTCTTGGAGCTGCCTTTCAGCCTTTTAGTAGCTAGAACTGCAGGAGTAAGGTGGCAGTAGTAGGTACCTCAATTTCTTTTTTAATCAAAAATAATTCAGTAATTTGCCTGGTGGAAGGAGGGGTGCAAAAGAATGGTTTTATTTATGTTTTTGTACCAATACTAGGACTTGAACTTAGGGACTAGATACTGTGCCTTAGCCTTTTCACTGTCCCACTTGAGACACAGCTCCACTTCTGGTCTTGTGCTACTTAATCTTTTTGTTTGAGATAAGAGTCTCATAGACTTGCAGTCCTCCGATCTCGGCTTCCTGAGTAGTTAGGATTATAAGTGTGAGCCACTGGTGCCCAGCTTGTATTAGTTTTATTTATGTAAAACTGTAACCTTACAGATCGAAGTTACACAAAGAACATGAAGTAGAAGAGGTGTAACCTTCCCAAAGAACCTGGCGGGTCTTGTGTGTGTGGTCTCTGTAAAGCTTTGCATCTGGGGAGTGCATTTGAAACCAAAGGCACAAGCATCATGCTCAGTACAGCAGTCCCACCATTCTGGTGAGACCATGTACAAAGTGTTTCCTCACTGCAAAGGGGAATTGGGTCCTGTCTACACTGATCTACTGTGAGGATTTCAGTGCTGCTCGTTTGATTTGTGTGCCCATAAAAATGAGTGGTAAAACTTTTTTCCTAAGTCATTTTAGACATTGTCATGAAGAGATTTCTTCTTTTAGTATACTTAACCCCTCAAAGAGCCTTTGAACAGACTCCAGCCCTATCGGCCCTTGGATGGGGTACTCCCTTTTGGGCTGCTCTCCTTCCCAAGGCCCCTGCTGGGAGCCTAGGGTATGGGGGAAAGCAGGGGAAACTACCCTCATGGTCACAAAGACTTGGGCTTTTATTTCTTTGGTACAGAATCCCCTCTCGTGAGGACTGATGGACATGTTTTCTAAAGAACAAGCTCTTTTGCACATTCCCGGCAGCCTCTCGGAGGCCTTGGGTGGTGTGTGTGCAGCTGGGAGGTGGTGCAGTTGTGGGTCTCAGGGAGGCGGCCTTCAGAGGCCTGCAGGTTCGGGGTGCTCTTTACCCAAGCCAGCTGCCTGTGCTTCGGGGGCTCCCTGGTCAGGGATGTCAGTAGCACCCTCAGGGTATGGCCCTTGGTCCCTGCCGTCCGCTGAGCTCTTCCCTGCTCAGTGAGACAGGCACAGAACAGGAACACTGGCCCTCAGAGTTTCTGTAGCCATCCAACTCTGGCAGTTGCCTTGTACACAACAAATGTTGCTCTCACAGCTTTGATAGGGTGACTGGGGACAAAGACTCCTTTAGAGTGGTTTGAAAAGTAGACAGTAAGATAGACTGCCCTGTCCACGCAGAGTGACCTGGTCACCTGCAAAAGGTGGTGGACTTCTACATTGAGACTTTCAGTTGAGCTATGTTGGAGAAACCAATGTAAAACATTTACTATTTCATGTTGAAAGGAGTGTCAGATTCCTACCTTGCAAAAAGTATTCCCAAGAGGCAGGTGGGGAACCTCCAGCTTACAGGCCATAGAAGGCGCAAAAGAACCATTTGGTACATGACAGGACAGACACGAATGCTTCTTTATGCTTCTTGTTGGCCGGTTGCACCTGTCTGCCTATACTGATAATTTTGTATGGCTCAGGAAAAAAAAAAATGTTCCCACCCTTGTCATAAGAAGGAGTCTAACCTGAGTTTTCACAAAAGTGGGACAAGATAGACATTCCTCTGTATTTTTAGACTGGCCTAGCTATATTCTTGCCTTTAGAAGATACGCTGTACTTCCAAGCAGTGGCCGGTCCCCTCCAGGTCCTCAAACACCATTGGGCTCACCGCTCCTCCCCTGTCATGGCTTGTGTCATCTTCACTGACCAGCAGAGTGAGCTGTGACCTTCTTCCTCTCCAGGTGTCTGCTCACTCGGTGCCCAGGCCTGCTACTCAGGGATGAAGATACTAGAATAGATGTTCCCACCCTGACCTCTTGAGCCTCCACAGAAGGCAGGTGTGCTGCCCCCACTGGGTCAGGAAGGCTCTGCTCCTACAGAGACCTTTGAATGATCTGGACGCGACACTCATTTCCCCAAAAGCTTAGCCGTTGAGATTTTGTAGAGCAGGTTACACCAGCGTTTGTGCGTGCTTCCCATTGGTGCCGGGTGCCCAGCACTGTGATTGATGGCATGTTTTCTTGCAGACACCAGTTGGCGCTCCGAGGCAACCTTTCAGTTCACCGTCGAGCGCTTCAGCAGACTGAGTGAGTCGGTCCTTAGCCCTCCGTGTTTTGTGCGAAATCTGCCATGGAAGATTATGGTGATGCCACGCTTTTATCCAGACAGACCACACCAAAAAAGCGTAGGATTCTTTCTCCAGTGCAATGCTGAATCTGACTCCACGTAAGAGTTTAAATGATGCAACTACAAATCCACAAATAGTTACATTACCTTTATTGGAAGCCAAATTTGATCAGCTGTACTCAGTTTCATTTTCAATTTTCTTGCTACCTCTACATAGCCCTCTGATTTAAAATTAGAAGAAATAGATCTGCTTAAAAGTATCTGGTATGTCCTGTCTAAACTAGAAAAGTATATTTTTCCTTGCAAATGGAAAACTGAAGCTGTATGTTGACCAGGCCTTGGAGAGCCGCCTTCTGCTCTGTCAGTGGCTCAGAGGTTAGAGCCAGATGTCTGTACTCTTGACAGCTCAATCCTCTTGGATCCTTCTGTTTGTACAGAGTAAAATATTTACATGCCAGGCGCTGGTGACTCATGCCTGTCATCCTAACTACTCAGGAGGCTGAGACCTGAGGATCGTGGTTCAAAGCTAGCCCAGGCAGATAAGTCCCCCTGATACTTTTATTTCCAATTAATCACTCAAAAACTGGAAGTGGAGCTGTGGCTTAAAAGTGGTAGAGCACTAGCCTTGAACAAAAGCTCAGGGATAGTGCCCAGGCCCTGAGTTCAAGCCCATGACTAGATTCGTATACCCCCCCCCAAAAAAAAAAAAAAAAAAAAAAAAAAAAAAAAAAAAAAAAACCACTGACATTTAGGACAGAGACTCTGACTTAGGAGGAAAAATTGGTTTGGGTAATCTTTTTCAAAGCAGGCGCATTGTCAAATGTCCTAAAGTTTAAGGAAGATCTTGGTGACTCTTCTTTGTAAACAGAAGTTCTGCCCATTGATTGGATCATCAGCATTGATGGATCTCACTTCTGTCAGAAAGCCCTGTGACAGATTTGTAGGGAAATGTAGGCTGCTCTGCTCCTCTCCATGGAGGGCCTCAGGAGAGCTGCTGCTTCAGACCTTAGATCCCGCCCAGTGTCCCCAGTACGGCCTGGGGACAGCTCCTGGAAGCACAACTCCTTTTCTTTTTCTTCCTTTAGTATGTAAGTGCTTGGCTGGACTAGAATTCGGTTTAGTGGCAAAGAGTACTGGCCTAGGACATGCAAGGCCCTAGTTCCTTCCCCAGCACTGTAGTCAGTTGGCCAAACCAATGTTATATGAAGCTAGAGCCTTTTTATAGGTGGGAGTTTCTCTTTCTCCTGTGCAATGTGATGATTTGATCATGGGTTTGTTTTCAGATATAAACTTTGACTTGCATTAGTAGTTAGGGAAGAGTGAACTGTCTGTATCCCATAAATGTCTTCAGCAAAAGTGCTGTTCCTGCCCTTCTTAAAGAGGCTGAAACCGCTTCTCAGGCCAGTGGCAACTTTAATGCACATGGCCCTGCTTCAGCCACAAACCTTGGATAGCGGAGCTTAAAGTGGGACAGGACACCCATTAGGTTTCAGAGCCCTTGTGCTGAGACCCATCCACCGTCAGCCCCACACGTCAGTTTGTGTAGGCTGTTGTGTACCTGTTCAGCACCCCCCCCCCCCCAGCAGGCGTGCTACAAGAACCCATGTCACAGGCAGGAGCAAGGCCAGGGGTGCTGCCACATGGGAGGCTAGGCCTCCAGCCCTTTTTCATTTTTGTGTAGTCTTGGGCAGTAAACCTAGGACGGTGTGGGTGTTCAGTAAGCACTACAGTTCCCGCTTGTAGCCAATTACAGAATTAAGACAAGATCTAAAGTTCACAAGCTCGTACTTTCATAGATAGAACTGGAAAACTGGGAAGTCTTTGACAAACCAAATGGGTTTGGAAAGGCCATGAGTTAAGCCCGTGAATTTTCCTAGAAAGGTAACCACACCTCCACCAACTCGATGCAAGAAAGTTTTCATGTGCTGGTTTCCAGTGTCTTGACGACGTGCAGATGTGAGCTGGATGTGCCAGCTAAGGCTTAGATTATCTTCTCACCAGGTCGTGGTCGTGCCATGCACAAGCCGTGCTGAAGATAATAAACTACCGAGACGACGAGAAGTCATTCAGCCGCCGGATTAGCCACCTGTTCTTCCACAAGGAGAATGACTGGGGATTTTCCAACTTTATGGCCTGGAGCGTAAGTAATGGAGCACTGTTGCTCCACCCTTCAGAGGATTCTCTACTCACTTTAGAGCGAGTGTGTGATCTTTGGGGCTGGTATTTGGCTTTCTTGTTCAGCTTTTTTTTTTTTTTTTTCTGATGGTTCGTGGGGCCTGAACTCTGGGCCTGGGCGCTGTCCCTCAGCTCTTCAGCTCAAGGCTAGCGCTCTACCACTTGAGCCACAGCGCCACTTCCGGCTTTTTGTTTATGTGGTGCTGAGGAATTGAACCCAGGGCCTCATGCATGCAAGGCAAACACTCTACCACTGAGCCACCTTCCCAGCCCCTTGTTCAGCTTTTAACCACACACTGGAGGGTCCTCCCCACAGGTTTACTAAAGTCAGCTGCTGCTGGGTGGTTTCACGGGGCTTAATTTTCAAGTTAGGTTTTGGGGGAGGGGGCAGTATATGTGGCTTATTCAGAGGCGGTGATGACTAGAATGTTCTTTGGTGTGTTGCTGCTCCTGGCTGGCTTATTTATGCTTCATGCTTTGTCTGACATCTCCAGAGAGTCCTCCTAGCTCTGCCCCTGGGTTTGGGGAACCTTAAGGTTCCTATTGCCTGTGTTGTATAACATAACCCCAGGTCTGCAGAATCTCCTAAAAGGGCGGGCTTTTTGTCGGTCATGGGACCTGAACTCTGGGCCTGGGCGCTGTCCCTCAGCTCTTCAGCTCAAGGCTAGCGCTCTACCTCTTGAGCCACAGCGCCACTTTTGGCTTCTTTCTGCTGAGGAATGACCGCAGGGCCTCATGCATGCAAGGCCAGTACTCTTAGCCCTGAGCCACCTTCCCAGCCCTCAGAGACAAGATTAAAACCAAAACAAGCATGTTCTAACTGTAGGCAAAACTGGGATGTTTTGGAACATTAAAGTATAAGGCAAAACGTGTGTAATTGTCCTGGGAATAAAGGAAGCATGTGTGTTTTTATGCAAGTTGGATATTTCCATTTCTCTTTTATAGGAAGTGACTGATCCTGAGAAAGGATTTATAGATGATGACAAAGTTACTTTTGAAGTCTTTGTACAAGCAGATGCACCCCATGGAGTTGCGTAAGTTGTTCACTATTAAAAGTACTTTTGTGGGGCTGGGAATGTGGCTTAGTGGTAGAGTGCTTGCCCAGCGTGAATGAAGCCCTGGGTTCGATTCCTCAGTACTACATGCACAGAAAAAGCTGGAAGTGGTGTTGTGGCTCATGTGGTAGAGTGCTAGCCTTGAGCACAGAGAGGCTCAGGGACAGTGCCCAGGCTCTTAAGTTGAAGCCCTGGGACTGGCAAAACAACACAACACTTTAGTTTGTCCTCACTAATATTTCCAATTTGATGAAGCAAATTGTACGCAAAACACCCTAATTAAAATCTTCCCTTAAGTAAGGATCAAGTTGCTCAGGACTGGCAAGAAAAAAAAAAAAAGCATTAGAACATATTTAAGGATGCATATGTACAATTTAAGGATGCATATGTACAACTAATTGGTGCCTTGTCAGTGTCAGTGTGCCCTTCCACTGTATCCAGGGCCCAAGGTAATAGGTGCTGTCTTCCTTTCCCCTCATGTGACGGGAAGACAGAGCTGTTCTTCGTGCTGTTCACTGCCAGGCACAAAGGATAGCTGTAGGCTTGAGAGCCACAAACAGAGCAGGCTGCTTTGGAAGAGAAGCAAAGGGCAGTGTGTAAATAGCCACGACAGAGGTGCCATGCCTATATTTTAAAGTGTGCTGGTTATAAACCCCAGCCATGGGGAGGCAGGGGAGGTGCTGATGATAAAGCGTGTGGCTTTTGTGATTGTGTGTACTAAGCCTGTTCTGTAATCCACAGTTCATATATGAAGTATGTGGTGTGTAGTCAGAATCTGTGGGTGCTCGTCTTGATAAATGTGGGTAGCGGTAGTGGTCAGTAGACATATGAATTTACGCCGTGCCCTCAGGCCTGGGATTCTCAGACTTGGTGGGGAGGGGCGTGTTGGGATGTTCAGTGGTGACACTAGGGGTGCCCCCCCACATGGTAGTCACAAGGTGGCCTGTGCAGCTCCCTTCAAGCTTAACTGATCTTCCAGGTGGGACTCAAAGAAGCACACTGGCTATGTTGGCTTGAAGAATCAGGGAGCGACTTGTTACATGAACAGCCTGCTGCAGACTTTATTTTTCACAAATCAACTACGAAAGGTAAGTGGACCTTGTGTCCGCTGTGTTCTGTCTGGTATATCAGTGTCCAACTGAGCCCTCTGCAGATGCTCTCCTCCTCCTTGGGGCAGCTGCTGAGCGAGGTCACCTACGAGATCAGGTTTATTAGAGCCATTGTAATTTTACAGACTTCCTGTAATTGTGTTTCCTCCCAACATACACACACACAATTTGGCCTGTTGCTTTCTAGGCAGGTGCTCTATCACTTGAGCTATATCCCAGTCCTGTTTTTTTGCTAGTTACTTTTAGGATGTGGTCTTGCTTCCTGCACAAACTCCTGCCTAGACCGTGATGCATTGAGACTTGGTGGGGGTCCCAGGAACTACAGCTGCAGTGGGATGTGGTGTGTAAGGGGATAGTTAATGGGGTACAGTTAGTACCATCTACATTCACAAAAATTTTGCTCACATTTGATGGTAGCTAAAAGTAATGTTCCAGGAGTGGGAAGGCGAATGAATGTGGTTCTTGTTGGGTGGGGAGGTGTAAGGGTAATTTTAAAAATTCTTTTTGCTTCCTTGTGTCTCTAAAGAGATTCATTAATTTTCAAACTTTCAGACTTCTTTTGGATTGCTCAAAAGCCCTAGCAATTACCTTAGCCCTTGAGATAGTAGACATACTTTGACCTACGATTAAGTACCTGTTTGTATGTTGATTTTCCTAGGCTGTGTACATGATGCCAACTGAGGGTGACGACTCTTCTAAAAGTGTCCCTTTAGCATTGCAAAGAGTGTTCTACGAGCTACAGCACAGCGACAAGCCTGTAGGAACTAAGAAATTGACCAAGTCCTTTGGGTGCGTATCCCAGCCTGCCACCCCTCCCACCCCCCACCTCCCACTGCTGTACGGTCTGGGGCAAACAGTGCAGAAGGAGAGGAGGCACGCAGCCCGGGGTCCCCGTGTGCCGCTCAGGCTCGTTATTGCTGTATCCTGTTTCTCCTCTTACCTCTTTGGAAACAGAACACTTGAATACATGTAACTTTCAAGTGCGTGAAAACTTAACCTGGAGATACCACCTCCTCTCTCAGGAAGACTTTGAGAACAGTATATACATCAATTGTAATCCCCCAAAGTAATGCTCACAGAAATGAATTTGAGAATATTCTCAAATGGCTAATGAGTCCATTTCTATTTTGAATCTACATTGCTTGTTAATGTATGCATTTGAAATGTGGAGTTTTAAATGTAGATATCCATTTTATCTTTGAAAGGTGGGAAACTTTAGATAGCTTCATGCAACATGATGTTCAAGAGCTGTGTCGAGTGGTAAGTTTCAAGCACTAATTGTGTGGTTCTTACAGTGAATACTGTGAAGCAATGTTGCTAGCAAGTGAAGTCCCAGCCCTCCTTCAGATAACAGCCATGTTTGTCCGTTGAAGGCCCAACCTAAGCTAGCTAGAGAGAGAGAAAAGGGAGCATCTGTCTGGTTTTAAAAGCTAGGAAGAATGATTTGACTTATCTGAAGATAGGGTTTAAGCAGCGGTAGGCGATAGACTTCTAACTTGTGAATTCTCAGGAGACAGGAGCCAACATGTTGGCTTTGGTGGCTGTCCCAGTGGCCCTCGGTCGCCACTGCGTCCCAGCTGCCAGCCCCCCCGCGCCCCAGGTCCCACTGAGGCAGTCCTCTGTGTGCTGGCGACCCTCCCGCCCTCTTCCCTCACTAGCAAACGCTCCTTTCCGGTGAGGAAAGACACAGATGCACACATGAGATGGTGCCTCAAGGTGATTGGCTGGGCAAGGTGTGTTTTCTTTTTTACAGCACTAGCTGGATTGAATCCAGTTCATTAAATATCCATGGACAAACCAGTCAATCCTGTTGACAGGCTCAACCTCATTAATCTCTTGGTGTGGACCATTACGAGTTAAGTTTAGTGATCAATTTACATGCTTTTTCACAGAGGTAAAATGAATATAAAAATGCTTCTAAAGGCACTACAGATTACTAATTCATTCCAAAGGCCATATAAAAGGTTAACCTCGACTATTGCATGTAGATATTTTGTAAATATCCAACCAAGACAGAAGATTTTGTTTTTTGATAATTGCATGCCAAAAGTCATAATATTTTTAGTCTTGAATTTCTTTGACCATTGACATTTCCTAGTAAAGAATTAAATTACTGTATGTCTCATTTAAGCATAAAAAACTTCAAAGTCCAAACCTTCTCTTTCAGTTGCTTGATAATGTGGAGAATAAGATGAAAGGCACGTGTGTGGAAGGCACCATCCCCAAGCTGTTCAGAGGCAAAATGGTGGTATGTGGTCACTAGCTTACTGGTTTTAAACGACGTTACAATGAGAATGTGACCAGCACTGAAGGCCACTCTTTGCTTCTTCACAGTCCTACATCCAGTGCAAGGAAGTAGATTATCGCTCTGATAGAAGAGAAGATTATTACGATATCCAACTAAGTATAAAAGGAAAGAAAAACAGTAAGTTCTGAGTGTATAGTTGTTTAAACTTGGGTCACTTGTGTTTTAACATGTCATTTATTTACACAGTGATTGCGTTGAAGGGCTCGCTGCAGCAGGGAGCTAGGCAAGCACCTGTTGGCACCCCTCCTAGATGATGAAAGAGACTGTCAGAGTCCTGCCCCCCCCTCCCCCAGCCCTCCTTCCTACCCCACATTCCCACCCCGTATCCCGAGTCTTGAGGGAGCTGCCCTCTGGCCTTCCAGCCCCCAGGATGAGCCCTGCTCAGGGGATCTGTGATTTACCCTGCTCTTGCTTGCTTTTGTTCAACTTCATATTTGTGGCACTCATTAGAAATAATAATTGTGTGACCACATTTTCATTAATTCTTTTTCTTTTCTTTTTTTTTGTTTTTTTTTTTTGTTGGTCCTGGGGCCTGAGCTCTGGGCCTGAGTGCCGTCCCTCAGCTCTTCAGCTCAGGGCTAGTACTCTACCACTTGAGCCACAGCGCCACTTTGGCTTTTTTTCTTTTTGCTTATGTGGTGCTGAGGTTTCGAACCCAGGGCCTCATGCATGCAAGACAAGCACTCTACCACTGAGCCACCTTCCCAGCCCCATTAACTCTTTTTCTAGGTAATGTTTCTCTCTCTCTCCCCCTCTCCTTCTCCCTCTCCCTCTCCCTTTCTCTTTCTCTCCCCCCCCCCCCCCCTTTTCTTGTTTGAGGTCATAAGGCCCAAGTCTGGTTCTTTTTTTTCTTTTTTTCTTTTTTTCTTTTTTCTTTTTTTTTTTTTTTTGGTCTGGTCGTGGGGCCTGAACTCTGGGCCTGGGCACTGTCCCTCAACTTTTCAGCTCAAGGCTAGCGCTCTACCACTTGAGCCACAGTGCCACTTCCGGCTTTTTTTCTTTTTGCTTATGTGGTGCTGAGGAATCGAACCCAGGGCCTCATGCATGCAAGGCAAGTGCTCTACCACTGAGCCACCTTCCCAGCCCAACCAAGTCTGGTTCTTTTCCAGCCTCTTGACAGTTAATGGCAAATGCAAATTGCTTTTTTGAGGGTTTTTTTCCCCCCGACCATTAGTGAGAAATTACTCTTTTCAAATGTTTTATTGGCAATTTAGAGCTTCCCTTTTCTTTTCCTCCCCTCCAAAACTCAGGTTTGAATTCGGGGCCTCTAACTCACTTGACTACTGCTCTTAGCTGGTGCTGTACCCCTTGAGTGATGGCTGAAGCCTGGTCTTTTTTTTGCTGGTTATTTGGGAGTCTCAGAGGTTCTAGCCAGGAAATAGAACAAGTCCGTGTGTGGGCATCGGGGCCAAGCCCTTTGCTGGACCCCTATGGGTCCAGATGAGACCCTTGCTTCCCTCGTTCCGGGTCTTCAGCCAGCTAGTCACATTTGTTCTCACCTGCTTAATGATAGGTCTGTGGTAAGTGTTGGGTCCAGAATTAGATAAAAGGCCTTGAGTCTCCATGTTTGTCCTGCTACCCTTGGAAAAACCCCGTGTGTCCTCTTGAGTGAGGGTGGCTGTGGCACCTGCGGCTGCAGTCTTCAGCAGCCTGGAAGCCACAGTCTCTTGGGCTCTCTGTTGGGCTTCCCTGGCACTGAGTTTGGCTGCGATACATACTTCAGCCTTCGTGATGATGTCAGTTGACTTCCCCCTCTCTGTCTCTGTCTCTCCTCCCTCAAGTATTTGAATCATTTGTGGATTATGTGGCAGTGGAACAGCTGGATGGTGACAACAAGTACGATGCCGGGGAGCATGGCCTGCAGGTAAGGTGACTCCGGTGTGCTGTGCTAGCGTCCCCTCTGACTGTCGTGGGTCGCTGGTTAATGGGCAGCATGGAAGGCGGTGCCTGCCCCTGTGCCTGGGGAGCTTTGCCCACAGGGTCTTCTAGACAGGGAGGGTGGGGCCCGAGGCAAAGACGAAGGTCTTGGTGGCCTGGTGCAGCATGGCTGGAAGTTTTCTCCTGTCGTCCCTGTGTTACTGGTGGTTTTCTTGTTTTTCCTGGCCACAAATAGTTTCTTAGTTCCTTGGACTCTGCTTTTAGTAGTTTAGCTTTTTGGTTTTTCCAGTGCTGCTCTTTTAATTTTATTTTATGTTGAGAGCTGCCACGTTTAACGCCCCCTAAAGGGCTGTGGGGGTGTGGCAGCACGGGTTTCATGACGAGAGCTGTCCACACTCCTGTGGCGGCTGGTCAGGCCGCCGCCTGTTCTGTGTCACCATCCCAGACTTGTTAGCTCACCCGCTGCATTATTAAACCTCCTCACTGCCCTGTGCTTCCAAGGCTGTGCTTTGTATGTCCAGTACCAATTTGCCCATTTCATGGTGGGCCACACCTTTGCCACTCCGGACCCTGGCCTGCACAGAGCAGAACGTCTCTGTAGATAGTAGTTAACAGCTGAAACATTCGATCAGCCTGCACGACTTGCTTCTCTGGACAGTAGTGGACACCAGATGTCTCCGTCATAGCCACAACAGTGGGAACAAGATCCTAGGTCTGGGGTTTTGCCTAGAAATTGTCCAGATAATCCTGTCTTCTTAAACAGTCTCGCACCAAACAAGGCTGCTGACAAAGTGTGGCTGGCCGCAGCCCCCAGGCCCTCCTTGTAGCGAGCTGTAGGACCCGTGGGCTTGCAGCCTAAAGAAGAGTCTGGATTAGAAGAGGCAGGAGGGCAGCGAGGCCCGAGAGTGGTTGAGGTGCCAGGTACAGTCACGATGGAGGAGAGGCTGAGAGCTGGGCAGTCATGCGGTCACCACAATGCCGGGCACTGGGGGGCGAATGAGAGTGTCTGCAGCAAGAGGCCAGTGGCCACGAGGAGAGTTGCTGCTGGCGGGAGCGCCCAGTGTGCACACCGGCTTGGGAGGCAGCCCGGGAAGGAGGTCCGTCCTCCACCTTGTCCTGTCAGCCCACAGCATCTAATGTGCCTGAGGTGACAGCCTCCTCCCCACCCCTCCCCTTTGCTGGACGTAAGAGGGGATGGAAACTCCACGCAGTGACAGCGGAGTCCAACAGTCCACCGCCCTCCTCCGTTCACTGCAGACACTACCCACGCTGCAGAGCCCAAAGCTGTATTTTTTGTTGTTGTTGTTGGGGGGGGGTCTGGTCGTGGGGCCTGAACTCTGGGCCTGGGCGCTGTCCCTCAGCTCTTCAGCTCAAGGCTAGCGCTCTACCACTTGAGCCACAGCGCCACTTCCAGCTTTTTTCTTTTTGCTTATGTGGTGCTGAGGAATCGAACCCAGGGCCTCATGCATGCAAGGCAAGCGCTCTACCACTGAGCCACCTTCCCAGCCCCCCAAAGATGTATTTGAGTACACCTTTTATTTCCGTTTACAAGGTTGAAACTGAATAATCTAGTTATAAAATTCAGGGGACTGCTTCATATTGACGCATTGCAGCAAGTCTGTTTCTGCCTTTTTTTGTTTGTAGTGTGTTCTATAGATAGCGCTATATAGGTGTTCAAGTCATGGTACTTGAACTCAGAGCCTGGGCACTGTCACTGAACTTTTTATTGCTCAAGGCTAGCCCTCTACCACTTTGAGGCAGAAAAACTCACAGTTTTGGAGGTAAGACTTTCCTGCCCAGGCTGGCGTTGAACCGCCGTCCTCAGATCTCAGCCTCCTGAGTAGCTAGGATTGTAGGCGTGAGCCCCCAGCACCTGGCCCATGAAAACTTTTTGAGACAGAGCCTATGTAGTTGCGGCTGAGGTGGAGCTTGATCCCCGGCCCTGGCCTTTCAGGTGCTGAGATTAATAAAGAAGACGCTTTAGGTGGCCGCTGGATGTGTCCCTGGTTTTGCACTGTTGACTCCACAGACCTGTTTTGATTGTGATAAAACCGGTCCTTTCATGGCTTCATGAAGGTAGAGGTGAGCTAATTCACATTTCTTCTCCATGTTCAGGAAGCAGAGAAAGGTGTGAAATTCCTAACGTTGCCACCAGTGCTACATCTGCAGCTGATGAGATTTATGTACGACCCTCAGACGGACCAAAATATCAAGATCAACGATAGGTAAAGTGGTTGGGAGCGGGCGGGGTGCGGGGGCATCCGCTGTTCTTGTGCTTTGGTATTGCCTTCCCTGGGGCTCCCAGCACTGAGGTCCACCCAGGAGACCCCAGAGGCCAGCTCACTCTAGCGATTCTCCCTCTCCAGCAGGTTGAAGGCTGTGAGGGCAGATTACAGTTGCCATTGTTTTTAGTCAGTTGGATTTTGGTTAGTGCACATGCCTCCTAACATTGGTACATGCTGCAGTAGAGAATGTGCCAATTCCTACTGAATACACCAAGTGGTACAAAGCCTTATTTCCCAGTTTTTTTTTTTTTTTTTTGGTTGTTGTTGTTGTTTGTTTTTTCACTGCTTAATTGAAGATGGATACTATCTCAGCTAGCCTCCAACTGTGAGCCTCTGGATCTCGGCTTCCTGAGTCATTAGCATTGCAGGGCATGGGCCACTATTGCCTGGCTCTCCTTTAAGTCTTTAAGCTCTCCGTCTGATAATAACTAGAATGTGCCTGCTTTTCCTGAATGCATGAACTCATGCAGGTATATGCCCCATGAAACGAGTGGTCTTCCAGATGGCCTCAGAAGTGAGGTGCAGGAATGGTAGTCTGTGCCTTCATGAGGGCAGGTAACCACTCCTCACCTGAGGGAGTCCATGTGCCCAGCAGGCACTCACTGCTGGTCTCTGCCTGCTGCTTTGTGTGGCATTCAGAGAAATGGCCTCTGCTGCTTGCACAGAGGGAGTCCCAGACACTTGGACAGTCCTTCAGGTGGAGGAACTGCGATCAGGGCGCCCCTCAGCCAGCAGCATCTCTTGGTGATTGCCCTGCCCGGTCTGCCTTCCTGACTCTGAGGGTCCCCAGCCGTGATGGGTTTGCTCACCTTGAGTGAGTGGATGAATGAATGTTAGAAGAGCCAAGTCCAAGCACCAGAGGCTCATGCCTGTAATCCTAGCTACTCAGCCTGGGCAGAAAAGTCGTCCTGGCGCTCTTCAGTAAACCACTCAAACTGGAAGTGAAGCTGTGGCTCAGCTTGGTAGAGATCTAGCCCTGAGCACAAGAGCTCAGCAACAGCACCCAGGCCCTGAGTTTAAGCCCCATGACCAAAAAAAAAAAAAAAAAAAAAAAGAAGGAAGGAGGGACAGACCAAAAGACCAAGTCCAGCTCTGTCCACTCACTGTGTGCTCTCCACAGGTTGTGGCCATGTCACCTCAGTGGTTAATTCCTGGACCTTTTTATTGTTGAGTACCTTAGGACTATCCATGCCTTGGGAAGTTCAGTGGTAATTTATCATACTCATTCTGTATTGGTATTCCACCCACCTTGCAAATCCAGCCTTAAGCCTTTATTGACATGATTAACAGATTTTTATTGTTTGTTTGTTTTTTTGGGTCTGGTCATGGGGCCTGAACTCTGGGCCTGGGCGCTGTCCCTCAGCTCTTCAGCTCAAGGCTAGCGCTCTACCACTTGAGCCACAGCACCACTTCTGGCCTTTTTCTTTTTGCTTATGTGGTGCTGAGGAATCAAACCCAGGGCCTCAGGCATGCAAGGCAAGCACTGTACCACTGAGCCACCTTCCCAGCCCCGATTAACAGATTTTTAAACTAAAAGGAAATCTCAAGGGTTGTCCAAGGACCTTAGTCAAAATCATGTTTTGTCATTAAAGATGAACCATTAAGTTAAAAAAGCTTGTAATAAGTAAAACCGAAAAGAACTTTGGGCATAAATCATTACTGAATTTCTTTAAAACTGTTTTTTAATAGGTTTGAGTTTCCAGAGCAGTTACCACTCGATGAGTTTTTGCAGAAGACAGACCCCAAGGACCCTGCGAATTACATCCTGCATGCCGTCCTGGTTCACAGTGGAGACAACCACGGCGGACACTATGTGGTTTACCTAAACCCCAAGGGGGACGGCAAAGTAAGTGGGTGCAGGGTGCACCTCCCAGCTCCAACTTGGGGCTGAGCCTTCTTTTCTGACCCTCAGCAGATCTGTGTGTTCTCTAGCTGTAAATGATCCGTGAGAGGTGGTATGTTACCACAGCATCCCTTTCTAATTTGAGGCTTACTCATCACCTGGGTCTGAGACCTGGGTCGGGGCCCTCCTTTTGTCAGGGGTATGGGTTTGCATGGCCCTCGGGGTGCAGAGGATATGATGTCATCTGGAAAACGCGTGGTCTACCACCGTAGTGCAGCAAGTACCGTGTGGGGTGGCATTCCACCTCTGTACTCACTCCAGGACACAGAGGCTGGGAAATGACGACGGGTGCAAGTTATGCTAGATTCAGGTCAGGAGCAGGGGCTAGAGGCACAGTGCAAGTGCAATCACAAGGCCCTGCACTCAGACCCCAGACAAGTCGGGAATGTGCTTGCTGTAGTAGGTAGATGTCGGAGGAGGAGGAAGTAATGAGGACAGATGCCTGGGGTGGGTTGGATTGGACACTGTGTGTGTTTAAAATGTCACTGCAGAGTGTTCTGTGTCTCTGCTGATTCTGGCTGGTTTCCTTTTCCAGTGGTGCAAGTTTGATGATGATGTGGTCTCCAGGTGTACTAAAGAAGAGGCGATTGAGCACAATTACGGGGGTCATGACGATGACCTCTCTGTGCGACACTGCACTAATGCCTATATGTTAGTGTATATCAGGGAATCAAAGCTAAGTGAGTACTTGGGTTTATGTCCCTCATTGTGGCACATTTGTGGGGAGGTACACAAATCCCTTAGCTGTCTTGGTGTCTGATTGGCTCTTAAAGCAATATAATAAAATACAGTGGACCTCACTGTGTCACCCATACAAACATATTTCCTGCTTTCTCTGTTAGCATCACGTAGGAGGGTACTGAGTGGGCTGTGGGCTTTGGCGTGGACTCCTGGTGCCAAGTAGCTTTCCATTCTTGTATCCTAAAGTCAGTACCTTGTAAGGGGGCAAGCAGACCCCGCACCGAGGTCAAAGAGGATGCGTTTGTCCTGCAGGTGAAGTTTTACAAGCTGTCACAGACCATGATATTCCTCAGCAGTTGGTGGAACGATTGCAAGAAGAGAAAAGGATCGAGGCTCAGAAGCGGAAGGAACGGCAGGAGGCCCATCTCTACATGCAAGTGCAGGTCAGCCTCAGCCTCGGACGACCTCAGGCAGACAGGGCAGCTGCAGCGCTCCTGTGGGGCAGGGCGGGGAGGCCCTGTTGGGATCAGAGCCCACACTGGAATATATACCTAGCTGAAGACACAGACTGAGCTGCAGAATGTAAGCCCCCAGCTAGGCAAGCGCTGGTATATTTTACTGGATTGCAAAAGGCATCCGCCCATCTTAACATTCTGGTCATAGCAAGGGGTTCCATTAAAAAAAAAAAAAACCTCTATCTCGGGGCTGGGAAGATGGATCAGTGGGAGAGCGCTTGCCTGGCATGCATGAAGCCCTGGGTTCAATTCCTCAGCACCACATAAGCAAAAAGAAAAAAGCCCTTCGGAAGTGGTGCTGTGGCTCAAGTGGTAGAGCGCTAGCCTCGAGCTGAAGAGCTGAGGGACGGCACCCAGGCCCAGAGTTCAGGCCCCACGACCGGACCCAAAAAAAAAAACCTCTATCTAGCTGGGCCACTGGTGGCTCAGGCCTGTAATTCTAGCTACTCAGGAGGCTGAGGTCTGAGGATCAGGCAGGAGAAAGTCCATGAGTTAACCACCAGAAAATGGGAAATGGAGGTGTGACTCAAAGTGGTAGAACAGTAGCCTTAAGTAAAAGAGCTGACGGACAAGGCCCAGGCCCTAAGTTCAAGCCCCACGACCAGCCAAACAAGCCTTGTGTAATTTAGCTGTGGTCCTTGGGCCCGTCTCGTGCCCGTTGCGAGCTGTCCTGTGTGCTGCTCTGTGCTCCAGATCGTTGCAGAGGACCAGTTTTGCGGCCACCAAGGAAATGACATGTACGATGAAGAGAAAGTGAAGTATACTGTGTTCAAGGTTCTGAAGAACTCCTCCCTCTCCGAGTTTGTCCAGAGCCTCTCCCAGACCATGGTGCGTGCCAGCCTCAGCCCGGGCGTCCCCGTAACACCCCCCCTGTGTGAACTCACAACTGTGAAAGGCTAGCTCCTTTTGGGGGTGGGTGCTGCATCTGGGCAGAGCATTCGTTCAGTGAGGTATTGACCTGAGCGCAGCTCCTGGCCAGGAAGGAGGTGAGTCCCTCAGGAGCCTGCCCCCTGGAGCTGCTCCTCTGGGATTCATGAAGGAGGACCTTGCTCCCCCTCTCGCCACCGGGGTCTGGCAGGTGGACACCGAGCCCTGGACCCCAAAATCCTGAAGAGGGGAGGGAAGTGCATGCCCAGAGATCAGGTGGGGCGAAGAAAGCATCAAATTGATGTGCTTCCCCTCAATTTATCTTCTAAAATTTTTCAGGGATTTCCACAAGATCAAATTCGATTATGGCCCATGCAAGCAAGAAGTAATGGAACAAAGCGACCAGCAATGCTAGATAATGAAGCAGACGGCAATAAAACAGTAAATATTGGTGCTAGGCCCTAGGGTGTGTGTGCAGCTCTGCGAAGGCTCTTGGCCTCTGCAGCTTGTGGCCTTATCTGCCTCTTGATCTGGTTCAGCAGAACTGGCTGTTTTCTGCAGAGCTCAAGAGTGGTTTGCACCCTGTCACCTAAGCCATTCACATCTCCTAAATTCAACGTCTCTTTTGGAAATAGATGATTGAACTCAGTGATAATGAAAACCCTTGGACAATATTCCTGGAGACAGTTGACCCTGAACTGGCTGCTAGCGGAGCAACATTACCCAAGTTTGATAAAGATCGTAAGTGCCCACACATGCCCGGCTGCAGTTGAGACAGGAGAGGGGCATCTGAATGCTCTCAGCACCTAGGCTCACCCTCCGTTTCTCATTTCCCAGTCCTGGGCTGGAAGAGTCCTGTGGGGTGGAACAGGTGCCACTGGGGCCAGGACTTCCCACCTGTCCCCTCTCTCTGCTCCCACTGGTGTTCTTCCCGCTGGTCAGCTCCATTAGTGCTGAGATTGCAGGGAGGAAGCTTTTCAGCTGTGGGCCACACAGCAGTGTGTCACCGTTAGGCCCCAGAAGACAGGTGCCGACCTTTCGGCCCAGCTGACCTTGGCCACTGCTGCTGGAAGGCTCCTGCAGCTTTAGCACGTCGTCTGTGCTTCCTTGCCTGGTGAGGTGGGGTCAGGCTGGAAAACTAGGATTTCTCAGCTCACCTCCCAACGTGGCTCCCAGGTTGATGTGGTGCACCTGAACCTGCCTCTGCGTTCAGTCAGCCTCGTGCACAAACCTCTCCTGACCCTCAACTGCTAGGGACCTGAAGGTGTTTGCAGTGCCGCTAATCTCTTACGTATCTGCTGAATGCTAAGATGCTAACAGCCTCTGTTCATCAACTTGTAGATGATGTAATGTTATTTTTGAAGATGTATGATCCCAAAACGCGGAGCTTGAATTACTGTGGGCATATCTACACACCCATATCCTGTAAAATACGTAAGTCCTGGCTGTGTTGGCCTTGTGACCTTAGCTCCGTGGAGTCCGGCCCTGCCTCTGACACCTGTTTTTGTGTTCTAGGTGACTTGCTCCCAGTTATGTGTGACAGAGCAGGATTTATCCAAGACACTAGCCTTATCCTCTATGAGGTTCGCACTCTTTCATGATAACCTCTTCCTTTCTAGCGGGGGGGGGGGGGGGGGGGGGGAGGGGGAGGGCGTTATTCTGTGAGCGCTGAATTTGTTAGCTAAGAATTTTTGGGTTGAGAGTTACACAGTTTTTATTAAATGATTTTTTTAAACTTGTTTAGTAGCAGTAAGTCTACTTGTAGAATAGGGGAATGTGGCTACTTTGTGAGCTGTGTTTTATGCCTTTGACTACAGGAAGTTAAACCGAATTTAACAGAGAGAATTCAGGACTACGATGTGTCCCTTGACAAAGCCTTGGATGAACTGATGGATGGTGACATCATAGTGTTTCAGAAGTGCGTTTACTCGGGTGGTTCCTGGCTCTGGGGTTTGGAGGGTTTGGTTGGTTTGGTTTTTTGCTAGTCTGAGGCCTAGCAAATACTTGGCTTGGGCTCTTGAGCCTAATTAGTTGGAGGTTTCTCAGAGCTTTGGCAGTAAACAGTTGGTCTTATAAAACGTCTGCCGGGAACTGCGGTTGTTCAGCAGGTGGGCATGGGTCTGTCACACACCAAAGCTGTCTGTGAGGAAATCGGGGCCTTGTGTGCGTCCCCACTGCTTGCTGTGGCTTTGGTTCAGTCTGCGGACTTCTCCATTTTCAGGGATGACCCTGAAAACGATAACAGTGAACTGCCCACCGCAAAGGAATATTTCAGAGACCTCTACCACCGCGTGGACGTCATCTTCTGTGACAAAACCATCCCCAATGACCCTGGATTTGTGGTCACGTTATCCAATAGGATGAATTACTTCCAGGTACTCTGTCCCCTCCCCATTCCACACATCCTACACAGCATCCCTGACTCTCTCTCCCCCATCTCTTCCTCTCTCTCCCTTGGTCCCGGGATTGAATCCAAGGTCCTCCACTTTTAGGCAAGCACTCTACCACGGAGCCACATTCCCAGCCCCCAGCTTCTCATTTCTAAATGTCTGTTAGAGAAGCTCTCTAGTGGTTTGAACAAGAAGGGTGTCAGAGTCCACTGTTCACTGGTGTGGCTCTGCGGACACCACCCCACAAAATCCTTTCTGCCCCTGGCATTATCTTTAGAGACAGATTGTAGCTGGGTATGGTCGTACATGACGGAAATCCAGGTTCCAGAAGGCTGAGGCAGAAGGTCTCAAGTTTAAAACCAGTAACCCACTAAGAAAGGCCATCTTTTCCCACTTCACTCAGTTTAAAAAAAGAACGTTCAAAGGGTCTCAACACAAAGGATTGCTGTAGATGCTAGTCAGCCCATTCCATGGTGCACATTGCAGTGCGCCCTTCATTCAGCGTGTGACAGTAGGGAAAGGTAAACATTAGGCTGCTGTCACAGGGGTTCACATTCAGACTGGGGCCTCGTTCTGTGCTGAGGTCTCCAGCCCTCTCAGGTCGTCTGCTTTGGTCTCCACCCCACAGGTTGCAAAGACAGTTGCGCAAAGACTCAACACGGACCCCATGTTGCTGCAGTTCTTCAAGTCCCAAGGGTAAGCCCTGGTGCTTGCTCCCCGTGCTCCCCATGACCCTCTTTCTGCTACCCCTTGCCTTGCATCTCTGCCGCCGCTAAAGCCGTCCATATCCATTCCCTGGGTGCAACTGGGTCTGGTCACATGTCCTGGCTTCGTGCGCTGTGCCACCCCACAGAGCGTTTGGGTGGGGCAGTTGGAAAGGCTCAGGTCCAGGAAACTGGAGTAATCAGCTGCGCTGTGAGCCAGACCCAGATTTTAGTGTAGTGAGAGGCTGTCGCTCCACTCACTCGGATGGGCCGACGGGCTTCCCTGCCGACACGCTGTCTCTTTGTGCAGTTACAGGGATGGCCCAGGTAACCCTCTTAGACATAATTATGAAGGTACTTTAAGAGATCTTCTACAGTTCTTCAAGCCTCGACAACCCAAGAAACTTTACTATCAGCAGGTAGGACCCCCAACTCAGTGACTGGGTACTAAAGAGGAGGCTGGGGTTGCTTGGGAGGATATCTAACAGGAGTATCTTTTTTCTCAATAGCTTAAGATGAAAATCACAGACTTTGAGAACCGGCGAAGTTTTAAGTGTATATGGCTAAACAGTCAGTTTAGGGAAGAGGTAAGTTTTCTACAGTAATTTTTTTTTCCATAGCTCCCCTGTTGTTTCTGTAGCCGCCCGTCAGTGCCAGTGTGTGGCAGAGGGCCCTGGCTGAGCCGTTCACCTGCGGTGAATGGCGCTGTAGGCTTTTCACGTGTCCCGGGCCAGTGCAGGGTGACCCCAAGGGCCCTGGCCGGCCCTGCCCGTTCTAGCCTGGCTGCTACAGCAAGTTACTGCTCTTGGAGGCAGTGAGCCTGCTAGGGTGTCTGGTCTTTGACCTTCCCACCAGAACTGAAGGGACCCTTCTCTGTGGACTAGCACGCTCTCTTGGTGCTGAGTTGGCACTGGTCAGGGAGGGCGGTCCCCAGCAGGTCTGGAAATGTCACCCTGTGTGAGCACAGCGATGGGAGCTGGAGGACTTGAGCAGCGGTGGTCAGAAGTCTGTGTTTTCTTTAAAGCACCCAGTTTCCTTGCCATTCTCTAGGAAATAACACTATATCCAGACAAGCACGGCTGTGTCCGGGACCTGTTAGAAGAATGTAAGAAAGCCGTGGAGCTTGGTGAAAAGGCATCAGGGAAACTCAGGCAAGTGTCTCCTGTTGAGGAGGGGCAGAGTCAGGCTGCTCCGGGCCCAGTGCAAGTGGAGGCCAGCCACAGCGTCCCCGCGGACCTGGTGTGGCAGTGAAGCCCAGTGCTGGTGGCCTGCTGTGAGAAGGCGAGTTGCAGCCTCATGTGGGCTTCAAGATCATGTCACTTACCCACTCGGCTGACTCACGCCTATAATCCTAGCTGCCTGGAAGGCTGAGACCTAGAGGGTTGGGGTTTGAAGCTGGCCCAGGTAGAGACGTCTGCAAGCCTCCATCTCCAACTAACTAGCAAAAGGAAAAAAAAAAAAAAAAAAGACTGGAGGCTCCAGTGGTAGAGCTCCAGCCATGAGCGAAGGGGTGGGCATGTTGTCAGACAAGGATCCGTTTGTGACCGGTGTGTTCTGTTTCCCTGTGAACATAGTGGCTTCACCGTGCTTTCGTTGTCTTTTTTTCCCCTAGGCTGCTAGAAATTGTAAGTTACAAAATCATTGGTGTACATCAAGAAGACGAACTGTTAGAATGTTTATCTCCAGCCACGAGTCGGACGTTTCGAATAGAGGTAATAGACTTTCCTTGTGGTCCCTGGGGGTGGGGGTGAGGCGCACGAGTTCCCCGTGGGCTCTCACGGTCTGTTCCAGACCGAGGTGTAAGCTAGTGTGCCGCTGAGGCATTGGGATATTGCTCTGCAGCCAGCACCACCAGCTCTAGAGCTCTCTTCTCCTCTCCCCACTTGCCTCCCCCCCCCCCCCCCCCCCCCCCCCCCCGTCAGCCCTGGAAGCTACCAACCATGAGGTGTGGTGCGAATCTAGGGCAGGCCTGTGCAGCACTGTAGATTAGCTGCTGACGCTCCTTCCACCCGAAAGGCACTTGTACCTTACCTTACTGCTCGTGCAAAACCTTGCTTTACTTTCTGGCTTTGTAGTAAGAGCGCAGTGTGGCATGTTGGCAGCAGTGTGCTTATGTGAGGCATCTTTCATTACTCAAGCAAGATGTTTGGGAGTCAGCTTAAGAAGAAAAAGAAGGGTTTATTGTGGCTCAGGGGTCTTGGTGGCATGCAGGAGCTTGTGGTGGAGGAAGCCGTTTACTTCTCTAGAAATGCAAGGCCCCTCCCGGGGGTGTCCAGCCACCGTCCTGCACGCTGCGCGGTCTGCGCTGTGGGCCTCGGGGGGTGATCTGATCGTTTGAATCGGCCTGCAGTAAGCGTGCTTTGTCTTTATACCGTGTGTCCAGGAGATACCTCTGGACCAGGTGGATATAGATAAGGAAAATGAGATGCTGATCACAGTGGCCCATTTCCACAAAGAGGTGTTTGGGACCTTTGGAATTCCGTTTTTGCTGAGGATACACCAGGTGAGAGTGGAGGCGGCGTGGTGGAGCTGGTGCGTGGATGCGCGCTGCGGCGGTGGGGTGAGGGTGCTGCGGTGGGGGGGGGCGCTGCGGCGGTGGGGTGGGGGTGCTGCGGTGGTGGGGGCGCTGCGGCGGTGGGGTGGGGGCGCTGCGGCGGTGGGGTGGGGGTGCTGCGGTGGGGGCGCTGCGGCGGTGGGGGCGCTGCGGCGGAGGGGTGGGGGCGCTGCGGCGGTGGGGTGGGGGTGCTGCGGCGGTGGGCGCTGCGGTGGTGGGCGCTGCCTGAGCCACGGTGTCCTTGCCTTCCCAGGGCGAGCATTTCAGAGAAGTGATGAAGCGGATCCAGAGCCTGCTGGACATCCAGGAAAAGGAGTTTGAGAAGGTGGGCGCCCACCCTGCCCCAGGACCCTGGCTAGCAAAGCAGTGTGCAGCACACTGAAGAAGCTTTGCCTTTTGTCTTGTAGTTTAAATTTGCAATTGTGATGATGGGCCGACACCAGTACATTAACGAAGATGAGTATGAAGTGAACTTGAAAGACTTTGAGCCGCAGCCTGGTAAGAGCACCCTCACTCCAGCGGGCCCTCGCGAGGGGCGCGCGCCTTGAAGGGCTGCTCGTGGCGGGAGGTGGCAGCCCTGTGAACGGGATTGGCGGTGTTGGCGGAAGGGCCCGGGGCAGCTCACGGGGGGCCTGCCGAGCGCCTGGGGGCCGGGGGTCTCAGGGCTCTTCTTTCTCCCGCAGGTAACATGTCTCATCCCCGGCCTTGGCTAGGGCTCGACCACTTCAACAAAGCCCCAAAGAGGAGTCGCTACACTTACCTGGAAAAGGCGATTAAAATCCACAACTGACTTCCTCTCCAGTGTCGACGGCGAGGGCAGCGTGGTGTGTGTCCTTTACCAGCCGCAGAACTTTGGTACACGTGCACTCTAGCCAGTCTCCAGCAAGAGGATGTGCTGCTGATGTTAATTTTATTTTGTTGAGGCTGTTCGGTTTGGCTTCTCTGTATCTATTGACTGCCCTTTTGAGCAAAATGAAGGTGTTTTTATAAAGCTCGGACGCCAGTGAGAGTTATTTTATGGTAACCACAGTGCAAGGCCGCTCAGCATCACGGGGAGCAGAGGTGCCTAGGACGGGTCCCCACGGGCAGCCTCTGGGCACAGGTGGGCGGGCTGCTGCCGGGGTCGCAGCCCTGCAGCTAGATAGGCCTGGGTAGGCTCCTTCAGTTAAACTTTCAATGACCTTTGTGCATCTGTAAAGGCAAACCGAGAAACTCACAACCTAATAAATAGCGCTCTTTCCTTCTCTGTGTGCACTGTCAGCCTTCCTCGGCTCGTCCCGCCCGCTGCCCAGGTCCTTCATAGCCCTCGTCACGCCTGTCACCCGGCAGCCACCACTGTGGTGCAGCCCGATCGCAAAGTGGGCGCACCGAACCAGCCCTCACACGCGTGGGGCTTTGCCCGGAGAAGGTTGTGAAATACAATTAAGGTTTACTCTGCTGCCCCTTGGCAGGCCGATCAGAACGGGTGATGGTTCCAAATCGGACTCGAGGACCCGGAGCTGCCCGCGACGAGGAGAGAGCCTTTAGAAGAGGGTGCGCTCGCTAGTGGTAGGAAGCTGTTGACTTTGTAAAAAAAAAAGAAAAAAAAAAGAAAAAGAAAAAAAGGTAAAAAGAGGGAAAAAGGAGAGATGAAATTGTATATTTAATGAATGACGATGTACAACTTGGCACGGGGGAGGGGGTCTGCGAGCGAGCTCGGGGCTCTCCATTGTGTCCCCGCTCCTCTCCGCTGAGCCGACGCCCCTGCGTGTCTAGTCTGGAGTGCAGTCGGATAGGATCGGCAATCACTTATTTCCTCCTTCCCAGTATTTTTTGTTTTGTTTCTGTAGCAGCGGTGTGCACCAACTCTCCTGTATATTGCCTTTTTGCTGGAAAATGTTGTATGTTGAATAAAATTTTCTATAAAAATGGAAATTCAGTGAGTGCCATGCAGAGCGGAGGTGGAGGAAGGTTTCCCATGCTTGGAGGTCTTGCCAACATGGAGCTTTGCCTCATTGCCAGCTTCCCAGGGGCGGGGGGGAGGTGGCCTCGCGCTGGACCTTACGCCCAGGTTTCCTGAGTTGTGTGATCTCTGTGGCTTGGAGCAGTAACAGCTGTCTCTGCTGCCGCTGAGAAACCTGTGCCTTCGGCCACTGGCCACCTTGGTTCCCGTACAGATGCCGAGCTGTCAGCAGGCGGGTCCCTTAGGGCACCTCCTTCCATCTCTAAAACCCACAGCTGCTGGCATGCGAGGTGTTGGGCTGGGGTTGGCTTAGACCGATGGGTAACTACAACGCGCTTACTTTCTCCCCAGCCCTTCCCCCGTCACGACTGGCGGTTGGAGCTCATTAGATTTTTGGAGACAAGAATGTGAAGGGAGCGTTTTAAAGTGAAGAGAGCACCGAGATAACCTTCCAGTTTCTGGCTCTGCTCCTCCCCAACCCCATGTGAAGTCCTCCTGCCTCCGCTGATAGCAAGGGAGCGCAGCCTTGGCCAGGGTGCGCGCGGGGTGTTCCGGAAGCAGTCTGCAGGGTCTCCTGTGAGATATCACTGTCCTCGGGGCGGGGGAGGGGAGGTTTCCTACCCGGTGTCCCCTTCAGGCTCACCTTGGGGAACCACTTTTGAGAGCAGCCGGCCTTGCTCTGGGGTTTGACTCACGTGCCAGTCCATCCAGAAAGGAGACTAGCACTCTACCCGGTTTCCCAGCAGTAAGGAGGCACAAGCAGGAGGATGCAGAGTTCAAGGTCACCCTGGACTCCACAGAGCCTGTTGGGGACCAGAGTTTTATTGGGTATGAAATGTGACTTGGGCACATTACCGCCAGGACTGACCGACACCTTGAGAAAGTCTCCAGCGAGCAAGCACAGGCTGGGAGGGGAAAGTCATGGTTCCACGCTGGAGAATCAAGTAGTAATGCCTCTTGGGACCTTTGCTACCACTACCTGACAAACTGCCACCGGCCCGGCACCATTCTAAGAGTTCTCATTTTAATCTCAACTTAAAAACTGGCCGCGTGTTTGAAAGACCTGAGTTAGAGACCTGTTGGAGGTTCCCCTGGAGTCAGGGGTGCTAGGCAGACCCCAGGTGTGCCCGAGTATAAAGAAGGAATAGCTTCTACACACTCTCCCACTTTTCCAAGCTCTGTGTACTCACTCCCCAGCTCTAGGGCTCCGTACCACCCACCCACCTGTTGTCAAGCTGGGGCTGCTTTGGGGCTGTTGGTGGGTGAGGTGTGGCCGCAGCTACTTTTATTTAGAACACAGTGATCCATCAGCCCCTCCTGGGGCAAGAGGGTCTGAAGCTATGGTGGAGGGGTTGTAGGGGGGAGGGAGAGGACGGATCCCTGCCTGGTTTTGAACGCCCTCTGTATCTCATGGGCTGGCTAAACAGGCCAGAGCCTTAGGGCGCTGCTTCCGCTGGGCCCACTAGGGTGGGCAGGGCCTATGCCAGCAGGCATGGTGAGCGGCTTTGCAGACACTAAAAACAGCCACACCACACCCTCCTGTCTGCCCAGTGATACCGCGGTGTGGGTGCGGCCTGCCCATCTCATCTCCGGCCACCTTGAAGTGGTTGGCAGTCAGGGCCAGTAGCGAAGAACCTGTCAGTCCTGTGGGGCTCTGCGCCAGGCAGGCAGCCAACATCAGCACCTCTGTCCAGGCTTCTACGTCTGGGAGGGGCAGACTGCTGCTCAGCCAGACTGGGCCCCTGGCCCAGCTCCCCTCCTTGCTGGGCTCCGTTGGCAGGTACTGCTGCCCTCTCTGCTTTGTGATAGAGCAGGCAGCAGGTGTGGGGTGAGCAGAAGGGAGACAAAGGTCACCTCAGGGTCCCACCAGGCCTCCCAGGAGCCGCATTTGCTGTCCTGAAGATCTTGTTGATGGCTTCTGTTTGCAAGTCTCCCAGTGCATGGTTGGGGGGGGGCGGGGGGGGTAGTGGCAGACCCCAGAGGGGCAGCCATGGGTGCCACAGATGTAGAGACATTATCCTGGTCCCTCGACTGTCCCATGGGGACAGTGTGACATTACAGTGGATTCTTAGACCATCCCTCACATGCCTGCAGCTTCTTATTTTCTCTTCCCATCCTCCCTTTTGCTGCTGCTGCTTTGTTGTGTGTGAGTGTGGTTTTGTGGTGGTTGTGTTTATCTTTTGTGTACTGAGGATTAAACTTAAGGACCCATCTCCATCTTGAAACACATACTTAACCTTTTTTTTTTTTTTAATTTTGGCCCAAGAGAACTTGAACTCAGGACTTCACTCTCGCGTAGCTTGCTTGTTTGCGGCTCAGCTGTTCACACAGCGTGCTTTGCCCTGGCTAGCATTGATCATGACTTCTCAAACCTCAACTCCTACAATACATATAGAAAATTAACACAACGGAGCCAACGCCCCACTGGTACTCTTATTACGTGAGCAATGCCGCCAGCAGTGATTTGCGCTGGTTGGTTGGAGATGGAATTCAGTGAATTTTTCTTTCAGCCAAGCTCATAATGGCACTCAAACTTCCGCAGTAGCTAGGGTTATGAGTTTCTCAACAACCCTATAAAAGCCAGAGCCTGTAATTCCAGCACTGTGAAGACAGGCAGGAGGATTCCAAGGTCTTTCAAGTCTGAGCTACATGATGAGAGTCTATTTCAAAAAACTTAAAAGCCTGATGCTGGTGTCTGGCCCCTGTGATGACATCTACTCGGGAAACTGAGATCGGAAGACTGTGTTTCATAGTCATGCCGAAGGACAGATCTGAGACTCTTACCTCCAGTTAACCAACAAAAACTAGAAGTAGAATCATGGCTCATGTGGTAGATCAAGGCCCTGAGTTTACGCCCCAGTGCTGGCAGCAAGGTTGCTATGATTGTCCTGTACTATTGTACAGGAGTGGAGGTCAGGCATGGACTGAAGGGTAGCCAGAGGGGAAGGGGGCTGGGGAATCTCATCCTGGAGTCCCAGAGCTAAATGAACAGCAGAGGCAGCCTGGCCTGAGGAGACACGCATGAACACACCTGTGTACTCAAACTCTAAGAGGAAGGACGTGGAAGGTCTCACAGATCCTTGTGGGTGGACCCCTTTAGGAATTCATTCACCAACAAGAGCCAGCTCTGTCTAGCCTGACCTCATCCCTGAGCCTGTGTGGAACTCCTCACCCAGCTCCCTGAGAGCTCCCGGCCGCCAGGGGGCGGTGTGGGAAGAGGAGAAACTCCCCGGCACGGGTTCTCCCGGTGAAGTCCAAGGCCGGCCTCACATTCTCCTGCAGGAACCGGAACAAAGCCCAGCCCAGAACACTAACAAGACATCACAATGGCTGCCACCCGGCTGGCCGGCGGCAGGGAGATCTCCTCACACTCCCGCACCTGCCTGGCCATACCATAGGGACTTCTCTGAGACAAACAAAAGTGGGCTTCCAAGTGGCCCGGTGAGGGATGACCAAAAAATCAGACAAATCGAAGAAAAAACGAAGAAAGCAGGAAGAGCCCGAGGAAGAAACCGTTGAAGACGATGAAGATGATGATGAAGAAGACGAGAGGTGCAGGGGCTCAGCAGGCCAGGGGGAAGGACACGGGACCTGCGGGAAGGAAAAGCGGGTGCTGCTTCAACCTGAACTGGGCTCTTGGTCCCAGTCCCTCCCCGCTGGAGCCCCCAAATCCCACTGTCTCCTACCATTGTTTCCCAAAGGAACAATGGTGGGTGAGGCCTCCCACATCACCCACTCTTTCTTAAAGTGAGGAGACGTCTGAAGAGTCTGAAGGTAAGAACCTCTCCACGCCACCCAGGCCCACGTGGGAAGCAGAACTCACTCAGCCAGGGCGGGGGTCTGGCCTGGGCCTGCTCCAGTCTTCCTTCCTTTATTTCATGGAGGTTACTTGGGTGTGGACTCGGGGCGGCTGCTCTGGCTTGAGTGGTTTTGGCCCCGATGGCCTCCACCCACACCCTGTCACCAGCGCCTGTCCTGTGTGTGACTGCATGTCAGGCCGGGGTCATCACGCCCTGCCCAGCCACGTGCAGGCTTTGGTCTCAGGAACCCACGCTGCTCCTCTCCCCTGGTCCTGGGGGCAGGGCTGGGCCCTGCTAAGCCTGCTGGGGCTCGCCTTGAGCTGGCAGCCCGCAGCTGGGGCCAGGGCTTCCCATCTGGCCTGGGTTTCCTTCCCCTGGGAGGTGGACCTGGGCTGCAGGGCCCACATGGCTAAGGCGTTCTCCTGCCCCAGAGCCCATGCCGGGGAGGGCGGGCATGGGGGGCATCCTCTGTGCTAACCCCACCCTGCAGGATGCGTAGAGCACCTAGAAGGCCAGAAGCCACCAGCTGCTCTCCTGGCACAGGCAGGAGCAGGAGGTGCAGAGGAAGCCCAGGGTCCTGTCAGGTGGCCCGCATGGCTCACCACACTAACACACTTCCTCCTCCTTCTGGAAGGCTGGGATACAGGTGTGAGCCACCATACCCAGACTCTCACCGTGTTTACTAGGTGACCTCAGTAAGTTACTGAGCCTAGTTTGCACACCTGGAAGAGTGGGATAACACTTGTCTGGGGCTAGGTGTGGTGCACCTGTCACCCCAGCGTTCAGGATGCTGGGGCAAGGAGGAAGGTGAAGACAGGTGGGCATGGCTGGACTCAGATGTGCCGGGGGGAATCCAGCTGCTCCGCCCCTTGGCTCCTCCCTCTGGCCTGGCTGTCTCCTGTGGGAACTCCCCTCTGCAGCCGCCCCCGAGGCGTCTCCGTGGCCTCCCCCCACCGCCCTCAGACCTGAGGGGCTTCTCTTTCCTCTCTCCTCTAGAGTCTCAGTCTTCAAAGGAATCTGGAAAAGATACAAACCTGCACCCGTGCCGCGGCCAAATCTGTCATTCAGGTGAGTGTCTAGCTGTGGCCCCGGTCTCTCCTTGCCTTGCATCTCCTGCTTGGGCTACCAGAGCTTCTTCCCAGATCTCGGGACAAGCCTCAGCAGGCAGCACCCACTCTGGAGAGCCCCACCGTCCCCCCCAGGCCCACAGCTGGCCCGGATTCCCCATTGCTGCTGTAGGTTTCCCTACTACAGCCTCGCCTCGGTCTTTGCTCCCCAAGTCAATGGAGGATGGGGAGATGCATACACTAGGTGCTCAGGAATGCTGATCTAGTGACCCCCCCTGCAAACACACTGCCCTGTGCCCCACACCGGAGGGGAACACACAGCCCCTGGTGGGACCTGAGATTTGGGGGTTCTCAGCAGGCTTGCCAAGGGATTCTCAGGCACTCTGAGAACTGCCTGGCCACACTGGATATTGGTCAGCTGCCCAAACCACTACAAAGTTACTGAGGTACTTAACTTACCAGGAGGAAGGTTGATTTTGGTTTCCAATTCTGGGGGTTCAAGTCCAAGACCCAACAGACCCTCTTGCTTTGGGCTTCTTGGGAGCAGCAGACTCTGCTCCCACATTCTGTTCATGGCCATTCCCCCAGTGACCTAAGCAGCTCCCACAAGGATCCACCTCCTGAGCACTGAGACTCCATTGGCTCCCAGTCCCTCCATGGCCACGCCCCTAATGACCTGAGCACCTCCCACAAAGAGCCACATCCTGAGCACTGAGACTCCATTGGCTCCCAGTCCCTCTGTGGCCACGCCCCCAATGACCTAAGCACCTCCCACAAAGATCCACATCCTGAAACCCCAGCACCTCCCAACAGCGCTATCATGAGGACCAGGCCTCTATCCCACGGACCCTGGGAACTCTAAGCTCAGCCCCAGGGGGAGGCAAACTCCCAGAGGGCAGCCTCCGTGACACAGCCCTCTGCACATGCTGGAAAGGGCCTCAGAACTCCCTCCTGCTGCTCACCTTAGCTCCCCATCAAATAGGGACATTGTTGCCTCCAACTCTCAGGGCTCCCCTCTCTCTGCACCTCACACCCAACTCTAAAGGATTCACCCGGCCCATGCCTGAAGCGGGTGGGTCAGAACACTCAAAAGTGCACGGAAATTGCTGGTGTTGGGTTTCCTGGGACAGCCCCAGATCTGACACCCTGGCTGAGCCACAGTCCAGCCTGGATAGGGTATTTCACTGGAGGACTTGGAGACAGCCTCTTGCTCGCTGAAGGAGCCAAACAAGAGAGGGTCTGCCCTGGGCTAGGATGTACAGGGCCCTCCGTGAGTGTCCTGGTCCCTGTGCCTGGATCCTGTCCTCACCTTGGCTTGGGGTCTGGACCGGGGAAGTCCCTGAGGCTGATGGAATGGGGGGATGTGGGGGCCCATGTAGTTGGCCTTGGGAACTTAGAGGATCCACAGAAACGTGAGGATGATATGCCATGGTGCAGGGGAAAACCAGCCACTGTCACCGGTGGGTGTGGGAAGGTTTGTCTGCTGGGGTGGGTGGCATCGGGGCCGGGGAGACAGGGGATCTGGTCTAAACTACTTCCCCCTCCCCCAGATATGTTTGCTGGCATACGGAAGGTGACAGTCAACATACCCACTCAGGTGGTCTGCCCCTACTGTGGGAACTACTTGGGCCAGGTGACCACCCCTGTCCCAGGAATCCTTGGTTGGCTGATGTGCACTGGCTTCTGTGTGCTTGCGTGAGTGGCCAGGCCTTGGGACCCACAGAGACCCTGAGCACCCAGTGAGGGAGGCCTGCTGGGTGGGAGGGGGCTCTGGCCTCCCGTCTCAGGACGGGCCTCTGAAGGAGCATGTGCAGAAGACGGCCAGTACCATGCATACAGCACGTCCCCTCTCTAGGCATGGCCGCTTAGCATCCTCCCAGGAGGAACTGTACCTGTGGTCAGGTGCCTCTCAGGAGGAAGGAGATGAGAGGTAGTGGCCGACATCCCTGTGTTTGAGATGACAGGGTTATAGCACAGCTACCAGGCCGGGAGCTTAGGCCCACCATAGATTCTCAGGTACCCAGAGGCGAGGTCCTGGGCAGGGCCTGTCCTCTGCTCATAGCCCAGTGGCTCCTGGGACTGCAGGTGTTTCCTGGGTTGCTGCTTTGTCCCGTGCTGTCATGAGGGAACGAAGGACATCAACCAAACCTGCCCTTTGTGCAAGAAGGAGCTTTTTCACTACCAGTGAAATAAATATCACTAATGCCCTGTGTGTGTGTGCTGTGTACTCCTTGGGATCTTGCCAGCCTGCCAAGGAGGGTACAAGAAACACCAAGATCTTTATTTTTTTATTTTTTATTTTTTTATTTGAGAACATACTGTACAGAGGGGTTACAATTACATGGGCAGGATAATGCATACATTTCTTACCAAGCATTGCAGCCTCCTCTTTTGTTTACCCTTCACCTCCCTTCCCAGCCTCCCCCCTCCCCCCAACACCAAGATCTTTACACCCCCCCATACACTCTCGGGGAGGTGTGGTGACATCAGCAAGATCCTGGGACTCTGCAGATCAAAAGCAAAAGCTGAGGGCTGGGACTGGGGGACAGGCCGCAGCTCAGAGCTGTGTATGTGGAATTTGACATCTGTTAGAAAGATGGGGCTGAGCCGGGCGCTGGTGGCTCACACCTGTAATCCTAGCTACTCAGGAGGCTGAGATCTGAGGACTGCGGTTCAAAGCCAGCCGGGGCAGAAAAGTCCGAGAAACTCTTATCTCCAATAAACCACCAGAATACTGGAAGTGGCGCTGTAGCTCAAGTGGTAGAGCGCTCGCCTTGAGCTGAAGAGCTGAGGGGCAGCGCCCAGACCCAGAGTTCAAGCCCCACGACTGACAGAAAGAAAGAAAGAAAGAAAGAAAGAAAGAAAGAAAGAAAGAAAGAAAGAAAGAAAGAAAGAAAGAAAGAAAGAAAGTGGCTCGGCACCGGTGACTCAGGCCTGTAATCCTAGCTATTCAGGAGGCTGAGATCTGAGGATCATGGTTCAAAGCCAGCCTGGGCAGGAAAGCCCATGAGACTCTTATCTCCAATGAACCACCAGAAAACCGGAAGTGGCGCTGTAACTCAAGTGGCAGAGTGCTCGCCTTGAGCTGAAGAGCTGAGGGACAGCGCCCAGGCCCAGAGTTCAAGCCCCATGACAGCCGAAAGGAAAAGAAAGATGTGGAAGTGGAAGTTTGTCTGTGTAGGCCAGAAAGGCCTGATGGGGTAGGAGCATGGAATGGCCTTTGGAAGGTCCCTGCAAGACAATCGTACAGCCAGACCCACTCTGAGTGCATTGGGAAGACTCCCATATCTCAGGAGCAGGAGGATGAGCAGCAGGACAGACTTCTCTAGACAGAGGCCCCAGATGGCTGTACCTCTAGGATCCCCCACCCCATGTAGTGGAAGACTTGAAAACAACATGTTTAGGACTGAAAATGGGGGCTCCCACCAGGAGCCGGGCGAGTTCCTGGAATGTGATGACCAGGCGGTAGAAGCCATCCTTCAAGGCAGCCAGCTTTGTGATGTGTGTGCAGCATCCTGCCCGCTGTCCTTTCTGGTCCCCACCACTTAGAGAGCTGACGGACCCTGCCCAGAGTTGTTTCCAATGCCACTTGTCACCTCTTGGAAATAATTTTTTTTGTCCGTCGTGGGGCTTGAACTCTAGGCCTGGGCGCTGTCCCTCAGCCCTTCAGCTCAAGGCGAGCGCTCTACCACTTGAGCCACAGCACCATTTTTGGTTTTCTGGTGGTTCATTGGAGATGAGCGTCTCACAGACTTTCCTGCCCGGGCTGGCTTTGAACCATGATCCCTAGATCTCACGCCTAGGATTGCAGACGTGAGTCACCAGCTCCTGGCTCTTGGAAAGGATTTGAAGAACCAGATTTTCCCATCTTGGTTTGGAGAACCCCACAGGCCGGTAGCTGTGAAGGGCTAAGCACCACGAGTAGCCCTCTCCTCTAGTCCCTGCTCTGAACAGAGCAGCCAGGCCTGGGTGTGTGGGGTCATGGCGGCGTACTATGCCTCTTTCTCCAAGTGGGACATGGTGCCCCACTCTCAAGAACTGCTTCCCCAGGGGCCCCAAACCCGGCTGCCCTGGCAGCCAGCGCCAGGAAGTCTGCAGGTCCAGAGAATGTGCCAGTCCCTTGCCAGCTGCGCCCAGCAAGTTCACATCACACTGGAGGGGCCCAGGGAAACGGGAGGTGAGGTGGGCAGAGTCAAGATGCTGGCTATGGCACGGGCCCTCCGCCAGGCTGGAGTCGGCCCTATGGGAGATGCTGTATTCGGTGCCTGCCTGCTCACTGCCTTGAAACAGGGCTTAGCTACTGTCCCATACTCCCTGCTAGGAGGTCAGAGCCAGGGCTCAGGGTGGGCCTTTATCACTGCACACAGCCTCAGCACAGGCCACGCCCACCCAGCAACCACGCCTTCTAGCCTAGGCCACGCCCCCTTCCCTGCCTGTTGCGTTCAGCTCAGATGGAGGAGGATCTTCAGGCATCTCCAGCCCCATGCACGGTGAGACTCCCTACCCCAGGCAGGGAGCCCTGTGACGTCTGTAGTGTACCCCAGGTCGGTCAGTTCACTCCCTCTTGCCCAGGAAGGGTGGATCACTGTTTCCTGCACACAAGTGGGCATTGGGCCTCATCCTCAGGACTTAAAGGTGGGCAGGTTTGGCCTGAGTGCCAAGGTGAAGCTTACAGCAGGCCGGGGTCTCCGAGGTCTGTGTTCTGTGTTCACCACGGGTGAAAGCCTGCTGTGAACGTTGCCCCCCCAGATCCAGCCGTGAGACCAGGGGGCAGCCACGGATCGTGCCCCTGAACTTGCCGCCCTCCATGGGCCCTGGTTAGCAATGTGCCACCCACCAGGAGCAGATGCCTCATCCGTCACCCATAGCTGCCTGACCGGCCTCCTAGGGAAGGAAGGCCTTTAGTGAGAGAGCCAGGCCATTGTAAGAACCATAACCACCGTGCAGTCTCCGCACCTTAAAAGCATAAACTCTGGCTGTACGTCAGTGGCTCACGCCTGTCATCCTAGCTACTCAGGAGGCTGAGATCTAAGGATCATGGTTCAAAGCCAGCCGGGGCAGGAAAGTCTGTGAGACTCTGATCTCCAATGAACCACCAGAAAACCGGAAGTGGCGCTGTGGCTCCAGTGGTAGAGCGCACTTTGAGGTCACAGAGCCAAATCCCACTACCGCAGGCATCAGCCACCTGGCAAGTAAAGCCCCACACGTGCCACGCCTTGGCCTCAGCAGGCTTTGCAGTGGCCGTGGCCAAAGCAGCCCCAGAGCAGCAGCACGCCTCGGCGAAGCCGGAGAAAGGAGCCTCGCATTACCTCCAACCACAGAGCGCAAGAGCAGTGCCTGGATTTGAACCTGTGCCTCCTCCCACCTGCCAGGCTATTTAGGGTGACACCTGCACCCCCAGAAAACATGGCTCCCTCCCCAGGATCCTTCTAGAGGGGCAGAACTTGGGGCTAGCCCTACCCCAGGGCCTTTGCCTCTGTAGGGCTTTTTCTCCTGTACAGTTCCCTCCTCTTCCTCCGCCCTCCCCCACCTCCAGCCACCTCCCAGCAAGCAGCAGTGTGAGCTATCTTCTCACAACAGGGTTCTGAGCTCCATGTGTTCTGCCCAGCCTGGAGCCCCCCTGCTTCTCCCTCCAGAGTCCCCACCCTGTCATCTCCTCCTTACTTCCGGCATTGTACAGGGGTGATTACCCATTCCTGGGGCTCCTCTTTTCCCCCTGCCCACCCTGCACTGGGGAGCGGAGGATGCCTAGGATGAAGAATGTCCCAACTCCTTCCATTGTCCCCACTGCAGGGCTGGGAAGGTGGCTCAGGGGTAAGAGTGCGCACCTAGCATGCATGAAGCCCTGGGTTCGAGTCCTCAGTACCACATGCCTAGAAAAAGCCAGAAGTGGTGCTGTGGCTCAAGTGGTAGAGTGCTAGCCTTGAGCAAAAGAGGCTCAGAGACAGTGCCCAGGCCCCAAGTACAAACCCCAGAACTGGAAGAAAAAAAAAATGTCTCACTGCAAAAGAGCATAACCGGCAGAAAGTGACTTCGTTTCATTGCTACATACAAAGAGGGAGAAGCAGCCGGATCCCCGGGTCTTTCCATTGCTAGGGTGGCTGTTCCCTGCCTGAACTGTGTGGCTGTCATGGGACTGTCGTGTTTGTGGTACTGGGGTTTGAACACAGTGTTTTACACTCGCTGGTCAAGTACTCTACCACTTGGGCTGCACCTCCAGCCCTTTTGGCTTTAGTTATTTTTGAGATGGGGGTCTCCTTTTTTCTTTTTTGGAGCTTGAATTCAGGGCTTGAATCCTGAGCTTGTCTGCTCCAGGCTAGCGCTCAACCACTCTGAGTCACAGCACCACTTCTGGTGGTTCACTGCAGATAAGAGTCCCATGGACTTTCCTGCCCAGGCTGGCTTTGAACTACGATCCTCAGCTCTCAGCCTCCTGAGTAGCTGGGATGACAGGTGTGAGCCACCAGCACCTGACCCTTATTTTGCTTTTCGAGGTTCAGTCTCACCGACTTTGCCCAGGGCTGACTTCAAGATCCTTCCGCCTGTTCCTCCTTTGAGTAGCTGAAACTACACACATGAACCATCCCTCCTAACTCCAACCCAATCACTCTTCCTCCCCTCCTCTGAAATGCAGCGTAGATAACACAATGGCGGATGAATAGATGCTAGTTTGACCCTGGCTTTCCCTTTACCCCACACTTCTTCCTGCCCTGGTGGGTATCAGTTGCTCCTCACTCAAGCGTTTCATAGATCTGTGCCTTCATCCTTCCTGCACCCAGGAACGCTGTCGTCTGAAGGATACCCAGGCATCAAACATGGATGACCCAGGGGACTTGGGCAGACCCAGTACCCCAAAGCATTCCCCATTCCTGCTGGCTCCTAAGGGTGCCAGGCTGGGAGAGAGGCTCAAGAAATTAACAGGGGCTCGAGAAAGAGCTGAGGCTGCCAGTGGGGGGCAGTAGAGAGAGGGGCCAGCCAGAGGGGTCCTGGGGAGCAGGAGAGGAAGCCTCTGCAAAAGGAGGAAAGAGGGAGTCATCATAGTATTGAGGGGTTTCCTGTGCCAGAGCATCTGGCTGTGAGGCGCTGGAGCTGAAGGCTGAAGCCTCTGGGTCACTGGGAGAAGTGGCCGGGCCAGAGCCCCAAGGGGGCCAGGGAAGCCACGGAAGTTCACCCAGGAAGCCAGATGCCTGTCATCCTAGCTACTCAGGAAGATGAGATCTGAGGATCGCAGTTCAAAGCCAGACCAGGCATGAGACGCTCATCTCCAATGAACCTCCAGAAAACTGGGAGTGGCGCTGTGGCTCGAGTGGTAGAGCGCTCGCCTTGAGCTGAAGAGCTGAGGGACAGCGCCCAGGCCCAGAGTCCAAGCAAGCCCCACAACCACCAGGAGGTGGTAATGGGAAGGCTGAGGCCCAAGGAAAGATGGATGTGGGGGCTTCCCAGGATACAGGTAGGCGGGAAAGCGGGGAAATACCCGCTGCCCTGTTGGATCTAGCAATGGAGGTACGCTGGGAGAGAGAAGGCGGGAGGTGATGAGGCTGGATGTGGGGTGGAAGGTGAGTGTGGGCCAGGGCCCAGGGAGCAGATGAGACAGGTTTTCTGGAGAGGCCGAGGCCTGGGGTGAGCGGAAGGAGGCGGGAGACTGGGCCGCAGGGAGGCAGGCCTCTGTAGCCAAGCCTCCTGCCTCCTTTCTCCCACAAATGTGCCCGCACGGCGTCCCAGGGCCTTGGAGGCAAGCAGGCAGAGGGCGTGTAGGGGCCGGGACTGGTGTGTCTTCTTCACCCCTGGCGGGCTGGCGGGCAGCACACAGCACACTGAGGGGGCTTCAGTGATATTTATTTCTCTGAGATCACAGTTAATGGCAGCGGAAGATCTCCTTGTCGCACACAGGACATGAGTGGCTCACCTCCACGGGGCTCGACTGGCAACACGGGAGAAAGCAGCAACCCAGGAAACACCTGCAGCCACCCCACCCCAGGCCAATCCAGATGTGAGAAGAGGCCTTTGTCTCTCCAACTGTACCTCGCCCACCTCTGCGGTCCCTACACATAAGTACGGGGCTCCCACCATCTCCCAGGCACCCTGGGCTGAACCTTGTCATCCTGACTGGCAGCACCCGACAGGAGGTACAGCGCCCCCTCCTCCGAGGACAGACCGTGCACGGTGCTGTTTCTCTTCTGCACATGCGCCCTCAGGCATCTGAGGCTGAAGGCCAGCACCCCCACCCACCCACCCAACAGGGCTCCCTCCCCCGGTGCTCAGGGCTTCTGCGGGTCCCGAGGCCCGGCCACTCACGCAAGCACAATGATGCCAGAGCACAGCACCCAAGAGAGCAGTCCTGGGACGGGCGTGGCCACCGTGACCACGTAGTTCCCACAGTAAGGACAGACCACCTGCGTGGGTATGCAGATCATCACCTTCCGCAGGCCACCATACAGACCTGAGGGGAGGGAGGGGGTTTAGACCGGGTCCCCTAAGTCCCCTGCCCTAGCCTGTCCACTCCAGAAGAACGCCTTTCCGCACCCTCCAGTCCATGCTGGCTTCCCACTTCCCACCAGCCCCGGTGCACGAGAGCATGCCAGCCCCCCACACCGTGGCATGTCATCCGCACATAGTTCAAAGGCCAGCTACATGGGTCCCCACGTCCCCCCATTCCATCAGCCTCAGGGACTTCCCCAGTCCAGACCCCAGGCCAAGGTGAAGACAGGATCCAGGCACAGGGACCAGGACACTCACGGAGGGCCCTGCACATCCTAGCCCAGGGCAGACCCTCCCTTGTTTGGCTCCTTCAGCGAGCAAGAGGCTGTCTCCAAGTCCTCCAGTGAAATACCCCATCCAGGCTGGACTGTGGCTCAGCCAGGGTGTCAGATCTGGGGCTGTCCCAGGAAGCCCAACACCAGCAATTTCCGTGCACTTTTGAGTGTTCTGACCCACCCGCTTCAGGCATGGGCCGGGTGAATCCTTTAGAGTTGGGTGTGAGGTGCAGAGAGAGGGGAGCCCTGAGAGTTGGAGGCAACAATGTCCCTATTTGATGGGGAGCTAAGGTGAGCAGCAGGAGGGAGTTCTGAGGCCCTTTCCAGCATGTGCAGAGGGCTGTGTCACGGAGGCTGCCCTCTGGGAGTTTGCCTCCCCCTGGGGCTGAGCTTAGAGTTCCCAGGATCCGTGGGATAGAGGTCTGGTCCTCATGATAGCGCTGTTGGGAGGTGCTGGGGTTTCAGGATGTGGATCTTTGTGGGAGGTGCTTAGGTCATTGGGGGCGTGGCCACAGAGGGACTGGGAGCCAATGGAGTCTCAGTGCTCAGGAGGTGGATCTTTGTGGGAGGTGCTCAGGTCATTGGGGGTGTGGCCATGGAGGAACTGAGAGCCAATGGAGTCTCAGTGCTCAGGAGGTGGATCTTTGTGGGAGGTGCTCAGGTCACTGGGGGAATGGCCATGAACAGAATGTGGGAGCAGAGTCTGCTGCTCCCAAGAAGCCCAAAGCAAGAGGGGCTGCTGGGTCTTAGACTTGAACCCCCAGAATTGGAAGCCAAAATAAACCTTCCTCCTGGTAAGTTAAGTGCCTCAGTAACTTTGTAGTGGCTTGGGCAGCTGACCAATATCCAGTGTGGCCAGGCAGTTCTCAGAGTGCCTGAGAATCCCTTGGCAAGCCTGCTGAGAACCCCCAAATCTCAGGTCCCACCAGGGGCTGTGTGTTCCCCTCCGGTGTGGGGCACAGGGCAGTGTGTTTGCAGGAGGGTCACTAGATCAGCATTCCTGAGCACCTAGTGTATGCATCTCACTATCCTCCATTGACTTGGGGAGCAAAGACCGAGGTGATGCTGTAGTAGGGGAACCTACAGCAGCAATGGGGAATCCGGGCCAGCTGTGGGCCTGGGGGGGACGGTGGGGCTCTCCAGAGTGGGTGCTGCCTGCTGAGGCTTGTCCCGAGATCTGGGAAGAAGCTCTGGTAGCCCAAGCAGGAGATGCAAGGCAAGGAGAGACCAGGGCCACAGCTAGACACTTACTTGGGGGACAGAAATAGGGGCCATTGACGCATTTGTGTTTGTCTTCCTTTCTATCTTTTGAGCCTTTTGAGCCTTTTGAAGAGTGAGACCCTAAAGGAGAGAGGAAAGAGAAGCCCTCAGGTCTGAGGGCGGTGGGGGGAGGCCACGGAGACGCCTGGGGGGGGCTGCAGAGGGGAATTCCCACAGGAGACAGCCAGGCCAGAGGGAGGAGCCAAGGGGCGGAGCAGCTGGATTCCCCCCGGCACATCTGAGTCCAGCCATGCCCACCTGTCTTCACCTTCCTCCTTGCCCCAGCATCCTGAACGCTGGGGTGACAGGTGCACCACACCTAGCCCCAGACAAGTGTTATCCCACTCTTCCAGGTGTGCAAACTAGGCTCAGTAACTTACTGAGGTCACCTAGTAAACACGGTGAGAGTCTGGGTATGGTGGCTCACACCTGTATCCCAGCCTTCCAGAAGGAGGAGGAAGTGTGTTAGTGTGGTGAGCCATGCGGGCCACCTGACAGGACCCTGGGCTTCCTCTGCACCTCCTGCTCCTGCCTGTGCCAGGAGAGCAGCTGGTGGCTTCTGGCCTTCTAGGTGCTCTACGCATCCTGCAGGGTGGGGTTAGCACAGAGGATGCCCCCCCATGCCCGCCCTCCCCGGCATGGGCTCTGGGGCAGGAGAACGCCTTAGCCATGTGGGCCCTGCAGCCCAGGTCCACCTCCCAGGGGAAGGAAACCCAGGCCAGATGGGAAGCCCTGGCCCCAGCTGCTGGCTGCCAATTCAAGGCGAGCCCCAGCAGGCTTAGCAGGGCCCAGCCCTGCCCCCGGGACCAGGGGAGAGGAGCAGCGTGGGTTCCTGAGACCAAAGCCTGCACGTGGCTGGGCAGGGCGTGATGACCCCGGCCTGACATGCAGTCACACACAGGACAGGCGCTGGTGACAGGGTGTGGGTGGAGGCCATCGGGGCCAAAACCACTCAAGCCAGAGCCCTCCATGAAATAAAGGAAGGAAGACTGGAGCAGGCCCAGGCCCCAGACCCCCGCCCTGGCTGAGTGAGTTCTGCTTCCCACGTGGGCCTGGGTGGCGTGGATTGGTGCCCAGTGTGGAAATAAAGGACTGCAGGGGGTGTGGAGGGCCCCGCCCCCCATGTTTTCCTTAGGGAAACCCCGGGAGGAGGCAGTGGAGCTGGGAGTCAAATTCAGGCAGGTGGAGCAGCACCCGCTTTTCCTTCCTGCGGGTCCCGGTGTCCATCCCCCTGGCCTGCTCAGCCCCTGCACCTGTGGTGGAGTCTCTCTTGGAGTTGTTAGAGGATTGATTTTGGTCCCTCATCCTTGTCTGGGACATTTTGAAGCCCATTTTTTTGTCTCAGAGAAGGCCCCAGGTGCGGGAGTGTGAGGAGATCTCCCTGCCGCTGGCCAGCCGGGTGCCAGCCATTGTGATGTCTTGTTAGTGTTCTGGGCTGGGCTTTGTTCCGGTTCCTGCAGGAGAATGTGAGGCTGGCCTTGGACTTCACCGGGAGAACCCGTGCCGGGGAGTCTTTCTCCTCTTCCCACACCGCCCCCTGGCGGCCGGGAGCTCTCAGGGAGCTGGGTGAGGAGTTCCACGCAGGCTCAGGGATGAGTGAGGCCAGACCTGGCCGTTGTTGGGGACTGAATTCCAAAGGACTCATCAACCAGGGAAAATCAGGTCTGGAGGCCTTGCTCATCTGATCAAGCTCCAGGGGTAAGCACACAAGCTATGTAAGTTTCAAAGCCCGGAGTTTAAACCTTGGTATTGAGTCTCTGCCTCACTCCTGTAATCCTATTAACTCAGGAGGGTGAGATCTGAGGATCATAATTGGAATTCAGACCAGGCGGATAAATTTGAGAGACCTCTCTGTCTCCAGTTAACCAGCCAAATGCCAGATGTGGGGATGTGGCTGACCTGGAAGAGCACCAGCCTTGAGCAATCAAGCCAACTAAGAGAGCAAGGCTCTTGTTCAAGTCCCAGGGCCAAAGGAGCCGAAGGCAATTCTCCGGGGTGGGGGTAGGGGAGCGGGGATGGACTTTCTTCCTCGACCTTCGACTTCCGCAGGTGCATTTGTCAAACCCTAAGGAATTAATTAACCAGCCAATAACCAACAATAAGAACTGAGTTCAAGGTCAATCTGAATGATCTGTGAGACCCTCCCTCCAAATGTAAGAACTATAATTGGGAGAGAGCGCGGGAAGGGGTGACAGACATTGTCCAAAAAGAAACGTACTCTTTACCTGACTCACGTAACTGTACCCTCTCTGTAGATCACCAATATAGCAACAATAAAATAGAAAAAAGTAAACATACATTTAAAAAAATACTCAGGAATTGGCTGTTGAGCTCAGTGGTAGACCACTTGCCTGACTGGTGCAAGTCCTTGGTTTTCATCCTCCAGTAAAGCAACAGAGAGGTGCAACCACATCTCTGTGCCCTGCAATGCACCGCATGGCACCAACCCCAGGCTTCTATAGTGAGTTGAATTGCTGGAATGATAGGAGGTCGGGTCGCTGTCATTATTGGCATTATTTTCTAACCAATACAGTGTAACAACTATTTACATGACTTAATGAAATGACTTTCAATATAAGGATGTGTGTGGAGGTCAGGACATTTTATGGAAGGGTCTCCAGCATGGGAAGATTTCTGTGTCCTCGGGGAATCCCGGAACTGAGTCCCTTGAGATTCCGAGGGACAACTGTGGAGGGAAATGAGGTACCCTCTGCAGGTGGTAGGTGGCGTGTTGTTCACTTCCCAAAGGTCCCAATTTCTGTGCACATTCGGATCAGTCTGACAACAAAAGTATGTTTAGGGCAGGATAACAGTAATAAGTAAGCAACAACGACAAAGAAAAGCAATTCCAAGAAAACAAAGAGCAAAACCGCCAATGCACTTAACTTTTTAAATTTTTATTTTTGTCGGTCCTAGGGCTCAAACTCAGGGCCTGAGCGCTATCCCTGTGCTAGTGTTCTAGCACCTTAAGGCACGGTTCCATTTCCAGTGTTTAGGGGGTTACCTGGAGATAAAGAGTCTCACAGACTTTCCTGCCTGGTCTGGCTTCAAACTGTGATCCTCGGATCTCATGCTCTTGAGTTGCTGGGATAATAGGTGTGAGTTATCAGCACCTAGCTGCACCTCTTTTGTTTTGATCAGTTGTGGGGCCTGAGTTCAGGGTCTGGACACTGTCCCTGAGCCTCTCTGTGCTCAAGGCTAGCGCTCTACCACTTGAGCCCCAGCACCACTTCTTTAATTGGAAATAAGAGTCTCACAGGGACTTTTCTGTCTGGGCTGTGACTTGGAACTGTGATCCTCAGATCTCAGCCTCCTGAGTAGCTAGGATTACAGGTGTGAGCAACTGGCAGTGGGGCAGCACCAAACTCTTATCCTGACAAGTTCACCCAGAGAAGTCTTGTTTAAAAAGCACTGTGACACAGCGTTGTATTTGTGGGCAAACGCCGAGCCATTGTCTCTTCTCTGAGAGCTTCTCATCCCCAGCCTGGGCTCCTGGGATCTACCCCATCCCAGTCTCTGTGCCAGGCTGACGGGGGTTAAACCTAAAGATCTCATCAGCTTCCCAGAGATGGGCTGAGGGCCCTATTTTACTCTTCTTCCCAGAGTGCATTGGGGCTGCACAATAGATTTGGGGTCCTAGTTCTGGGGACACTGAGACGGGCTCTCTTCTGTGGACTTTGAGGGGCTGCAGCGGGGAGACCACTTGCTTTGGGCAGATGTGGGATGGAATTGGGGTCCGGTTCCAGGACAATTCCAGCTGTTGACACCAGAGGGCAGCATGAGGGTGCTGAGGGCTCCCTTACTCCCAGCACCAACAACCCCACTCCCCAAGGTCCCCACCTCTGCATGCCTCCCCTTCCTCCCTGTCCTGGGCAGGCCTGGCTGGAAGGCAGAAGGCACAGGCCAGGAAGCGAGCCCCAGGTCACAGATCAGACCCCAGCCTCTCTGTGCCAGGACAAAAGGGCATCCATGCAAGATTCTGGCTGGTGAGCCCCTCCTTGAAGGTCTTCTGGTCTCGAGGTTAACCTTTAAACTCTCAAAACAATCAGTCGTCCGGCCTAGGGGATGACTCAGAAAGCAAGCCTCCCTTTTCTCTCCTGAGACATACTCTACCCTCAGTGGCCATGGCTTCTGGGGTGGAGGCCTCACGGTCTATGGCCTGGCACTTGGGAGGTGGTACTTTGGGGGGATGTCACCCAGCACAGGTTCAAATCCAGCTACTGCTTTTGCTCTCTGGGGTTTGAGGCAATGTGAGCCTCCCTTCCTCAGGCACGGATGGGGCGTTTGCCCTCCAGGACCGGGTGCAGATGGAAGGAGAGAAGGTGTGCCCAGCTCCAAAGGTGATGCCAATTACAGCGCATGGCACGGCCTTGCACTTGCTTGCTGTGCTTGTCCTGGGGACCCCACCGAGAAAGCTGGGTATGGGAGACTGAGGCAGGAGGCTTGTAACTTTGAGGGTAATCTGGTCTGCAAATGTGTATGTATGTATGTGTGTGTGTGTGTGAATGTGTATATGCGTGTGTGTATATGTATGTGATAACTCAGATCACTATGGGCTGGATACATTTTTATGAAGTAACCCTCACATACACCCCCCCCCCAAACTGAAGGACAGAAACTTGCCTGTGGTCCACCTGAATGCAATCAAAAGCCCCACTTGTGTGAATTGCGATGATACTTTTTGTTCTTCTGGGTTCTGACTCACACAGCATTCAATTCATCTGTGAAAAGCGACAATGCGGCAGTGTTTGGCTTATCAGTTATGCTCCCTGTGGTACAATGGGAGAACATTTGCCTTCCCTTAGAAAGATACCTTGTAGTAGCTATCAACTTTTTCCCAGCCCTGCATAACTTCTGCTCTTCCTCTGTACGGATTCCTATAGATGCATGAGCCTTTTGTGTCTGCCTGCTCCCCCGCCCCCCTTCATTTTTGCCAGTCTTGAGGCTTGAACTCAAGGCTTGGGCATTGTTCCTGAGCTTCTATTCAAGGCTAGGGCTCTACCACTTGAGCCACAGCTCCACTTTTGGCTTTTTGGTGAGTAATTGGAGATAAGACTCTAGTAAATTTTCCTGCCTGGGCTGGCTTTGAATCATGATCCATAGATCTCAGCCTCCTGAGTAGCTAGGATTACAGGCATGGATCACCAGCACTGGGTCCATATGTGGTTCTTTTCATGAATCAATCTTTTTTCCTGTCTTTGGTGGTATTAGTGACTGAATTCATGATATCATACTTGCTAGGCAGGTACTCTACTACTTGGGTCACATCCCAGTTTTAGCTTTTTTTTTTTTTTGCCGGTTTATTGGCTACAAAAGCCTCATAGACTTTCCTGCCTGGGCTGGCTTTGAGTTTTGATCCTCAGAGCTCAACCTCCTGTGTAGCCAGGATGACAGGTGTGAGCCACCAGCACCCAGCTGGCTGTGTGTAACTCCTATTTTGTTTATCTGTTTGTCACTTGATGGGCGTTTGGGCTGCCTCTACCTTTTTGCTGTTTCTTTTTGCCTTGATGTCTACTTTCAGTTCTCTTGGTCTGGTACCAAGAGTGGACTTGCTGGGTAGCATGGCCCGAGGCTCTGAGGACCTGCCAGAAAGTTCCACAGCTGTTGTACCCCACCGATCTAACCCCACCTGCAGCATCAGGGCCTTTACCTCCTCTGCCAGGGAACAGCGGTGTTTTGCTCTGTACCATGTAGGGTGGCGGGGGTGGATGGGAAGTGTGGTCCACTCTTGGGCCTGCTGTCTGGGAGAGCTACAGGATGCTGCGAATACCAGCCTGACCCTGGGAGCTGGAATTGCATTCCGGGTCTGCTTCTGACCTGCAGTCAGGCCCAGGTTACCCGCTCTGTGCCGGCAACCTCCCCTGCAGAATGGGAGTCAAAAGCCAGAAGAGGGGGCTCAGGCCTCTCATGTCAGCTCTGAGAGGCTGGGGTGGGAGGGTGGAAGGGCCCGAGGCCAGCCTGAGCTGCCCAGAGGTGCCAGTCTCAAAGGGGGAAAACAAGAAAAAAAGGAAAGGAAGGTAACAAACCATCTTCAGAGAGAGGACTCCATCATCGAGTAAAGTGGAAATAAAAATAAGAGCAAGGTGCTGGGGGCTCATGCCTGTAATCCTCCCTACTCAAGAGGCTGAGATCTGAGGATCGAAGTTCGAAGCCAACCCCGGGCAGGATAGTCAATGAGACTCTTGTCTCCAGTTAACCACCACTGGAAGGCGCAAATGGTCAGGCGCCAGCAGCCAAGCGCCCAGGCCTTGGGCTCCAGCCCCAGGACCAACACCCCCCTCCCCAACCAAACCAAATCCTCTCCCTTGATCTCCTGCCTTTGCCTGTTTGTTCCCCCATATATCGGCCCCCCCCCGTCTCTCTCTCTCTCTCGCTCTGGTCGTTCCTTTATCTCGTTCCTTCTGCCAAGACTCAGGCGCGCTGCTTATCTGGAGAGTCAAGGGGCAGGTGGGGTCCAGGCCCGACCTGCTGGTGGAGGGAGGGACTCACAGGTGCAGCAACCCGGTTCTCCACGCTCCGACAGAGCTGGGGCTCGCCGCGAGCGTCCCTAACCCCCATCTGCGCTTCTCCGCCCTGCACCTGCTGCTCTACTCCCCGAATCTCCGCCCCGCACCCGCTTTCCCGGCCGCTAGGCGCCAACACAAAAGGTTCCCCCTAACCCAGGCTCCGCGCGCCTCGTCGGCCCCGCCCCTGGCCCCGTCCCGGGGCCTCATTGGTCCAGAGCGCATGCAGGCGTGGCCTCAAGAGCACCGCCCTCCCATCCGACTCCGCCCCTGGCTCCGACAAGTGTCCTCATTGGTCTGGAGCGCTGGGGGCGTGGCCGAGCGCCCCCCGCCCTCCAGGCGGTCACGCCCCCTCCCCAGCGCGGCGCCCGCAGTCGCAGCGGAGTCGCTGGTGGAGCCGGGTGAGTCGCAGGGTGGGCCGCTTCTTCCCCGACCTTTGGGGGGGCTGTGGTGGGGAGCCCGGGCCCCGGGTGCCCTGGTCTCTCTACCTCCTCGTGGGGATTGTTAGGGCTCCCCGGCTGCAGGCGCCTCGGGACCCCCTGGAAAACACCGGCGGGCGCGGGGCCTGCGCGGGACATCCCGCCCCGGGAAGCGGCGGGTGGCCGCGGCTGGAGGGACTGGAGGCTGCCGTCGGGGCGGCGCTTCCCGCCGTCCACCCGAGCGGGTGCGGGCCGCGCCCCGCCCTCCCCTCCGCCGTCGCCCGCGGCTGGGGGCGTGAATGGGGTGACGGGGGCGCCGTGCGGGGGGGGGACGGAGCTCACCCCGGCTTGGCCAGGCCGGGGCGGCGGCCGGGCGCCCAGCGAGTGGCCCGCCCGGGGGAGGCGGCGCCGCGGCGCGCTCCCGCCCCATGCCGGGGGGGGGGCTCCCGGGGCCGAACCCACGCGCCGCCCGCACCGGGGCCCCCGCCCGCGCGCAGCCCCCGCCCGCCCGCGGCCCCCGCGCGCAGCCCCCGCGCGCCCACCCGCAGCCCCCGCGCGCCCACCCGCAGCCCCCGCGCGCAGCCCCCGCCCGCCCGCGGCCCCCGTTCGCCCGCAGCCCCCGCCCGCAGCCCCCGCGCGCCCACCCGCAGCCCCCGCCCGCCCGCGCTGGCGACCCGGGTTTGCAAAGGCCGGAAACGCGCCGTCCGTGTGTGGGGTTCGGAAAGGAAGCGTCGGGGCTCGCGGGGTGGTGGTGTGTGTTGGGGGGGTGGATGTGGGCGTGTGCGGGGTGGGGGGAGCGGTCCGGAGCCCGCCCGGGGCGCGGCCTGCGTGCGGGGCGGGGGGCGCGGGGGTCTCGGCGACGCACAGGCAACTTTCCCGGCAGGAAGGGGTGTGTGCGCGCGCGCGCGTGTGTTTGTGTGTGCGCGCGTGCGTGTGAGTGTGCGCGCGTGCGTGTGAGTGTGCGCGTGTGTGTGTGCGCGCGCGCGTGCGCAGTGCCGGGGGCCGGGCCAGTCCCGCTGTTCGCTGCTTCTCAGCCCGGCGGCCTCGGTCGGGATCCGCTCGCCGATCCGCGGAAGCCCGGCCTGTGTGCCCGGGGGCAGTCCGCCCGCGCGCGCGCCCTACTATTGTCCCCTTTGTACGCTCCGTGTCAAACTTTTCAGCCGGGCTCCTGCGGCTTCTGGCCGTCTCCTCCCCCTGCCCCTCCCCTCCCCTCCCTCGGGCTTCGCTCTTCCCGGCCCTCGCCGCCGCCCCCCCCCGCCCCGCCCCGCCCGCCCGCCCGTTGAGCGAAGTGTCCGGGTGGAAGGTGGGTCCCCGCTCCGGGCCGCGCCCCTGCTTTGGCCCGGGCCTCGCTGAGCTCCGGGATCCGAGCCGCGGGGCCGGGGGCGGTCTCGGTGTGCCCGGGGGGTCAGATCGCCCGGCTGGGCCGGGTGGGAGGGTTTGGGGAGGAATCCCCCCCCCCCAGGGGACCTGCGGTTCTTTGTCCCTCTGAGTGACCGCGGATCTCCGCGCCGACTGTGCGCGCCCGAGTGGAGGGGGGAGGCTGGCATCGCCCTCCCCTCCCCACCCTCGCCCCCTCCCGCCCTGCTCACCCCGGAACAATGGAGCCCAGTGTGGCCGCGTCCGCCCTGTGCACCCCGCACCCGGCCTCAGCCTGAGGCTCCTTCCGGGCCTTGGGCGCCCCTGGGGTCCCCTCTGTCCAGCCCCGCTGACCCCCCCCCCCCGCACTGGCTCCCGGGCCCGTCCTAACCGGCTGGAGGAGGCCATGGGGCGGGCTGGGGACTCTCACCCCGTTTCCAGATGAGACTCGGGGACACTGGGAAACTTGGCGACGCTGCTACGTCCCACCCTGACCCCCCAGGCCAGCGCCCGCTGCCGGACCCAGGGACCTGGCACGGGGGGGGGGGTAGGGGGTAGGGCAGGGGGGAAAGGAGAGCCAGCAAGCAGTGGGTTGACCTTGTCCCAGACAGCTGAGGTGTGCGTCAGGGGAGAGGGGTGCCCAGCAGGTCCGAGGCCCTGGTTCCATTCCTGGTACTCAGCCTTTCTTTCCCCCAGGATCCCAGGCCCCGCCCAGCAGGGGTCCCACACAGCCTCAGGCCCCCCTCTGTCAAGTGAGTAAAACACCGAGTTCTGTCTGCCGGCCTGGCCTGGAGCCGGGAGGCCCTGCACCCACTGTCCCACTGCCCCCACCCCTCCCAGCTGCCCCTGCCCTGAGAGCGCCCCCCGCGCCCGCTCCACCTGCCTGGGCTGGGGGCGTCCAGCTGTGGCCTTCCCCAGCCACAAACCCAGGAGAGACAGGACACCCCGATTCTGTAGAAGGAGCTTAAGACAGGTGATGGCTTCGCTTAGGAATAAAAGATCCAACAACTTGGAATGGAGCCCTCGCCCCCCTCCCCGCCCCCTGCACCCCGTCCCCATCTTGCCTTCGAGGAAAGGGGCCAGGGCCCCAAAGGGTGCTCACCCCACGAGGGGGTTGGAAAGGCCAGAGACTGGTTTGCTCTGCGGAGTCCCCAGAACCTTCCAGCCGCAGCTGGGTGGGGGGGGGGGTATGGAAAATTCCAGCCCCTTCTCTGACATCCCCCTCCCCTGGGGACAGTGGGAGGGCGTGGCTTCCTCAGTCCCTCCCTCCCCAGGCTCGGGCTTGGCACCTGTCAGAACGGAGGGGCGCCCTCCGGCCAGCCTGTGGGTGCGTGCGTCCTGTGTGCACACCAGCCCCGTAGACACACCTGTGCAGGCATGCCTCACACACGTGTGCATCCAGCCCTGAACTCACGACCCGCCAGGGCTGTGACACTCAGAACTGGTTGCACTCTGGGGGTCCAGGCTCGGCCCAGCCCTAGAGCCTCCCGCAGGCCTGAGCTGGGGCCCCACAGGCAGGGCGGGGTGGCTGAGCCCCCTCCCTCCCCCACCAGCCCTGAGTGTGTGGCCCCAGCCGCCTCCTGGCCCGTGGAGCTGGGTTGTTTTCACAGCCAGACTCTGACCCGCTGAGCCTGCAGACACATGGCCATTCATGCCTCCTGCCCCGCCCTCCTCGGGGCTGCTGCCCGGCCGGCTGGCCAGCTGCGTCCACCACTGCCAGGCAGGCTGGCTCTCCCAGGAACCCCCCCCCCCAACCCCAGTCCTTGACTGCCTGTTTCTTCTGTATTCTCAGCCAGACCCCATGCAGCCAAGGTTGTGGCGGGGGGATGTATGTGTGACATGAGTAGACTCTCGCCTCACCCCCTGAGGGGCGGGGTGGGGGCACCGGAGGGCAGTGGGGGGTGCGTGGGCAGCTCTGTGTAGGGCCCTGAGAGCAACGGAGCGCATGATGCAACAGGGCTCACTTCCTGCTTCTCACATCACCCTGTGCGCCGCGTGGTCATGTGACCCTGACCCCAGGGCCATTGCACAGGCCCGGGACAGCCTCCCTCCGCATTCCGAATGACTCAGTGTTCCCAGCCGCACTCAACACCTTCATTCAGGCTGCACACCCTCGCGCCTGCCCGCTTGCTTGTCACACACCTGTGCTAGCTTTGTGTGTGTGTTTTGGGTGGTGGCACTAGGGCTTGAACCCTGGGCCACGATTGTGCTGTAAGGCAGGTGCTATGGCACGGGAGCCATTGTCTCCCATCCCTTTATTCCTTGTGTTCTGGATAAGGCCTGGGACTGAGGTCCCTCCTCCCTTGGCGCGTCCGGCCCGGCTGGCATGGCCGGGATGACGGGCGTGCGCTCCCACACCCACCTCTCAGCAGGCTCTGCACGCGTTCACAGTTTGCTCTCTGGTGCCAGGCTCAGCCCTGCATCTCCAGGGCCACACGGACCTGATTCTGGTACCGGCACATACTGACGGGTTGAGTGACTTCATGGTGACTATTAAATGGACAGTCAGAGCTGACAGCCCAGGGTTTGGCATGTATTATTGTGGTTCAGCTTCATGGTGATTGAGTAGAGTCGGGAGTACTGTAATCCCTACTGACTAGAAGCAGACTTGGAAGCCCAGAGAAGTTAGGCAACTTACTGAAGATCACACAGCTGGTTGGAAAGGAAAACAAAAACAAACCAAGAGGCTCCAGTTAGGAGGAGGCCACTGTGGTCTCTGCTGCCATCCTGGAAGGACCTGGGTTCTTTTCCTCTCCTTCTCTGGGATAGCTTCCTTCCAAGAACTCTGGGATCTGGAACATTCTAGCACTCTATGACCTGTTCATGCTGGGGGGGCCTAGACCGCCAGCCCAGCAGCTGGGGCCTCTCCGAGGTGGGGGCCTCCCTGGACTCGCGGTCCTGCCTGGCTGCAACAGCAGCTAAGAAGAGGGTCAGGAGGTAGCTATGTGACTTCCTGCAGGAGGCCACGGCCGCCCTTCCCCGAGGGAGGGGGCTGCCGGGTAGGGGGACCGAGTGGAGGAGATATGGAGCAGAGGGGCGCCCTTTCCCCCACTGCCCGAGGCCCTGGGCCATACAGCAGGAAGGCTTGCGGGGTCATCTAGTGAAAACTCGGACCCCGGGGCCTCGGAGTTAGTGACTTAGCAAAAAGGGCGAATGGGCGTTCAGGCCTGTGGAGGGCGGCGGGGCTGGGGGTGGATTTTGCAAAAAGTATCCAGGAATAGACTTTTTCTTTTTCCCACTGACTTTGGGATGTGTCAGAGACAGCTCGGAGCTGGGCCTGGTGGTATACGCCTGTAATCCTAGCGGCTTGAGCGGCAGAGATCAGGAGGATCTCAGTTCAGGCTCGGCCCCTGGTCAAAAACCAAAACCCAAACCAAACAATGTGATACCCTATCTTGGAAAATAAAGCAACAATAAAAAAGCAAAAGAAGAGGCTGGAGGCTTGGCCCAAGTGGTAAATCATCATGCTTAGTTCATGTGAGGCCCTGAGTTCAAGCCCTGTATGCCTTCCCCACCCCCTCCCCAAAGAGAGCTCCGATTTACGTCTGCATGTAGCATTGCCCCTGCCCCTCTGTGCTGGGACAGTCAGGCTTCTCCCCTGGCCGTTATCCCTCATCAGAGGCTAAGCAACTCTCACTTGGCTGGCCCCTTCTCAGACGGGGAAACTGAGTCAGGGACGGGGAAAGGCTTAGCCCGGGGCTGGATACCCGGGCTGCGTTGCTTCCCTGTTTAACCTCACGCGAAGGGGTATCTCTTGGCTGCGGTGGACAGATCCCCAGTGTGTCCCAGGTCACCAAGGGATAGGGTGTGGGGGCTGGCCGGCTGGGCCACTCCTGGAAGGCCCTCTTAAGAGTATATGGGTTCTGGAAGTTTCTAGAAGCGCTCACTGGCTGCGGTGCCCTCTTTCACCCATAGCTTTCCTCATGGTGGCTGGTTCCTGGCCTTGGTGTCTGGCATTCAAGTCTCTGCCTCCCCCGCCCCGTAGCGTGCTCTGTCACCTGTATGTCAGAGCGTGGGCTATAGAGAGGACTCTTGCGGTCTTGCCTTGGGGCCACCTGCTTTTGGGGGAGGGGGCAGGGTATGAACTCAACGGTCTCATGTTTTGCTCTACTTGTTTGTTCTGCTGGTGCTCTACCATTTGAGGCACGCCTCCAGCTTTGCCTTTTGCTGGCTATTTTGGCGATGGAGTGAAGACTTTGCTACCTAGGCTGGCCTTGAACCTCAGTCCTCCAGATCTTCAGCTGCCCCCTGAGTAGCTAGGAGTGCAGGCGTGACCCCTGGTGCTCATCAGCTCATTCACCTTGGCATCTTGTTGCACCACTGTGCTAGAAGGAGGCTGGCGACTGCCGGAGGAGCCCAGAGCCGGTGCCTGAGCTGGTAGGGCGAGGCTCCAAGCCAGGTCCCCCGTTTCCTCCAGCCGGAGCTGAGCCCGGGAGGCGGAGTGCTGGTCAGCGCCGCGTGACGCTGCCCCGCTCCCTCTCTCCAGGTCAGCCATGTCATCTGAGCCTCCCCCGCCGCCACAGCCCCCCACACATCAGGCCCCGGTCGGGCTGCTGGACACTCCTCGGGGCCGGGACCGGTCACCTTCTCCACATCGGGGCAACGTGGTCCCCAGCCCTCTGCCCACCCGCCGGACCAGGACCTTCTCCGCGTGAGTCTGAGAGGGAGGCAGGCCAGGAGGGAGACTGGGAAGGAGGCCAGGAGGGAGGCTCAGAGACCCGCTAGCTCAGCTCCCTGCCCCCACATGGGAAACAGGCCTGGGAAAGCACGCCGGGCTAGGCTTGGCAGAGGCTGACTGCTGCCAGTCTGCCCAGATGGATGACTCCCACGCCTGCCGCGCACAACCCAGCCAGCACCCCCAGGGCTCACCCGCGAGCAGGGCGGGGTGCCACGGGTTTGCCCCAGCAAGAGTAGGCGGCTTGGCTTGGCCCGGCGCCGGTGGCTCACGCCTGTCATCCTAGCTACTCAGGAGGCTGAGATCTGAGGATCAAGGTTCAAAGCCAACCCCGGGCAGGAAAGTCCGTGAGACTCTCATCTCCAATGAACCACCAGAAAACCGGAAGTGGCGCTGTGGCTCCAGTGGTAGAGCGCTCGCCTTGAGCTGAAGAGCTGAGGGACAGCGCCCAGGCCCAGAGTTCAAGCCCCATGAGCGACCAAAAATAGAGTGGGAGTCTGTGCCACAAGCTTGCCCGTTGCCCCTCCCCGCTCTGTGGCAGGACGGTGCGGGCATCCCAGGGCCCTGTCTACAAAGGAGTCTGCAAGTGCTTCTGCAGGTCCAAGGGCCATGGCTTCATCACCCCAGCTGACGGCGGCCCCGACATCTTCCTGCACATCTCTGAGTGAGTCGGCGGTGGCAGGGCTGGGCGGGGACAGTGAATGGTCAAATGGTCCCTCTGCTGCATGTCCATGTGCCGGGCATCACGTGGGCAGACATAGGGTAGCTGGGGCTGATCGGTGATGGGAGCTGGGGTGGGGTCTGGGTAGGCCTCTAAGGCCCAGTCTGTCTCAACTGCCGGGCAAGGCCGTGTATGTGTATGTGTATGTGTGTGTGGGGGGGGGGACCCTGGTGTCCGTGGTAGACAGTATCTGTGTGCTCTGCCTTGGGCTGTGGGTCTATTTCCGGTGTCCCTCCGTGGGAGGCAGTCTGAGGAGGCAGGGATCCCGTTCCTCGGCTCCAGGAAGGAAGTTTGGGGCTGGACCCTCGCTGTCATTACTTCACTGATTTCCTTCCTGAGTGTCTGGAATCCTCAGGGAGCTGGGCTGCGGCGGCCTGTGTGTCCTTGGGCTTGGAAGGAACCAGCAGCTTCTGGATCTCAGCCTCTCCTCAGTAGCTAGGATTTCAGACACCCTGTGGTCTTGAAACTGTTCATTCCCTGCTCTGCCTCCCGAGTAGCTGGGGTTACAGGCGCGCCCTACCACACCTGGCTCTGACAGGGACTTTCTTGGGGAGCTCAGGGGCGGAGATACAGTCCCCTAGGACTCTTGGGAACAGGGGCTAGAGTATCCACCTCACCTCTCATGGGGCCACGGGTTCTACAGGTGCAGTCAAGGTATGAACACCCGCAGGGGGTCCCCGGGCCAAAGAGCCAGCGAGGCAGAGCTGTGGCGCCCCCTGGTGGAAGGGCTGGAATGACTGCTCCTTGGAAACGGCCCTGGTCAGCCAGCTGGGTGCCTATCCCGGCCAGTGGGGGGCTGGCGACTTGGGGTGGATGCTGTGGGGCTTTCCTGGATGGGCTCTGACTGTTCTTTGTAACCTCCCCCCCCCCCCCCGCAGTGTGGAAGGGGAGTACGTCCCGGTGGAAGGCGACGAGGTCACCTATAAGATGTGCTCCATCCCACCCAAGAACGAGAAGCTGCAGGCCGTAGAGGTGGTCATCACTCACCTGGCTCCGGGCACCAAGCATGAGACGTGGTCTGGGCACGTCGTCAGCAACTAGGGGACCCGCACGACCCTTCTCCCGGGTTTGGGGGAGACTTTGGGGGGAGGAGGAGGCAGGGCTACCCCGGCCATGATGACAATTCTATCACGCGATGGGGCTTCCAGTTGGGACGCGGCATTCCTGGAGGAGGAGAGGGGAATGGGGGAGGGTAGGCATGGGGGGTGGAGAGGGGCCTGGCCACCAGCACAGCCTCCCGTCATCGGAACACGCTCTCCCCACCTGAAAAGCATTAAAAGCATTTAAAAAGGAGAGGCGCCCCCTGGTGGCTGAGTGGAAGGGCCACCCCGGCCCCCCTAGCTCTGGGGTGGGTCCCTCCCTGGTAGTATTTTCCTAGCTGTTGGGCTCAGCCCGCCCATCCCCTCCTGTAATTGGAGATTCAAAATCCTCAGGCCTGTGGCCTACTGAGACTTCCCCGGGGAAATTCCTCGTGCCCCCCCCCCACCCCCAGGGCTGTCTTTGGAAGGAGGGGCTTGGCTTTCAGTGCCTTTGTGGTGGTGTCACTGCCATCTGGGACAAGTGTTCCCACAGGAGCGGATTCCCATCCCCCCCATCCTCCCCCATCCCTGGGGCTAATCTCTACTATCTCTGACAAACTTGGTCCCTTTGCTGTCTAGTTTCTGGACACCTGCAGCTGTCCCAGGCCCGCTCATTCAGGTGGGGATGGAGATGGGTGCAGGGCGGCATTCTGGGAAAGGGAGGTCTTTTGTTTAAACACAGAACTTTTCTCTGGCGGGCATGGTGATTCATTTGTGTTAATCCCAGCACTTGGGAGGCTGAGGCTGGAGGACTGGATGTTAAAGGCCAAACTGGGATACACTGATCTTGTCTCAGAATAACAAGGATTTGGGGGTGTGGTTCAGTGGAAGTGTTGCTGAATATTCCAGAAGCCCTGGGTGCCATCCCCAGCACCATAAAAGAAGACCTTGGTCTTCATCCATCCTTCCAGAAAGACTGTGCATTCCGCTTGCAGTCAGCCTTGGAAAGTGAGAAATTGATGGAGAAATGGACGTTTGGTGAGGGTTGCGATGGAGTTCTTTCACACTGGTGTTAAGAAATGCTTATAGATCCTTTTTTAAAAAGTGATCCTGGAGCCTGGCTTCCTCCTCAAGAAGAAAACCCGATCGTGTTCATTTCCTTTGATATTGGGAGCTTGAACCCAGGGTCTTTTGCGCTGGGGTTTTTTATTTTTATTTTTCCATTTTCTTTTTTAAGCAGTCACCCAGAGCTGGCTGTTTGCACTTGGCAGCGGCAGTGTGGGATTCCGTAGTTAGTTCCAGTGTGTGCATGCTTATGGCTTTCTTTGCTGTGTGCTTTGGTTTTCATGGGGATTTAAAAATAGCAATCATTGGGGCAGATGTTGTGCAATCAACAGTCCGTATGTAGTGAGGAATGCTTGACAGCACCGAGAGGTGGGCCTTGAGGCCAGGCTGATGATCTGGCCAGGATGGGCAAAAGCCCAACTGATCTGGGCAGCCACATGGGCTGCGTGGAGGGTCTATGCGTGGATGCCGTTGGTCGTTCTAGACATAATTTGCCAGGGATAGGCTTATTTGAAGCAGGGAGATGAGTGTGTGTGTGTAGCCACAGCCATTCAGTTATAGATTGTTTTGTCACTGGCCATGCACCGTGGGGTGGCCAAGGTCAAAGGTGGTCCCCTTTCCCGCTGGTGTTGGCTTCCTCTCCCCTGTGTTCCCAGGGGCCTGGCCACTGAGTACACGGCACAATTCCCAAGCCCCTGGCTTCTCAACGTCTCTGGATGGCTGTCCTGGCTCAGGCGTGCTGGCTGGCTGGCTGGCGGCCGGCTCTGCCCCCACGGTGACCGCTGGATTCTCTCACTTGGCAGAATCCTTTGTATAAAGGGCTTTCTGTGCGGCCACATCTTTTCAGTTCGGGAACGTTCTGGAACTGCAAGCTGTGAGAGCTGAAAGGGACCTGCTATCCCCTCAGTCTCAGTTTACGAATGGAGAGGGACACAGGGTTCGTGACCGGGCTGCTCCCGCCAGCCACCTTTCTCTATTCAATAAAGTCTGTTTTGCGCACAGCTCTGCGTGTTTGTGCACGTGTAAGCTTCCCTGTGTGCCGAAGGCCGGGGAGTGAGGCTTCTGTGTTCCCCCCAGATGAAGGTGAGCACTAGCATGGTGGGTGGTGTGTAAATGTCCCTGTGTGAGCACACAGCGCATCGGGGCCGAGTTCTCGGGGACACTGAGCTACACATGAGGCTGTCTCCCATGCTGGAGGTTCAGTGGCTCAGGGCTGAGGACAGCCTGGTGTAAGTAGGGACAAGTGACAGCTAGGGAGGAGGGTGGAATAGGGGTGGGGCGCTGCCCTGGGGGGGGCCTTTGCACAGAAGAGTGACCTCTGGTGTGTAGAAGTCTGTGCAGGAAGCTCTTGGGGGCTTGTCAGATGGAGTGAGCACAGGTCCGAGTGGCAGGGGGAAGCCGGGGGTAGGGGGAATGGGGGGGGGAGGTAAGCTAGAGACCAGGAATAACTGGGAAATCAGCCTGGGGTGAGTTCTAGAGGCTGACTTTGGGGTACTGTGCAGGCGTGAGGGGCTAAGGTAAAGGGAGAAGAGGAAGAAACAAGGAATTCAGATGGGGGAGGGGAGGATTTGAACCCTCTCCGATTTCCTTCCCACCCAGCAGGCCCTGACCCTGTGGTCAGCTTCATCCAGGCTCCTCTCCCCAGCCTTCTTCCAACACCCTGGCTGACCTCGGGCCCACAGGCGGCCTCTGCTCCCCATTGCTCAATGGGTCTTGCACGGAAATGACTTGTGCTGCCTCCTGCCAGCACCCGGGGGCTGAGGGAATGAGGGGAGAGTGGCGGGGTCCTGGCACACGAACTGCGTTGCTGAAAGTGGCTTCTTTACGAAATACACAACCCTTCTGACAGGTGGATCAGTGAGGCAGAGCTCAGCGGGGGCGCAGCTGGCCAGCGGCTGCCTCACCTGGTCCACCTCGGAAATCTGCTGCTCTGGGCGCAAACAAGTGTCACGCCCGCGACCTAGCTACCAAGGCCCCTGGGAGGTGGAGGAGGAGGGGTTTGGAAGGGGGAGAGGGGAAGCAAAGCCTGTGTGGGAAGGAGGCTGATCTGCAGGAGGGGGCGGGGAAAGGGGGGCACGGATGAGGGGTGGAGGGGGTTCCCTCACGGCCAGCATGGGAGCTTTGGCACACTGACAGCCTGTAGCCAGCCCTCTGCTGCCCCCAGAAAGCCAACCAGGAGTGCAGCTGAGGCAGAGCACAGGAGAGGGTGAGCTGTGAGCCGGGGTTCTCTCCAGGCCCCGGAAAGCACTTGCCAATCTCTCTTCAACACCCACTCTGCCAACAGAGGAAGTGAGGGCTCATGTGGCAGAACGCTGGTCTTGAATGAGAAAGCTAAGCTCGCTAGGCCCCAGTTGAAGCCCCAGCATGCATGCACGCGCACCTGAGCGCACACACACTCACACATCACGGGAATAAAAGTAGGAAATGATGAGGTCTCTTTAATGTGCCACACCTCCCAGTCCTCAGTGTCCCGGGCCTCAGGTCCCAGCTGCAAGCACAGAGGGGCTTTGGGTCCTGGACGTGACAGGTGAACCGTTCTGGGAGCTCTTCTGGCTGTGTGGGCTCTTCTGGATGGTGGCGGGTGGGCGGGGCAGGTGGAAGGCGGGGCAGGTGGACCGCTGGCTTCTGTCCTGGTACCCAGGGTGGATCCTCTTGGTGAGGCCTGACATTCCAGGGGCTGCAGAAGCTGGGCCAAGGTCTTCTCAGGCCCAGATCCTGGTCCTCTGTCCTCCCCGCTCCATGGACAGCAGCCTGGGCCTGAGTTCGGTCTGCCAAGGTGCACCCTGTGTGGGATCAGTGTCTTCAGCCAGCCAGCCGTGTGGCAGGCCCCCTGAGGTCTGTGGCTCATAAACAGGAAGGGGCTGAAATTGGTGCGCCCAGCCATCTGGCTAACACTGCCAGGCCTCTGTCAGACTGTGGCAAGTGTTCATTGTCCTGGGTGGGTCACTGCAGTTGGTGTCCTTCCCTTCCCACCTCCAAGTCTCCACTTTTGGTGTCAATGCAAAGAGGGAGGACCCAGATACTCTTACCATGAAGTAAAACAAGAAACAAAAACTGTTGCCAGACTGGGGGATAGGGGGACCGTCTTCTTGGAGTTATTCTTTTAAGCATTTTTTTGCATGTGCCAGTACTCCACCAAGGCCATGCCCCGCCTACTGCTGTTCTTGATGTCTCTCCTGGTGCTGTTGGCATTGGAGGTGGCTGGTGAACTAGCAGCAGGCCTAGGAGCTGGGGGCTCCGGGATTTGGCCTGGAGTGACCTCAGGTTGGTCTCTGCTAACATCATGGGAAGAGCTCCTCACAGATCCTGCGTGTGTCCTCGGGGGCTGTGACGGTGTGGCCCACAGTTCTCGGGTCTGTGAAGATCTCGTGGTCATTGCCACCCTGCAGAGACACAAGCACGTATTGGTACATGGCTCCACACTGCCCCAGGCCTCAAGGAAGCTGGTTTGTACGGTGGGCAGGAAGCGCAGAAGCGTGTCAGGACTAAGGGATTTAACCTTCCCCTGAACTGTAGATGAGCAAAGAACACATAATTATGCTTGTGAAAGACATCTTGTCACTCTTGTGAAGATCTAAGAGGCTTATTTTTCTGTAAAGAAAGTGAACACAGCAAGTGACAGAATTCTCATAGCCATTGGGTGTGTTTACTCCAGTGCTGGGACTTGTACGGGTCAGGAGGAGTGTGCTGCCAGTGGCCATCCAGTGAAGAGGCAGGGCTGCAGGCTGAAGGCGTGGTTTCAGGAGTGGGTGGGTCACAGCCCGGCTTTCAGCTGCGGAGACTCCAGTCTCTACAGGGAAGATCCCAGCTCTTTCTAGTTTGGAGGCAGGATCCTGGTGGCCCAGGCTGGCCTGGAACTCAATCCTCCTGCCTCAGTGTCTCTAAGTAGGATTACAGGTGCATGCTAGTGCTTTCATTTTTGTAAGATGGTGGTGCAGGGAGAGCCTTGCTCTGCTGCCTGGTGTGGCGCTGGGGAAAGTGTGTCTGTGTCCTCCTCCTGCTGGTGCTGGCCATACCACTGCGGCAGCTCTCAGTTCCCAGTTTCAGTGTGACCACAGCTTGGGATTTCAAGTCCCAATTCCCACTGTCCCTGGAGCCCTCAACCAGCCTTCCCTCCCCTCCTCCCTTCCTGACATTTACATTGGATGGTGGGGGAGAGCGGGCTTTGAAGGGCAGAGGGTGTTCACAGCACCAGAGGCAGGGCCTCTGGGAGATGCGAGAAGCAGGTAATATTTAATTCAAGAGCCACACAGAAAGGATCCACTAACGTGCTGCAGAGGGACCCTGGACGCTGCTGGGACACTGGCACCTGATCTTGGAGGTTCCACCCTCTGAGGACAGAAGCCATCGCTCGGCTTGAGCTAGGGACAGACAGCCTCATCACCACCGCCTTCCCAATTCATGCCCCAACCGAACTGAACACACTGCAAAAAAGTGGTCATACTTACTGGCATGGTTTTGTCTCCAAAGAAATATATGGTCTTAAAACCGTCATTTTCCAAGTGTCTCAGGCAGTACCTCTTGTCCCACCCCTCAGGAAAGACATCAAAGCTGATCTGGCCTCCTGCCAGGAGGGGAGCAGACAAAGGAAAAGCCACAGTGAAAAGGGTGAGGAAAGCGCTGGGGTGTGGTACCCACACCTGTAATCCTAGCCACTCAGGACACTGAAATCTGAGGATGGTCGTTGGAAGCCAGCCTGGGCAGGAAAGTTCGTGAGACTCTTATTTCCAATTAACCACCCAAAAGCCCGAAGTGCAACGCATAAGCCCTGAGCAAAAAAGCCAAGGAACAGCGCCCAAGCAAAATGGCAAAATGCAGGCAGGAAGAGTCCTGCTATGACAGGATGGAGAGCCATCCCCACGGTGTGGGCCACTTCTGAACTGGGGATGTCCTGGCCATGTAGAGAGGGGGCCAGCTCCTGACAGCCTGCACTGCCCGCCCACGTGATCTCCCAACCTGACCCATACTGAGCCCAGGGCGGCCCTCAGTAGCTCAGCCACCCCTAACAAATCCCTGACAAGTGGACATCAAAGTGTGTGGCACCTCTCCATATACTCTACCTATGGAAAACGTGAGGCCTTTCCCTGCAAACTCCTTCCGCAGGTCTGCTACAAATTTTTGTCGTATATTTTCTTTCTAAGGGGGGGAAAAAAAAGATGCATTAGGTACTGGCCACGTGTGTTGCTTCCCTAAGTCCAGCTGCTCCCAGGGCATTTCAGCACCTACTTTATCCAGCTCGTAGAACTCAATTCGTTCTTCCTGGCTACAACTCCTTCCAATAGGGGATACATTCAACATCCCATTTCGGAATTCAATGAAAGTTCCCCTGGGAAGGAAAGAAAAGAGGAGCGGTCCCTCAAATTCCTACTCACTTGAGCAGCACCTCAGGTGGGAAAGCAGCTGAGCAGCTGGGTGATTTTAGACAGAAGGGGCTCATGGGACATACCGTAGCCTTGAAATGTGGCTAATGTGCGTTGAGACCCAGGATGAAAACAAATGGAATGGTTGAGAAGGCTGATCAATCACAAACTGCCCTGTCGAGAGCAAACCCCTCTGTGTAACAAGTTAAGGATAACTTAAAAAAAGGACGACGGTGGTTCATGCCCTTAATCCTACTCAGGAGGCTGAAGGATCGCGGTTCAAAGCCCAACCTGGGCAGGAAAGTCCCTGAGATTTTTTTTTTTGGTCGGTCAGGGGACTTGAACTCTGGGCCTGGGCACTGTCCCTCAGCTCTTCAGTTCAAGGCAAGCGTTCTACCAGTTTTCTGGTAGTTTATTGGAGATAAGAGTCTCACAGACTTTCTTGCCAGGGCTGGCTTTGAACCGTGGTCCTCAGATCTCAGCCTCCTCAGCAGCTAGGATGACAGGTGTGAGCCATTGGCACCTGGCTCCCTGAAACTCAAGCTGAAGAGCTCAGGGACAGTACCCAGGCCCAGAGTTCAAGTCCCACAACCGAGTGAGATGTGAGCTGTAAACAAAAGACAGGAATATGCCCCTGTGCTGGGAGAAGGGCTGCCATGAGGGAAGGGGGAACCAATGCCAGGTCTTTGGCTCTGCCAACAGAGGCCAGAAATCCAGACATTTTGAAATGGGAAATCAGACTGTTAAGTGATTAATTTTGATTGTATCTGATGCTAGGGGCCTCCAGCTAGAATCTTCCATATGTGGAATCTCGTTGCTCTTTTTACAAGCTCTTTCACAGGTGCTTCACCTCACTAACAGCCTCTGACAGTGCACTATTTCCCACGGCTGAGCCACTGGACATAGCATCCTATGCTTACACTACTGGCCTTACAGACTGTTTCCAACTTTTTTTCCTTTCTTTGGAGATTCTCCTACCTCTGCCTCCTGAGTGCTGGGATTATAGGCATGCAACACCCCCCCTGGCTTTCCATTTCTTCTTCTTAAGTGCTGGGTTCTGGGTATAAATAAAACCGAGTCTACCAAATGACATTGTTCCGCGTTCCAGTAGAGCCTCTGGGCTCAGTTTGCTACTCACCTTTTCTTCGGGAGTTTAATTTTCGCTATGTAGCTCAGGCAGTAGTTGATTACGTCTTGGATTAGGGCCTCACCCAGGTGACCTTGGATATTCTACAGAGAAAACACTGGAGTTACTTTATTAAGCAGGAAGTGTTTTCAACCAGCCTTCCAGTAAACCAGTTCTTCAACCTCTGTTTCTGGAAAGCCACAGGCTGCTGCAGCCAGGCTGGCAGCAGGGCCAGTGTCACCCCACTGCATTCTTACCTCTCCCAAGCCACAAAGGCTTTGCTCAAAACCATTTTCTGCCTCATTACTCAAGAGTTTTGTGTTCGTTGCCTTGCAAACGCTTCCTGGAAGGTCTAGAGAGCTTACTGCTGTTGCTTTTATCCAATTAAAACATGGCCAGACAATGATAGAGATTATATTTGTTCCACTTTAGCTTTTTCTTCTGTGAGAGCTACAACTACCTCTTAGAGCTGCTTTCAATAGGCCGCCAGGCCTTGTTATTGCTCTCATGATAAATGTTAGACAGAAACTTTCCAAAACCAATGATACAAGTTCACTGACCAATCCAGAGTAGTATTATAATAGCCTGTCTCATGGTTCAAAACTTCGTATTTTAACGGTTATACAGTTTAGATCCCCTCCCTCCCATCCCCCAGCTCCCTGGCACCTCCCCGGAGACATCCACTGTCAAATACCCTTTTAGACAACATTTTTATGGTAGGACATAGTAGATCATTTACTGAAGAACCTACCTGTTTACACAAGAATTTCCCATCTTTGTAGGCCACCAAGCCATTTTCTGAGAACACATAATCATATTTCTCAACCACTACAATCAAAACAAAAGACAACTCAGAATGCAATATAAACACCTACATTTCCATTTTGATTAACCCCCAGCACCAATAAAGCAGCTGAACTCCGGGAAGAGCCACGAAGGACAAGTTCATCTTAGCACACAGTGTGTGGCGCAGGGCTCCTGGCATTTAGATCTGAAGGATGAAGACCGGCTTGGAGGTGGGAGGGTGGCTGGGGGTTCTGGGTCCCTGCCTTCAGCCGGCCTGCCTGTGAGGAGTGGCTGGCTCCTCACAGCTCCTCAGCCCCACCATGGGCCAGCAGCAGCGCGATCATGCTTTCTACACCAGAAATTGGTGGGGGACAGGCTGAGAATCACAACTTTTTTTTTTTTTTTTTTTTTTTTTTAAGGTGAAGCTTGTAATCAGTCTGATATGGAGACTATCACACATCCTTCAGGCACTTGTTAAAATGCAGATTTCCAGGCCCAGCGCCACTTGGCTGCATCTCTGTGTTGGTGGGCACACACACTTGAAATTTAACCAAGTAACTGACGGATGCACGTGGCTTTAGGCTGTTGTCTAGATGTGTGCTTTGCCTTTGCTGTTTCACACTCTCTGGAGCGCACAGACACTCTTCTATCCCTGACCACGTGTTAAATACACCACCAAAAGCAGGAAGCACAATCACCACCAGATCACAGGATATTTGGGGCTTAATGCAGCCATTAAGTCATTCATAGCATTTCCAAACAGCATCGACAAGGAAATTAGGTGTAAGTGGAACAGATAGCTTTAAAGGGACTGTGTGAATTACTTTTCCAGAAGCCAGGATCCAGTAAGCTCAGTCTACACAAATTTGTACTCTTTAAGATAGGACATGCAGAACAGTCCTTCCCCATACTGTCTCAGGGGACGTGGGTAAAGCTCCTTTGCGTGTACTCTACTGGCATCTAGTGGGTAGAGGTCAAGGACAGTGCTCAATACTCAGGCCAACCCCATAGCAGAGAATTACGCAGCCCACGATACCAATAATGTCAGGGCTGAGAAACTGTTCCAGAGGAGTTGGTTCCAACTCTGGCAAGAAGGGAGTGGTTCTTGTTTTGTTCTGTACAGAAGATACTCTTGCCTCAAGCCTTTTGTGTGTGTGTGTGTGTGTGTGTGTGGCGTGTGTGCACTGCCCAGCATGACAAGGGGTTTTAAAGAACTATTCGTCCATCTTCCCACCCACCATCTCTCAGAGGCCAGCATCCCAAAGGCATCTGCAGAGACCAGTCCTGGGGCTCATGGCACACAAAACCAGAGTTCCTCGAAATCAGAGAGCCCCATTGGCAGCTGTGCACAAAAATTTCTGAGGGTATTTGCTACAATACAGTTCCCAGGTTCCTTAGATCTACTCAATCAGAATCTGCAGGGAAGGAGCTAATAAAACTTTCTGGATTTAGTACATGTGAAGAGCCTGGTGACTCTCATCTCCCATGACTGGGGAACTCAGGGAACTCTAGGTTAGGACAACAGTGGGGAGGGACCTAGGCCCAGAGGGTACCTCATCTGGGTAAAGACAGCCTGACATGGGGTCAGGCTGAGGCTGCAGCGCAAGGATAGGGGACGAGCAAGCAGTCCAGGCGGAAAAATTTCTGTGTGCAATCTACCCATGAAGGGTCCATCAATGACTGCAGGACTTACAGGATTAAAAGCAAAGGAGGGCAAAAGCAGAGAACACTCTTTCCTCAAGGAAGCAGAAAGGTTGGCTTACGGGGAGGGCTGCAGACTGTACTTGAGACAGGGCCCAGTATCCTCAGGAGAAGTTAATCTTTGACAAAATGCAATTAGCAATGGATTGGTTACCATCGTTTCCCAGCTGCTCTTGCACTTTCTCAAAGTCCGACCCGCCTACCACTCCGATTTTCGTCTTCTGCCTCAATTTTTGTAGAAAGTCATCCATTTCCTTCGTAATTTTCTACATTTCAAGGAGGAACATGTAACAGTCATGAACCATAAAATAACCCAACTCCTATTTTTATACATAGCCAGTTAAGTTACCAGGTCTGTAGTTTTCTATATATACTCAGGCATGTGAGTTATAATTTTGTCTATGAATTTTGTACTGGAATAAACTCGTAAAATTTTACATACATTTACCCAAACTTAAACACATAGGAATTTATGCATAGTTGTGTGTTGCTCTAGCTGTCTTTTTGCTGTTGTTTAGACATGGAGGGATGGGGAGGGGTCTTGCAATGCTGCCCAAGCTGATTTTGAATTCCTGGGCTTAAGAGATCCTCTTGTCTCAGTCTCCTGGGTAGCTGGTATTACAAGTTGTATGCATGATACTATCAGTTATGTTTGCTTATTTAGTTTTGTTTTGAGACAGGATCTTACTATGTAACCTTGGAATATAGCAACATCTGTTTGTGTACAAGAAATCTATGGCTTCAAAGCAGAGCAGTTGTGACAGACCGTGTGCTCTGCGGAGTCACTGTCTGATGGTAAGCTATTAGGTGTGGTTACAGATTATAAAGTCTTGGTTCTTAAGGAATGCAAGCTAAGATATTAAGGGAGATACACTAAGATGACCACTGTCTAAAAGGGTAGAGATAAAGTTAACATGATGAAGTGTCAACTATTTTTACATATGGGATATAGTTATTCTGTGTATTTCTCTTCAATGATTCATGGTTCATCAAAAAAAATTTAATGCTCTAAAGAAAGAGAATGATTCATGTGGGTTTATAGGCCCTTCTTTTTGAAAGCTTTTGTTCTAAGTCTCAATTGTTTTAGATGGAATGGCACTTTAAGCAAAGTACTTAGCACGAAAAACCTCCTACTGAAACCGTGATTCGTGCAACTCTTTTATTAGAGTTCATGTGAACTAGATTTAACCTGTGTCGATCATATCCTGTTATAACAGCAATAAAAGACATCCTGTTCTTTCTCTTTCAAATTGCATCGTGCTTATCAAATATTTGAGAATATACATGTCAGGGGAAAGGCCGTGTAAGATCTATGCTATTTTGTTACTTGTAGTTCCCAGCCCATAGAAAAAATACCTTCTAAATGATAGATTTTTTTTTTTCTGAATGTAAAAATTATTTATCTTCACAGCAAAGAAAAATAATGTTTCAAGGGAACATATTCTGGGGTACCTGGCTTCTTTGTGAATTGCACTTTATGCTTAAGATATCCTGATGCTTTCTGGGCACCAACACTAAACTAACAGCATACCCAGCATCTGGAAATTTCAACCTTGACAAATAATGCTTTTGAGGCCCAGGAAATTCCTTTAGGTCTGCTTTGTGAATTCAATGTCAGGGACTTGAAATTGGGTTCCAGTTTCCTTATTATTTTTTCTACCAGTCCTGGGACTTGAACTCAGGGTCTGGGCCCCGTCTGAGATTTTTTGCTCAAGGCTAGCAGCACTCTATCACTCTGAGCCACAGGTCCACTTCCGCTTTTTTTTTTCCTTGTTTGTTTTTGAGTGGGTAATTGGAGAAAAGAGTCTCATGGAGACTTTTCTGTCTGGACTGGCTTTGAACCCTGATCCTCAGATCTCAGCCTTCTGAGTAGCTAGGAATAGACACGTGAACCACTGGCACACGGCTTTTGAAATACTAATAAAAAACTACCCTACCTAGGATGAAAGATGGAGGGAGACAAGGAGTCCCACACTGGGTAAAAAAGGATTAGAGGGGGAGCTGGGAAGGTGGCTCAGTGGTAGAGCGCTTGCCTTGCATGCATGAGGCCCTGGGTTCGATTCCTCAGCACCACATAAGCAAAAAGAAAAAAGCCGGAAGTGGTGCTGTGACTCAAGTGGTAGAGCGCTTGCCTTGAGCTGAAGAGCTGAGGGACAGCGCCCAGGCCCAGAGTTCAGGCCCCACGACCAGACCCAAAAAAAGAAGAAAAAAAAGGATTAGAGGGAGAGGACATGGGCATGTGCTAATACCACCTAGGTTCAATTCTTAATATACTGTGGGCCAAATTAGGCGGCTGTTTTTTAATATGGAAAGCTTCATGAATGTGTCTTCTCTGTATCTTTCCAATTTTAGTATATGTGCTGCTGCAGCAAGCACATGGCAGCTGTTTTTATAACCAAGTTTTATTGGAACACATGCAGTCTAAGTCTGTTTTGCACTGATGTGGGGCAGTTACTACAGGCCATACAGTCTGCCAAGACAGAAATATTTACTATGCATAGTCCTTTACAAAAAAAGACTAAGAGAGGCTGGGAAGGTGGCTCAGTGGTAGAATGCTTGCCTTGCATGCATGAAGCCCTGGGTTCGATTCCTTAGCACCACATAAGCAGAAAAAGCTGGAAGTAGCACTGTGGCTCAAGTGGTAGAGTGCTAGCCTTGAGCTGACGTGCCTAGGCCCAGAGTTCAGGCCCACGACCGAGAAAGAAAAAAAAAAAAAAAAAAAGACTAAGAGCCAGATGCTGGTGGCTCATGCTTGTAATCCTAGCTACCCAGGAGGCTGAGATCTGAGGATTGAGGTTCAAAGCCAGCCCGGTCAGGAAAGTGCGTGAAACTCTTATCTCCAATAAACTACCAGAAAACTGGAAGTGGCGCTATGGCTCAAATGGTAGAGCGCTAGCCTTGAGCCGAAGAGCTGAGGGACACCGCTCAGCCCCAGAGTTCAAGCCCCATGATCGACCCCCCCCCAAAAAAAAAAGAGAAAGAAATCAAGAAAGAACTGTTGTGACCAGATCTAGATTACTAGACCCCTGCAACAATTCACAAGTGTATGTTGATCACTGAATCTCAGGGGTTAGAAAAAGGCCTGTGGCTAATTGGGCCCTGGGGGAGGGGAGGTAGAGTTATCACTAGATGAATCAAACCTGTGGCTCAGAAACCCTGCACTTACGGACACACGGACACACACACACACGACGTGGCTTTCTAGAGGACACTTCACCAAAGGGGGTGAGATAGGAGTGGAGGCTAATGAGGCTATTTGGGTCCAGGCTCAAGTCTTAAAAAGCCTCTTGTTCGGCGACCAGTTTGTGCAAAAGAGATGAACAGAGCCCCGTGGCAGAGCTGCATGTGAACCGCCGGTGGGAAGCCCGGTGGGCGGCGGGGGGTGCTCCGTGGGTCGCCTGTCAGGCCCGAGGGCTTCGGGTGTCCCCGTGGTCCGGGGCGGAGGCTGCGGGAAGCGGCTGCTCTTTACTGATCCCCGAGTTCGAGTCCGAGAGGGGAACTGCGGGGCTCAGGGCTAACCACGGCGCGGACCCGAGACCGGACCCGGACCCGGGAACCTCCGTCCCGGGCCACGCCGCCCGGCTCGGCTGGGGGGGGGGGGCCCGAGCCGGCGGCACCCGACGCAAGCTTCCGCCTCCGTTTCCCCGGGGCGGTGGTGGGCCTCCCGGGCGCCGCCTACCTGCCGCGGGGCCGTCAGGGTCCCATCCACGTCGAAGAGGCAGAGCGCGGGAGCCGACGCCGCCATCTCCACGACCTCCGGGCGCTACTTGACGGGACGCGCTGGCGGCTGGAACTCAGACCGGAACTCGAACCGGAATTTCCGGGTCCGCCCACCGCCGCAAGGCATGTTGGGAAAGGGGACTCCCGCAGCGACCGCACTGCCTGGGGGCTCACGTTCACCACGGTCTTTGGACTACGAATCCCAAGATGCAACGCGCGCCAGACGTAACGCCTACGTGTGCGCATGCGCCTTCAGTAGTTGGCCGGAGTAGGCGGAGACACGTGGGACTTCCTTCCGGTGACGGGCCATGGTAAGAAGTTATTTACTAATACGGAGTTTGTCTCTGAATGGTGGGCTGTAGTTTCGCATGCTTCACAGCTAGGGAGCCTCCCCACGAGACATTTGTTGGATGTATGAGTTACTCTACACCATTTCTTAGTTGTTTTCTTTCTTCAGGGCCTGGGCGCTGTCCCTGAGCTTTTTGCTCAAGGCTAGCTCTCTACCACTGGAGCCACAGCGCCACTTCCGGCTTTGTGTGTGTGTGTGTGGGGGGGGGGGAAACTGAGGAATGGAACCCAGGGCTTCATGCATGCTAGGCAAGCACTCTACCACTGAGCCACCTTCCCAGTCCGTGTTCTTGTTTTTGAGACAGCATCTCTGTGTACAGTGTAGGCTGCCTCGAATTCCCAGTCCTCCTACCTCAGCCTCCCTACTGCCTGGATATCATCAAGTGTGTGCCAGCCTGGTTACACCTTTCCTGTGTGTGTGTGTGTGTGTGTGTGTATTAAACTTGGAACTGTCTAAGATACTCAGTGGATCAGTTTGAGACTCCTCTCCACTGCCTTGATTCTGGCTTTCCTTGGAATAAATTCCTTCCATTCTCCGAGCTGCTCAGTTAAGTGGTAAAATGGATGTAGCGATGTCTGCCCAGAATCCTATTTATTTATTTATTTTGCCAGTCATGGGGCCTGAACTCTGGGCCTGGGTGCTGCCCCTCAGCTCTTCAGCTCAAGGCTAGTGCTCTACCACTTGAGCCACAGCACCACTTCCAGCTTTTTCTGCTTATGTGGTGCTGATGAATTGAACCTAGGGCCTCATGTATGCAAGGCAAGCACTCTACCACTGAGCCACCTTCCCAGCCCCCCAGAATCCTATTTATGAAGCATACAGGACAGGAAGCACGTGGCTGGCTTTATCTTTCTCTCCTCAGGCAATCATGATGCCTTTACCAGGTCAGCAAAGGCTTGCTTCTGCAGATGATCATTGCGTTATTAGTGCGGTTGAGTTCCACGAGAGAAATGTCTCCTCTCGCCCATCCAGGCTGCCCTCCTCCGAGCCCCGCTGCTGCTGCTGCGGGGACCCGCTGCTGCTGCTGCCTGGTCAAGGGCCCTCCGTGCGCTCTGGTGCTATGATCCACAGGGCAATCCCAAGAGGGGTGTGGGCAGCAGGCCGCCCACCTCAGCAGAGAAACCGCCAGGCCTGGAGTCTGAGAAATTCAACATGGTCTACCGTTTCAACTCCATCAGAGCCTGTGGGTACATGTCTCGGCTGAAGCTGGCACAGACCGCCCTGACAGTGGCGGCGCTGCCCCCGTCCTTGTACTGGCACTCACAGGGCCTCATAACGCACACCTCCATGTGCTTGGCGTTTGGGGTCGCTGGCTTCGCCCTGACCATGCTCTACTGGATGAGCTATTTCTTCCGGAGGCTGGTGGGTATCCTGTATGTGAATGAGTCTGGCACCGTACTGCGGGTGGCCCACCTGACCTTCTGGGGCTGGCGGCAGGATACGTACTGTCCTGTGGAGGATGTGGTGCCCCTGACGGAGACCCCGGACCGGCCCCAGGATCTGTTCATACGCATCCAGCAGTACAGCGGGAAGCAGACCTTCTACCTCACGCTGCGCTACGGACAAGTCCTGGACAGAGAGCGATTCTCACAGGTGTTTGGGACACCGGCCAAACTCAAGTGAACAACATGGGGGTGGGGGTGGGACTCTAGGTCTCTGGGGCCTTGCCCTGGGCTTCCTGGATCTCTGACAAGGCTGATACAGGGGGTCTTGGGACTCATCTTGAGATGAAGAAATTTACAAGGCTTAGGGAAAGGCCCTTGCAAGGAGTGGGGGGGGGGGGGGTCGAGTCTTACACACACCTGCTTACAACATGATCAGGTAATGTCCAGAAATTCCTGTGAAGTAGTTGGAGGAGGAAGGGAGGCCAAGTTCAGTTCACTGATAGCCTGCCACCAAGAAAATAAAGGCTGGGGTGTGGAGGCAGAATCTGGAGCCAGGAGACTTCAGAGACTGAGTCAGAGGCTTCTTGGGCTGGGGCAGGGCCTGCCTGCCTGCCTGCCTGCCTGCCTGCCTGCCTGCCTGCCTTCCTTCCTTCCTTCCTTCCTTCCTTCCTTCCTTCCTTCCTTCCTTCCTTCCTTCCTTCCTCCCTCCCTCCCTCCCTCCCTTGCTCCCTTCTTCCCTTCCTTCCTTCTTTCTTTCCTTCCCTTTTTTCTTCCCTTCCCTCCCTTCCCTTCATACCTTTCCTTTCCTCCCTCCCTCATTCCTTCCTTGGCTTTAACTCAGAGCCATGCACTCTTGCTTTTATTTTGCAACTAAGGCTGATGCTCCACCACTTGGGCCATACCTCTACTTCTGGCTTTTTGCCAGTTAATTGGACTTTTTTGTCTTGGCCTGGCTTTGAACTACAATTCTCAGATCTCAGCCTCCTGAGTAGCTAGGATTACAGGTGTGTACCACCAGTACCTGGCTTGAGTATTGTTTTTCACCTCTATAGATGCTTGGCTCATGGTAGTGTAGCTCAGTGGTATGGAACCTTTGTCCAGCACCCAAGAGATCCTGACTTCCATCCCCAGCACTACAAAGCAGACAAACAACGAATGCCACATGCTTTGCAGACCAGAAGCCTTAGCAAACCCTGAGCCTTTGGCCCGAGGTTATGGCATGGAGGGAGGTATTCTGGTGGTCAGAGCCCTGGGCTGGGCACCACATGGTGCCCGCAGCAGAAGGGACTGGAGGGAAGCCAGAGTGTGTTTGTTACATGGGTCAGGATGTTACTGGGGCAGTGATGTCATTCACAGGAATCCCAAACCCCAGCTGAGAGTCCGGGGTCCAAGTACTGTTGCATGTCTTATGAATGAAAGACAGTCACACACACTTCCCCATACGTGCTGTTTGTACAGTTTGTACCAGGGTAAAGAGAAGACCTGATCTTTCTAATTTTGTCATTCAAAAGTTGACAAGTAAATATTTCATGTGTAACCTTCCAGCCTTTATTATTATTATTATTATAAGATATACCTACCACATGTATTCTTTTAACATTTTAAAATGGACAGTTCAAGGACACGGAGCACATGGAGAGTGTTGTACCGCCATTACACAATCCATTTCTAAAACTTTCCCATCCTCCAAACAGATCTGCCCGTCTTAACAGTGCTCTCTCCACCCCCCAGCGCTGGGCGGCCATCGATCTGCTTTCTGGTTGTGTTTGTTGAACCACATTCTCCTGTTCCTGCGTTCCTTTCTGTGTTTGGTTCCTTTCTGTGTTTGAGCCACTGGGGCCTGGTGAAAAAGTGATGTTTTACAGTAATCACAGTAACATGAAAGATGCTACATTGTCTTCCTTAATTTACCTCACTTCAGAGAAGTGAAGAAAGCATATAAATCATGGCAGTTTGTTCCTGTGACTTCCAAGTCACTCAGTGATGCTGCCTAAACTCCAAGAACATCTGCCCCATGCCTGGCAGTGGTTAAAAAAAAAAAAAGTGCCAGTGACTCCCACCTGTCATCCTAGCTACTCAGGAGGCTGAGATCTGAGGATCGAGGTTCAAAGCCAGTCCAGGCAGGAGAGACCATGAGACTCTTATCTCCAATAAACCACTAAAAAAACGGAAGTGGAGCTGTGGCTCAAGTGTTAGAGTGCTCGCCTTGAGCTGAAGAGCTGAGGGACAGTGCCCAGGCCCTGAGTTCAAGCCCTACAACCATTAAAAAAAAGTTCTGTCCAGGTGCTAGTGGCTCATACTTGTAATCCTAGTTACTCAGGAGGCTGAGATCTGAGGATCATGGTTTGAAGCAAACCCAGGCAGAAACATCATGAGAATCGTCTCTGATCACACACAAAAAAGCCAGAAGTGGAGCTGTGATTCAAGTGGTAGAGCACTAGCCTTGAGCAAAAGAAGCTTAGGTGCAGAGCCCAGGCCCTGAGTTCAAGCCTCAGGACTGGCCTCTGTGTGTGTGTGTGTAGCTTTCACTGATTCACTGATTGTCTTTGGCAGGGGTGGGGGGGGTGGAGGCTGTTGAATAAATTTTTGTAATTACAGGTCAGAGACTGGGACAGGGTGGTGGGACAGACAGGACAGGCCCAGTGGGAGGGACAGGAAGCCACTGACCCGACATGGAAACGGGATGAGGTCACCAGAGGAGCCAATGTGTTTTTTTCTGTACTCGACAAGAACTTGGCTCAGCTGTTAAGACCAGGACCTTGAATCACATCCTAATCACAAAGGGAAGCCTTGGAAAGTTGGAGAAAACGGAAAGACAGTTTTGAGACTTTTTTTTTCTTCACAGGCTTGAACTCAGGGCCTGAGTGCTGTCTCTCAATCACTCAAGGCTGGTGCTCTACCACTTTGAGCCACAGCTTAGTTTTCTGGTAGTTAATGGGAGATAAGGGTCTCACAGACTTTCCTGCCTGCGCTGGCTTTGAACTGTGACCCTTAGATCTCAGCCTCCTGAGTAGCTAGGATGACAGGCGTGTGCCACCAGCGCCTAGCTTAGTTTTGAGAACTTTTAAGAATAAGAAACAGTTTTTCAAGTTTACTCATTTTGAGTTCAAGATCTATCAACAAGAAAGCCAGGCATGGTGGTTCACACTGTAATCCCAGCTTTGGGAGGCTTCCTTAAGAACCTAGTCCAAACCCAAATGCTGCCAGAGACTCTGGGCCAGGCAGTCAGAGTGGCTCAGGCCTGTAATCTCAGCCACTTGGAAAGCAGAGCTTGATTGGAAGGATCGCAGATTGAAGTTCAAGGCTGGCTGGTTCAAAGCCAGCCTGGGCAGAAAAGTTTGTGAGACTCATCTCTAACTAAAACAAAACGAGAAGGGCTGGAGGCATGACTCAAGTGATAGTGCTCAGCTAAACAAGTGGGAGGCCCTGAGTTCTAATCCTAGTAATATCTCCTCCCCCCAAAAAAATTATCAAGAGGACATGGGTGACAGACCTACAGGAGGATTTGTTTTAGTTGTTCCTTTTTTTTTTTTTTTTTGCTAGATCTGGGGCTTGAACTCAGGGCCTG